>NC_139946.1:11301930-11471930 GCF_963454915.1 Gymnoscopelus microlampas
GGGTCTCACCGCAGCTACTGTACGTGGTGAAATGGTCCCTTACAGCAGTGGTTCTCAACTTGTGGGTCGGGACCTTGGCGGGTCCCCAGATGACAGTGAAGTGACAATTTAAGGACCTTTAAGACCTTTTTAATACCCCCCCATCCCCCATTTTTTTTCACCCAGTGCCAATTACCTATGTAACCTGGGCGCTACTCTCCCTCTGCCAGCCTGGGGAGAGCCCAGAACTGAGCTCATGCTTCCTTCAATGCATGAGGAGCTTGCAAGCCGCTTCTTATCACCTGACAGGGGGGAGTTTCCCCGGTAGGATGTACCGCGTGGAAGGAACACGTTATTCCATCCAGTTCCTTTCCCCTCCATCAGGCTGATCAAGGGGAGGCAGTATAGAGACCAGGATTACTGCATGTTTTTTTGTGAGGGTACCTACCCTAGGGGACATGGGGAGAACATGCAAACTCCACACAGAAAGGCCCTTTCGCCAACCCCCATGACACGGAGGAGAGGACATGCCCCCAGCGCCCACAGCGTCCCCGGCGTGAAACGAACCCAGGACCTTCTAGCTGTGAGGCGACAGCGCTGCTGACTGCGCCACCGTGCCGTGCCGCACATGAGCTTAATACCTAAAAAAATTAAAGAAAGAATAGAATAAAGACCATTACTGCATCAAAAGTAATCAACAAACTAACTACTTATATAATCGAGGATTGACTTCCGCCCCCCCGCTGACGCTATACCCACAGCTCTGTAGGCGACTAAACACAACGCCGACACACCACATCTCGCCAACACAGTAGCGACAACGTGCGCGCTGATTTTACGGCTGCCGTAGGCAACGTCACATTGCTCACTACATCTTTTCCACGTCGCAACATAATTAATTCCACTCACCACATTACGGCCACAAACGGAAGGGGAAACCGTTCCGCACCGTTTACCGTGCGCACCACCGACACCGAACGCCGACGGGTTTAGCCGAAACAACACGAAGCGGCCGCCATTGAAATGTCCGCCTCGCCAGATCAACAACAACAGCAGCACGTCCCCTTCACTGCATCGTCTCTTCTGCTTCCACGATCCATTCAGGTCACTACAATGCTAATACATTAACGCGCAACCTCACAATCACACGCTTCTGCGTTTAGTGTTTCATTAGCGCGAGCGTGGACAACAACAACAGAGCGCTGTAGTGCTGCGCATTTGCTGCTACACAATAGCCTAGGCTCATGACATTCAAGGACTCGACAGTGATGTCATCATTATGCAACCCGGAAGTACAGATACCAAGGATTCGTCAGTGATGTCAGCCATCTGCGTTGCCACGTTGCCAAAGGAACACACAAAACACAACAAAATATCTGTGTTGCCACATTTGCGCCAGAAACAAGCAACCACCTTCATGAAAAAAAAAAAAAACAGCCGAAGGGGTCCGCCATGTTCCACGGGGGTCCCCGGGGGTCCCAGCACTCCCAGGGGGTCCGCGGACCAGGGAAAAAATATATATAATTGTTTTTTTAACTTTTGGAAATTTTAATCCGACGATTTTGGTACCCCAATATAAGCGCACCCTCGCTGGGCCCTGTGCGCGGCTAGCGGGCTGGCCGCCCATAGGGCGGCCGGACCTTTAGTACTATAAAAAAATGGTCAAACATTGGCCAAATTGTCAAATAATATAAGAAAGAGGCAGTGAGCTTGTAGATCTGCTATTTTCATAATATTTATGTGGAACCGAGTCAGACTAAATGCCAAAGTCTTACTTTATTAGAGGATTAGTGAGAAAAAAAGCAAAGGAGCCAACGTTTTGGCAGGCACGCTGCCTTCCTCAGGGTATTACAGATGACTGGGAGACTAGAAGTATACTAGGTGACCTTTCAGTCACACGTCGTTTTTTATTCTCTCTCTCGTCCTGTAATAAAATATTTGGGACTGAAGCTATGAGTGCGCGGCGGCTTTGATCCTCTCTCGGTTCTCCACCCGCAGCCGGCACCTCAAAAGGTTCGGTGTGCGTTGCACCTCTTTGAACAAATGGATGAATGACATTTTTTCTTTTACTCGGTGGCTATGTGCTGCAATCATGTTCACTCTGGGTTTAGAATGTACATTACAGGGATCAGTTCGCCGTGCTGTTTATGTATACATATTATACTGTACACGAGTGCTGCCATGGGGAAGTTTGTCATCATGTATCCCATTAAAAAGCGTTGGATGAAAGGGGGCATGATCCTGATTTTGCGCGCGCGTGTGTGTGTGTGTGTGTGTGTGTGTGTGTGTGTGCGTGCGTGCGTGCGTGTTAATGTAATGCGCTGTCAGACCAGAGCCCCAGCTAGCAGTGATTGAGTGTGAGTCTATGCAGTGACAGTGGAGATGACGTTCAATGCCACCCATGGGTGGCCCCTGTTCACTGTCACACTGCAGTGAGGACGACCACTGATGGCTTTTATCTTTTCAACTGTTTAGTACTGCCTCTATACCACTGGTTCTAAAAGTGCGGTCCTCTGACCCCCAGGGGTCTTTGGGGGGCCGGGGGGGTTCCAGGGTTCCCCAGCTAAATGATTGATAGTTTGGAAGGAACCAAGTGGACCCATACCGGTCTGTAACTCTGAGAGTGTACAAATGGAGCCAAATGGACCCGTTCCATTTGTACACTCTGAGAGTTAATGGGGGTCCGTGGCCTAATGCATATACCAAACTGGAGGTCCTCGAAATGAAAAAGTTGGAGAACCACTGCTCTATACTAAACAGAAAGGAAATGAACGCACTCCAAAATATAGAATCAGAATCAGCTTTATTTGTCACATGGTGCAGGTTTACAGGTGAAAGTATGTTTTCCTACAAGCGCCATCAGTTGTTTTCATGAAAGGGAAGAATAGAGATAGAAAGAAGAGCAAGGAAAACAAGTAGGTAAGATAATCAAACATGTTCCTAAAATGAATAGGGAGAAATAATGTATACATTAATAAAATGATATACAAATATCCAGTACACACTGTATGTCATATAAGGTAACAGGTTTGTACATGAGCTTAAAAACGAATAAACAGCAGTGCAGAAAAAGTCTCACGTGCAGGTGAGACAAGGAAAGACCAACGTTTTAGTGATTTCCTCTCCTTGCCGGTGCACTCTCTACTGTTAGCATAGATTCTCCCTCCTACTGGATTTACTTGCTCACACATTCATCTTCAGAGTTCATAGCTGTTTGACTGAGGTGAATATGAGGGCATCTGAGCTCATTGACTTAAATGACACAGTCACTACAGAGCAAAATGGAAAAGTCAATGAAATTCAGCACAGAGAGAGAGAGAGAGAGAGAGAGAGAGAGAGAGAGAGAGTTCTCAGTTTAATTGAGATTGTTGCAAAGTGAATGTTACTCTTATCCCCCTGCTTGTCACTTAATGAGGTGGATCCACCCATCACCACTACATCACTGTCTTCATTGTTATTGACGCACTGCAAACAGTAAAGAATTTGTAAGGTTTGGATGTGGGTGGTCCTCTTGCCTTTGCCTTTTTGTTTGATGGGACGGAGTCATTGAATGTATAAAAACAGGTGGCCTGTGAGGATCCCCCCATAGCCATCCCCTCCCCCACCCCACATTCTATTCTATAGGTTCAAGGCTTCTTTATTGTTACATCTTGTGTACGAGTACATGAGAGTAATATTATTTTGTTGTGGTTCAGACATTGTAGCAGCAATAATAATGATACAATATATATAATAATAATCCTACAAAATCTCTGTCCGTCCGTCCGTCTCTGCATGCATGCATGCTTACGTGCGTCTGTAGTTCACATATCTCGAGAACCGACTTCAAACTCAACGCGAGCATCGCAGACAACCTGAGGGAGTGCCATGCCCGGTGTCGAGTCGGTCCGATAGGACGCGATCAGCCTGCGAGCTCTGCTGACACAGTGGTACCTCTGTAAAAGGCAGAGCCGTAGCACCATGGCTTGCAGTTGCCTGAGATAATAGAGGTGTTGCTGTGCCTTCCTCACTACTTAAGATGACGTGTGTACAACATCCCAGGTGAGTTTCTCAGGGATGTGGACGCCAAGGAATTTGATGTACAGTAGATGGGGGTGTGCTCTGCTCTCTGTCCAGCTTCCCGTAGTCCACGATCAGCTCTTTGGTCTTGTCAACGTTGAAGGCCAGGTTGTTCTCCTGGCACCATCGTGTCAGGTTCTCCAGCTCTCTCCTATAGATTGTCTCATCGTCGTCAGTGATCAGGCCTATCACTGTCGTACCGTCATGTGCATGGCCACGCGGCCACGCGGATGTGAGTTTACATTGTGGAAGGAGTAAAGAGGGAGGCTGAGAAACGGAGCCCAGGTGGGCTTCTGTGTCGACCAGTGGTTCTCAAAGTGGGGTCCGGGGACCCCCAGGGGTCCTTGAGGGAGTTCCAGGGGGTCCCCAGCTAAATGATAGAGTTAGGAACCAAATGGACCCTTATGGGTCAGAGTTAAATTAACATTGATTTTACAAAATAAATTGGGGTCATTGCCATTAAATAGGGGTCCGTAGCCTAATAATGCATGTCAAACTGATGGGGGTCATTGAAATTAAAACGTTTGAGAACCACTGGCGCAGAGGGTCAGGGGGACAGAGATGTTGGTGTCGAGTCTGGAAGGACTATGGTGTTGGACGCGGAGCTGTAGTCTATAAATGGTGTTGTCTGGTGTGGAATCTGGTTTGCCGGTAATTAAATTGGTGTGGGTCTAGGTTGAGTATAGCAACCTGCTGTTTATTCTATTCTATTAGGATAAAGATGTTTCTGTCTCTGTAGGCTGTTAGTTACAACGGTAGAGCCATGAATCAATGCAATTCATTAAGAAGATTATGATTAAAATCAGGCTTATGTAGGAAGGACTGTATGGAGCTAATTAAAGGAATGTGTTGTGTTCCGCCATCTCCAAATCTCTATCCATTTGACGTTGGAGATGAGGTCACAGTTAAGGGGCTGTGATGTAATAATGCATATAACATACAGTAATAAGGAACCCTGCATCTTGCTTTACATAATCTACACACCAACAGCACTAGAAATACCGCCACTGTTGCATTTTGATGAGAGCAATATGGCCACCGAGGGTTTACTTGGCTCAAAGCCACTCATCATTAAACCAATAAGAATGGGGAAAAGACGATAAGACAGCAGGGTCTGGGAGAGATTTGCAAGAGCTGAAAGGAGAGAACTAAAGTGAATGTAGAAAATTAAGGTTAAAGAATCTATCATTGAAAATAGAGGTGTAGTAGAGATACAGATACTGCAAAAAATATATGGAGTATAGGGTGAACGTGGAAGTTTATAAAGTGCCCTTGAATTGGTATGGCTACCAAAATATTACAATACAATAAAGGTAACACAAGTACCTGTGATAACTGTCACACTAAGGTCAGTTTTCTTTAAAGGATAAAATGCTGGAATAACCCCCCAAAACACTCTGCATGCATGTACGTCAAGTCATAAAGTTAATTTTCCATCCTAGTATTCAGTGCGGATTAGGGTAGAGACATTACAGTTCACACAAGCATACAGGGAGGGGGGGAGGGGCACTCATTTCTTCAAACTGCCCATATGTCACCTTGCATTATGACACAATTTAATTTCCTGGACAGTCCTTCCAATCATGGTATCGCCATATAAATCATGTGTGTTGCATGAAGCAGATGACATACAAGGAGATAACAGCACTCTGAATGATTAAAGAATAGACTATGGAGGAATCCCACTGTCCATCATCTCTTTATGTCAGGCACACGTGGAAGGACTCAGAATGCAGACACAGAAGGCACTGAAAACTGGTTTTATTCGCAAAAACTTCCAGGCAAAGACTAAACAGTGGGAAGCAGGGGGTCGATATCCAGGGGGGTAGTCAACGAGGGCAGAGGTACCGACAGGGGCTGGGCAAAACGAAGTCTAAGGGACAAAACAGAGATCAGTAACGGCAAAACTTAGCTTAGAAACGTGGCTTTGGTACAATGCTTGAGAGCTTGCAAACAAGACAATCTGGCAAGAGGCTGGAGAGAGGCTGGGGGCTTAAATACTGTGGGCATGATTGGAAGTCCTTACTAATACCAAGAAGATGGATCATATCACTGCAGTTCTTAGATCTTTACACTGGCTCCCCATGTCAAAGAATGAATTTTAGAATGTTGTTTATAAAGCAGTGAATGGTTTAGGGCCAAAATACATTCTTATCTTGTGCTATATCATGAAACATCCAGACATCTCAGGTCATCTGGGAAAGGTCTGCTTTATGTTGTCAAAATCACAACTAAATGTGGAGAAGCAATATTCAGCTTTTATGCACTATATACAGTATCTGGAACAAACTCCCAGAAACCGCAGGTTCACAAGTATTAGTTATTATTATAGTTCTGTCTTACTGCTAACTTTCTTGTGTTGAAATGTGCTGTACAATTAACTTCTTTCCTTGCCTTGCCTTGCCTATATACACACACACACACACACACACACACACACCCACCCACATGATGTGTGTGTATCTTTTGGTTAATCAACCACACTAAATCTTCATCCTGATTTTCAGTTAAATAGATTGGATGAAATCACTTGAACAGTGGTCACACCGAATGTCCAAAAACTAGCCAATCAAGTCAAGAGACACAACTCTGAAAATGTTTTCCATAATGACCACATCTCTCATCACCTTGGCTGTGACACTAGAGATGATGGCGTGAGGCTTACGCCATCAGTACTTACGCAGTAAGCACTTTAAATCACATTGTAAATATTATGAATAGACATCCAGCACTTGAGCTGCTGTTCAGTGTCAGCATTGCTCAACCCGCGTCATGGCTGTTCTTTGTACTTTGCTTGTCATTAGTTCAGTCAATTAAAAATAAAATGATGTTGCCATACAAGCACATATGGATGCATTTACTGTACACAACTTATCTGCTATAGGGTCATTTGACGATAAGCAATCATTTATCAAAGTACATTTACTGTTAGGTTTTATGCTATTTTTATGCTATTTTTATATAGTTTTGGAATTATATTTCACCTGTTTACAGGTCGGGGTGATTTATAGTTTATTTGTAAGTGGATGGATCTCCCTAGTGGTTGGTCGAGGTTATTACATCTTTTACGTTATTATTTATCTATTTTATAAGTATACAATCTTTTCTTGCGGTTATGGGACGGGAGAATAGTTTTGTTATTATAAAGAGATTTAGAGGTGATTTGTGGTTTAATAATGTGTTCATGTTTCGGCTGGGTTTTAGACGTAGAACAATCTAAAGCCGCCTTTGGGAGGGCATATTTTAATACACTCTGGAAGTACGTCAACCGTCCTTTATGCGCAGGCGCGTCTATTCCGTCCCTCAGTGCGTTGTTGTTGTTTAAGAAGCCGGACGGATCATTGGTGAGCAGAGACGCTAATGTGTATTAAAGTGTATAATTGTGATGTAGAGTACTTTATTATGTTCATTTGTGTGGGTTATGCTGTCCGTAATGTGTTCTGTTATTGATGATTGTGTTTGTTTGTGTTTCTGTGCTTTACAGTAAAATAACCTGCCAATACTACTGCTAATACTGCTGCTATTACTACATCGCCATTGCTTGCTGCTAGCTTGCTATGCTAACCCCTCGTGTGTGAAGTCACGGGCTGGTCATATATATACTGTACACAGTTTAGGTAGAAGAGTGTTTGTATTTGTGTGAGTGTGTTTGGTAAATAAATGACAAAAAGACAAGGTTGTTATTTATTGGGTTTATTAGTAGTGTGGTTGAGTGGTTTTCACTGATTCCGGTTTAAACAGCACCCTGTGCGGAGGGGTTTATACAGGTTAAATGTGGTTAATCTTGTATATCCGTACAGTTATTTTACATAGTGGCCCGGTGTAAGCCAAAGTTTAGCAATTGACCAGCCCGTGCAGCGAGGTACGCACGGCTACGTCCGTTGTTATCGCCAAAAAGATGGCGCTGGCCATTTGAGGAAGAGGAGGGAACGAGCTGCGCCACGATCGACACCCCGCCATCCCCGTGGAAGTCGGTGGTTTGACTGGGTCGAGGAAGGACGCCCGTCCCTGCATCGCATGGAGAAGCAAGCACAGGCCCATAAATCGCAGCACCTACACGTCGCCGACATCACAGCACCGCTGCAGACGGCAGGAGACGAGTGGAGGACGCGCGCGCGAGGACGACGGCGTGTTATCAACGTCCTTTCCCCTGACATCTGTGCATTGTGTGATAACGTTGCTTGTGACCTTAACGTCGCATGTAACAATAAGCTGGAGACGGTCTTAAAAGAGCCGTTCTCCAGTATTGAACTGTGTCTGTCTGAAGAACAATGTGCATGAAACCTGAAGAAAGAATGCATCCATGCTAGCTTGTTTACATTGACTATGATGCTAAGCTAACTGGGACGACGAGTGCTAACGTACTAAGCTAACGCTAATCCCCATTGACACTATTGCTTGTTGGAGAGCTAACGTGCTAGCTAACGCTAATCCCCCTTGACTGCAACTATTGTGCTAAGCTAACGTGCTGCTACTTGCTAAAGCTAAATACCTTGAGTGTGCACTGCAAGACGCCATTTTGAGGCAGACGGACGCCAGTTGGATCAGGGGGTCTCTTCTCAAGGTGAGCACAGAAAAAAAGTAGTGTAGATTGTTTGCACTGACTATTTCGTCCACTGAGCGACACAATGGCGACACTTGATGACCTAAAAAAGAGGCGAGCTACAGCACAGAGAGAGTTTTCAAAGAAAGCTAATAAGATTGAGGATTCTCTGGACATATTTGCTGCAGAGGTGATGAAAAGCGAACAGAGGGGACTAAGTGCATGTTATGATGTATTGTGGGGAAGTACAGATGACTACCTGGGTGCCTTGGAGGAGGATGTAGACACTGACTACAGCAAGGAGGTAGCCGAAGTGAAGGAGAAAGGAGAGAAATGTCGCACACGGTTCAGAGAGACAATGGAACAACTCAAAACCACATTATGGAGAGACACTGTGACAGACCAGTTTAATAAATTAAAAACCCGGCTAAATAGTGAGTTAGACAAAGCCAAAGGTCTGGAACAGAGTGAGATAACTCCAGAACAATACGAGGACGTGTGTAGGCGTTTGGAGACCGCTGTCACGGAACTTGAGGAGCTAACGGACAAGTGGGCCCCCTTTGTCCCCAAGGATGTGGGGGGTGTATTGCGGGAGAGCTTCAAGGACAATGACCGTGAATTAAAGGAGGTCATTAAGACATTAAAACGGCAAGTGCGTGGGTTTAGTGGAGGAAGTAACACACCGCATGGGGACGCTTCCGGGATACACCCTGAGTCTGGGGTCCTTGACCTCACTGCGTTTTCTCTTGTTGATGGCATGAAAGCTAAAGGAGAGAAGACCAACCCAAGCTTGCCACCAGTCACTGGTGTGGCATCAGGGGGGCAGGACCACCAGTCTGGCGATGTGCTAGGTGGTGGTGCATCGCTGTTTCATCCCCCAGGCCTGCCACCAATGCCATCGCTGCGGGACGCGAACATGATGCAGGCTGCCCGGGTGCAAGGGTTGTTGAGCAGCGGCGGAGTGGGGCAGGCGAGCGCTGTGCCCGTTGTCATGCCAGGCGCACAGGGCCCCACGATGAGGGCGGCGGCGCCAAAGTTGAAGCTGGTTCCTCTTAGCCTACCCAAGTTCCATGGAGAGAGGAGGAACTATTTCCGCTGGAGGGACAACTGGATTAAGCTGCAGAACCTGGCGGAGCCATCGGGTTTACCAGAACTACAGTTATTTCACTTGCTGGACAGTCTTGATAAAGCGGTGAAAGACGAACTGGGGCTGGATTATTGCCGTGATGCGAATGACGTTTTCCGTAGTTTGGATGATCGTTACGGGGACGTGTCGCTCATCGCTGATGACATCGTCATGGAGTTGCAGGAAATGTCGGTGGTGCGGGGAAATCAGCCAAGAGAGACATTACAGTTAATCCAAAAAGTGGAACGGGCTTTGGATGACCTGACTGACTTGCAGTGTGCGGGGGCTATTAACAGTCCATTGGTGGTCCGTGCGCTGGAAAGCAAGTTACCGCACGAGTTGCAAACACGGTGGCTTGTATTTCAATGCGACCCGCTGAACAGGGTCACCGCATTGAATCGCTTTAGTGGCCTTTTATACTTTCTTCGTGGCCAGAAGATGGTCCTGACGCGGCAGGAGCAGCTGCAGGCTGGGCGACCGGACAATGCCAGGGCAGGTGAGCCGAAGCCTCACAGCAAGCCGGGAGACAAACCGCAGGAGCGGCGTGCGGTTACCAGGGCAACAGTGAGCGGGGAAGAGGGCAGCTCATCGCAGGGCCCTTGTGTGGCTTGCGGAGAGAACGGTCATACTGGGCAGTTGTATCGGTGCAGGACCTTTAGGAAGGGCAGTGTGACTGAGAAGAGGGCGCAAGCAATGGAAGCCAGAGTGTGCTTTAAGTGCCTGGATCCACATGAGGGGTCTTGCATAAGAAACTTTTTGTGCAGAAAGGAGGAGTGCAAAAGGGGCGAGTCTCCACCGGATCATCACTACATGCTGTGCTTCAAAACGCAACCCTCTAGTGACACTGTGCCCACGGACAATGCAAAGGGGAGTGTTGCTAGTGGGGGTGCTAACGGGGAGAGTAAGAGGAACTCCCGGGGCCCAACGGTGGAACAAGAGGCCATGTTTGCTAAGGCAAACCTGTCACCAGAGCAGTTGGCTGTAGTTCGCAAAGCCATAACGAACAAAGCGTCCTCAACGGTGTGTGCGGACAGTGGGAGGCCAGAAGATGGCCCAGTTCTCCTGATGTTACTTGATGTCACAACTAAACGGGGGGATTGGGTGGGTACTTTGATTGACCTTGCGTCTGACACAAATTATGTTACCCACCAGGCGGCAGAAAGACTGGGGCTGGATGGTGAGCCTGTCACGCTGGTCGTGCATGGTGTGGGTGGGATGGAGACCAAGGTCAAAACAAAGAGGTACTCTGTGGGCCTCAAGGTGGAAATGGAGAAAGGCACTTTGCACAGTTACGACATGATATGTTATGGACTTGACGAGATTGCCAAGGTGAATTATATAGTGGACTCTGAGCGTTTGGAGGGGTTCTTTCCAGATGAAGTCCAGCCGGGGGATCTGAGGCGTCCACACAAAGTGGAGATGCTCATTAGTGCCCGAGAGGGTCGTCTCGCCCCTAAATGGATGGGGAGGTGTGGCGATCTGGTGCTATGGGACGGCCCACTGGGGAAGACCGTCAGTGGGGCGCATCCTGATCTGTGCGAGGATGTGGAAAGAGCAGCGCACACTCATTTTGCCTGGTCCATGAGATCGGAGACCGTAAGAGTCATGATTCCCCAGGACTATCCAGAGCAAGGCAGTGTGAGGGTTACGACTACAGCTGCCTGCAACGCGGAGGTCGTGTCAGAGGGCATAGCTGATCCTGCAGACGAGGCTGCGGGTAGAGTGCCGTTGGAGGGCGCGACGGAGGCTGCAGAGGAGACGGTCAGGGTGGCTACCGGGGAGGAGACCTACGCCAGCCCACACTCTGTCACCATGCCGGCGTGGAACGTCGTGAATAGCAGCCAGGAGTGCAGGGGGGTGAGCCCAAACAGCGTCCTGCTCGGGGGTCCAGATGTGCTGGGCCCCGTCCTCGGATGCCCACCCGGACTGGAGGCGGTCGTGAGAGTCGAGGCCGTACCGAAGAGAGGTGACCTCTGCCTCAAGCTGCCCAGGGCCCTGTCTAGTCACGGTGGGAGGCCAGAGGCGGCGTCTGGCGATGGAACGAAGAGGTTGGGAGGAGCGGTTCTTGTGAGCCAGATGGACCTGACGAGGAGCCGCACCTTATCGGTGCTCTGTGGGGCCGTGGGCTATGTCCGCAGAATACTGCACGTCTGGAAGCATGGCAGGACCAGCTCTCAGGCGCAGTGGGAGGCTGTGCTCTCAGTCAAGGAGCGTGAGGCGGCGGTCCTACAAATCTCTCAAATGAGAGGCCGATCGGAGCCAGAACTCAGGTCCTGGAAGACTCAGTGGACATTATTACACCCAACTCGTTGCTGTTGGGGCGGGTGGGACCCATGGGAGGTACCCAGGGCTTTGATTTCCACCTACCCTTTCTGTCGACTTCGGGCAGTCCATCTTCGATGGCCAGGGAGTCATCCGCGACGTGAAAGTGCAGACTCGTCTGAATCTGCCCATCAGCTGGTCCCAGATGGAAAAAAGATGGGGTGTCGTGGCCATCCACCTTCCTTCACAGAGACATGCGGAGGCTAGTGGTTCTCATCCCGATTGACGACCAACAATAGGTTGGGCAGTCCTCAATGAGAATACCCAAAAGATAATTGTGTGTGGATTTGGTTTTCATTTGACTTAGTGGGTATTCCGTGAGGCGGCTGAGTGATTTAGAGGGTAAACCAGCACTCAGTGAGGGGCAAGGCGGTAGTGCCGATCTCCTGTAAGTGTAGTAACTATCTCTTTTCTGTTTATTCTATTTGAGTGCCTTACTACAGTTGGCTTTACATTTTGAGGTGCAGCTTAAGAGCATGTTTATTTATGTGTGTGTTTATTGTTTGAATACTTATGTGTGGCCTCTTCGGTTTAGGAAACCTATAGCCCAAGTGGGAGGTGTTAGGTTTTATGCTATTTTTATGCTATTTTTATATAGTTTTGGAATTATATTTCACCTGTTTACAGGTCGGGGTGATTTATAGTTTATTTGTAAGTGGATGGATCTCCCTAGTGGTTGGTCGAGGTTATTACATCTTTTACGTTATTATTTATCTATTTTATAAGTATACAATCTTTTCTTGCGGTTATGGGACGGGAGAATAGTTTTGTTATTATAAAGAGATTTAGAGGTGATTTGTGGTTTAATAATGTGTTCATGTTTCGGCTGGGTTTTAGACGTAGAACAATCTAAAGCCGCCTTTGGGAGGGCATATTTTAATACACTCTGGAAGTACGTCAACCGTCCTTTATGCGCAGGCGCGTCTATTCCGTCCCTCAGTGCGTTGTTGTTGTTTAAGAAGCCGGACGGATCATTGGTGAGCAGAGACGCTAATGTGTATTAAAGTGTATAATTGTGATGTAGAGTACTTTATTATGTTCATTTGTGTGGGTTATGCTGTCCGTAATGTGTTCTGTTATTGATGATTGTGTTTGTTTGTGTTTCTGTGCTTTACAGTAAAATAACCTGCCAATACTACTGCTAATACTGCTGCTATTACTACATCGCCATTGCTTGCTGCTAGCTTGCTATGCTAACCCCTCGTGTGTGAAGTCACGGGCTGGTCATATATATACTGTACACAGTTTAGGTAGAAGAGTGTTTGTATTTGTGTGAGTGTGTTTGGTAAATAAATGACAAAAAGACAAGGTTGACAAGGTTGTTATTTATTGGGTTTATTAGTAGTGTGGTTGAGTGGTTTTCACTGATTCCGGTTTAAACAGCACCCTGTGCGGAGGGGTTTATACAGGTTAAATGTGGTTAATCTTGTATATCCGTACATTTACTTAACTACTGTACTTAAGCACAATTTTGAGGTATTTGTATTTACTTGAGTATTTACAATTTTCAATACTTTTACTTCTACTTCACTACATCTCAGAGGCAAATATTGTACTTTTACTCCACTACAATTATTTGAAAACTTTAGTTACTAGTTACTTTTCAGATATAAATGATGATATTATGAAACATACATTAACCACTTTGGCCCTATTTTATACATAGGCTATTTGAAAATAGCCGATCTACAAGCTCACAACGTGTCGCATCGTGACACGTTGTGAGCTTGTAGATCTGCTATTTTCAAACATATTTGTACTTTTACTTTTGGAACTTAAGTACATTTTGATGCCAATACTTTTGTACTTTTACTTATGTACATTTTAAATTCTAGACTTTTACTTGTAACAGAGTGTTTCTATATTGCAGTATTGGTACTTAAGTAAATTTGGGTACTTTTTCTACCACTGAGTGCAGTATAATAAAGGCAGAGATCTTTGTTGTTATATTGTAAGTGGTATCATTGAGGGAGTATGGCCCTGGAGAGGATCTCCCTTCAACCCCCTATATGAAGGCTGAAGCACATCCGTTCACCAGCCTTCCATAGAATGATGACTCATTGCTTAACAGAGAGAGAGAGAGAGAGAGAGAGAGGCAGAGGCGCCCTTTTCTGGCTTTGCCACACACACACACACACACACACACACACACTCACACTCACACTCACACTCACACTCACACTCACACACACACACACACTTGAACCTCACACTAGGGGAAACCACACAGCCGATGTGTTGCTCCATGATTTCCACAGTTCATTCATTCGTATGTATGCAGTCATGATCATTTATTGTCCAGTGGATTGGATCGTTTCATGTCTCAGTAACCCGGGAGAAACAATGGCCCAGGAGAGGACGGAAAAAAACAATGTGAATGTGATTGCAGTGGTGGAAAGTAACTAAGTACATGTACTCATGTATCGTACTTAAGTACAATTTTGAGGTACTACATGATTTCAATACTACAATTATTTGAAAACTTAAGTAACTAGTTACTTTGTAGATTTTGATTTTTATTACAAAACAAGCATTAACCACTTCATCCCTGTACCTTGGCTATTTGAAAATGGCCGATCTACAAGCTCACAACACGTCGATTTGCGACGTGTTGTGAGCTTGTAGATCTGCTATTTTCTTTATATTTTTATACATTTTGAACGCATAATGAGTACTTTTGCTTTCGGTATTTTAAGTATATTTTGATGGCAATACTTATGTACTTTTACTCAAGTAAACTTTGAATACCGGACTTTTACTTGTAACGGAGTATTTCTACATTATGTTATTGATACTTTTACTTAAGTAAAACAATATGAGTACTTCTCCCACCACTGAGCGTGAGTGCGTGAGTGCGTGAGTGTGCGTCTGTCTGTCAGTCTGTTTGTCTGTCTATGAGTGAAAGACTTGCAGAGCAGTGAGAAGTACTCACATGTTTTACTTGAGTAAAAGTATCAATACTGCAATGTAGATTTACTCTGTTAGTAAAAGTAAAAGTCCAGTTTTAAAAATGTCATATAATTACATTCGATTAAAAAGTACAACATTTGCCTCTGAGTGGAGTAGAAGTTGTAAATAGTTGTAAATACTCAAGTAAAGTACAAATACCTCAACATTTTACTTTTAAGTACAGTCTTTGAGTAAATGTACTTAGTTACTTTACACCACAGCTGCAGAGCATTACGAATCCTCCAGGGCTTTAGGAGAGATGTCGCTGTATCTCAACAACTTCTTCACAATTCCCTTCCACTCTGACCCAATATAAATAAGAGATGCTCTTGTGACTTATTTATATTGTGTCAAGAGTGGATGGAGGACAAAGATGTCTCACTCTCTTTAAGGGTCTCTAGAGATCCAGTTAGTCTGCAGTCTAATGTCAGATCTTCAGGGCAGAACAAGTCGTTTTTAACTGTTCGAAGCGCTATGGGATCTTATGTCTGGGAGCATATATCGCTCTGAGATGGTTAGATTGTTTGAACGTGGACCTAAATGTATGCACTCCCTGCAGAGCATTAATATCGCACAATTAAAACCTTGCCCACACACCAATATCTCTTGTTCGGCATCTCTGAATTGTGACCTTGTCTGTTTATTATTTTGTACCCAAAACGTAATCATTTCTTCCTTCTGATTATTCCCACCCATCTTCTCTCGACTTTGACCTTGATATGGATTGTAACCGTCATCTGTACATCTGTGTGCATTGATAAATATCACACAGACTATTCATGGGTTTTAAGTTTTTCTATTTATTGGAAACTGTGTTAAATGAGTGATTGTTTGTCACCTGTCTGTCTCTCCTCTGCAGTGCTGGCAATCCTGTTAGATTGGGAGGTGCCAAGTACTGTAGTAGAGGAGGTGGGGGGGTTGTCCATGTTTAAGAGTACTCTGATTTAATTGTGTGAATGAATTGGTGCCTGGGAAATGTATTTGAATTGTTGGTAAATTCCTTTATCGGCCATAGTGTAGCTTGTTTTGGTAAGATCCATCTGGTATAAAGGGCAGGTTGGGATGTGCCGAGTTTAGTTTGTGTTGGGCTGGCAACAGACAGCAGCCATGGGGAGAGGGCTGCAGGGCCTTATAGTTAGAAGGTATAGCACCGCCTGAGTTGGTTTGTCTTTTTGTCTGCGATTCTCTACATTTAAAAGAGCCAACATTTAATCATGTATGCATGGCTGATTATGGCAGACTGATTACAATACCCTGCCGCGTATTGCTGCGGCAGGATAATAACACACTTCTGATGATGATCAAAGAGAAAGAGCTCAATTTTATTTCTTCACATGATTAAAAATTCTTCTCTTATGTGGTCCCCACCCCCTTCCATCTCCCAGTATAAGCAAGTGGAGCAGTACATGTCCTTCCACAAATTGCCGGCTGACTTCCGACAGAAAATCCATGATTACTATGAACACCGGTACCAGGGCAAGATGTTTGATGAGGAGAGTATATTGGAGGAGCTTAATGAGCCACTGCGAGAGGTAACAATGCAAAAACACACACACAGTCACAGGCACAAATGTACACCCACCTGCCCAACCATTAGCACACACATAATAGAGAGAAACTTTCACAATGACAAAGACACACACACACACACACACACACACACACACACACACACACACACACACACACACACACACACACACACACACACACACACACACACACACACACACACACACACACAGCCTTGTTGTCTTATTTTGACACCCATATTACCAAGAGTCAAAATGACTCTTTAGAATTTAGGATTCTTTTTTAACAAATAAATTACACCTTTCACATTTTTCACCCAATTGTCAATCAGGAAATTGTCAACTTCAACTGCCGTAAGCTGGTGGCATCCATGCCCCTTTTTGCCAACGCTGACCCCAATTTTGTGACGGCCATGCTGACCAAACTAAGGTTTGAGGTCTTCCAGCCTGCAGACTACGTCGTCAGGGAGGGCACCATTGGCAAGAAGATGTTCTTCATTCAGCATGGTTCGGTCACTGTGCTGACCAAAGGAATTGTGGGAATGAAGCTAATGGATGGGTCTTATTTTGGAGGTAAGATGTCTACATTGGAGTGTTTTGTTTTTTGTTTTCCTGGACTACTATGCTCACTGGCTGTCTGTATTTCTTAAGGGGTGAACACTGAACACTATTTTATTTCCGAGTCTCCAAACGTAAAAACAGATTATGACGAATACAGTCAAATGCTTAGGTATTTGAGCAATGGACTACTGTTGAAATCATTTTTGCTTTCTGTTATAGTTTTACTTGGGTTGACAAGTTTAAAAAAAAAAGAAACAGTACTTTAACTTTTTTTAAACTGTACTTCTACTTTTTACTCAAGTATATTTTTGAGCTGTAATCTACTTTTCACTTCGCTATTTGCCATTTAGCCATACCACGTTGACGTTACAAATACGAAGACTGCTCTAAATGCGGGGATCAAAGATCATGCAACAATCACCTCTGCTTTTTTTTTGCTTGAGTAGGTTTCTCAAATGGTATTTTTTACTTTCATTTGGGTACCTTTTTTTATGGGAGTAATTGTACTTTTACTTGAGTACAGAATTCCAGTACTCTACCCACCCCCTGGTTTTACTTAGTGGAGAAAATGAACAAGACGGTCTCTGACTCCCAGAAGTGGGAGAGTGTTTTCAATGGGAATGGAATGGTAGCAACAACAGGACAAGGGAGAAAGCCAAGCTGGGAGCAATCTGGGAACCCATCGGCATTTTTTTTTTTTTTTTGCTGAATCTGTCTTGAGAGATTACCCTGAGAGTGACTGAGTGTTGTGTGGTCTCTCGCCTTGGAAAGTCCCACCTTTCCAAGCTGTTCTCTATCTGGGGACTATTGCACTGCTGTTGCTGCTATTCACACATAAACGCACATGACACATGCATGCAGGTACACAGATAGTACACAAACATGCGGACAGTCACTCACTAGGGGTGGGACGATATATCGATATCGCGATATATCGCGATACTTTCTCCCGCGATAAATAATCGATATACTGCCGAAAAAAAATGATATTAAAAAAATATATATATATAAATTATATAAAAAAAAAATTAGTTTGTGATACGTTGTTTTTCCGACTCTGTATTTGTGTAATGATGATTTTGAACTGTTTGGTGCTATTTTAAGTGTTTATGAATTGAATACAAGGACTATCTTGATATATCATTGGTGAAATTTCATGCAATATATCGTGATATCGCAATATATCGCAATATATCGAATATCGTGATATTATTATTGAGGGCCTAATATCGCAATAGATATCGTATCGTGAGATACCCATATCGTAGTTCCCAAACTTTTTAGCTCGAAAAAAATAAATGTCATGTCTACCTGTGAGGGAAAATAGCAGATCTACAAGCTCACAACGTGCTGTGATGCGACACAATGTGAGCTTGTAGATTGGCTAAGAAAATCTAAGATAGTTCTTTTTGGGGAAAAAAAAAGAATCTTTTGAAATAATGAAAAACAAAATTTAGGAAATGAAAACAACCTGGTCTGTCCAGTGGGTCCAAACAGTGGGTCAGGTGTGTTACCTTCCTCCAGCCTTTTTCTGTGTACTCGTGGAAGATGTAAATTATGTAAATGCTCTGCTCTTTCTTGGTGTGTGAGGGTGAATGTCCGGCGTAGAGTGGTCGTCTCGTTGTGGTGGCTGTTCTTTTACTTCAGTGGTTCTCAGACATTTTCATATCAAGGAACCCCAAACTGACATGTATTTGTCCGTGGACCGCCATGTGAAAATATTTTGTGCCAGGGACCCCCATAAAACAGGATGTGTGTTGTTCAAAGAAATGTGAAAATTATTCAAAATTTGTAACAATGTTTCGAAAATAGACGATCTGCAATTAAGCTCCAGCTTGCAGATCCTCTGTTTTCGAATAGCTGATGTATAAAATAGGGTTAAAGTCCTTAAACTGTTCCTCATTTTGCAGGGGACCCCCTGGCACACACTCAAGGGCCCCTGGGGGTCTCCGGACCCCACTTTGAGGGGTTTTACTTGAATCCACTAGGTCTAAGGTCTAAAAAAAATCCACCTCCCATGTACTGTATGTTCCTGTCTGCTCTGCTCTGCTCACTTCTGGACACGCCTGAGCCCTATGGAGATTCGAACCGTCCACTCCTATAGTGCAACGTGCCCCCCCCCCCCCCCCCCCCCCCCCCACACACACACACACACACACACACACACACACACACACTTCAGATGGAATCTCCCTGCATGTTGCTACTCCACTCTATATTCCCCACTGTCAGAGAATGGCGACCCCTCTGTAGGCAGGGAGCCAACGCGAGGGAGAGAGGGTACACGGTTGTCAGGACAACAGCCAGCCCCAGTCCAGAGAAGTGAAACGGAGGGAAAGCGAGAGAGAGAGAGAGAAGGCAAAGGGGAAGGGGGGGGGGGGAGACAAGTGAATGTAATGAAGCATAGCTGTATATCTTAGAATATTGAATGTGGTCTCCTCACCCAGCTGTCTCTGCCTCTGTGTGCTTGGAGGCAAACCTGAGGAGTTCCTGTCCACAGATCTTTTTTTTTTACATAACTATAACAATAACAATTTTAACATTCAGCCATTAACTACTACAGTTCTCCATTGATACAAAAAAAGGACATCGACAACAAAATAAAACACAATATCACAGATAAAAATAAAACAGACAGAAACACTTAACATTACTCCCACCCATCCATCCACCCCACCCACCCACCCACTCACTCACCCACTTACCTAACCCTTACATGCCTTAGAAATGAATAAATAAGAAACAGATCCATCATCTTCTCCAAGCAATAGGATTTTACAGGTCATTCTGACTGAATGCCTACACAGTCACTCTGCTTTCATATTCAGGATCTGGCTGTAGCCATGCATCATTTTTACTAACATGCTGGGTCCAGTGGTGGAAAAAGTACTCAGATGTTCAGCTTAAGTAAAAGTATCAATACTGAAATGTTTCAAGTAAAAGTCAAATTCAAAATTTACTTGAGTGAAAGTACAAACGTATTGGTATCAAAATATACTTAAAGTACCAAAAGTAAAAGTACTAAAATGCTTGAAAAGAGCAGATCTACAAGCTCACAACGCGTTGCATCGCGACGCGTTGTGAGCTTGTAGATCTGCTATTTTCAAATAGCCTAGGTATAAAATAGGGCTGAATTGGTTAATGTACAGTATGTTCTATAATGTATTAATTTATATCTGCAAAGTAACTATTAACTAAAGTTTTCAAATAATTGTAGTGGAGTAAAAGTACAATATTTGCCTCTGAGATGTAGTGGTGTAGAAGTAAATGTACTGAAAATTGGAAATACTCCTGTAAAATAAAAGTACCTCAAAATTGTACTTAAGTACAGTACTTTAGTAAATGTACTTAGTTACTTTTTACACCACTGTAGTAAAGCCACGATCAGCTCAAACCCTCAGGAGGTTAGATTCAGATGATCTGTTTTTGAAACGGTGGGACTAATCTTGCCGGTATCTGTCAGGTGTGCCTATCTGCACAGCTACAGTATATGAATTCTCTTTCATGTATTGTAAATTTGACAGCAAACAAACTAATTCTTTAATGCATGCACATTTCATTTGACAGTACAATGTCTCTAGTCTGTCAGCTGTTTTACAGTCGATGATTTGTATAAATGATGCTATATCATGCTGTCTATTTTGTACTACTTGCGGTTTGTCAGGGATTGTATGCTGTATACTGTAATCCTATAATGTGTATAATGTTGGTGTGCTGTGTAATGGAGAAGGGCTCATGCAATATAAGAGCACAGTCGTGCAAAGCAAAACAAAAAGAGACGTCCATAATGAAAACTAACTTAATAGTCTCTCTCTAGCATAATAAAGACTTGCATAAAAAGCATGACTTGCAAGACTACAGACAACCTCTGACCAATTTTGTTGACCAGTTTTTGTATAGCATGTCGTCGTCCCCCTCTCTCTCTTTCTGTACTTTCCTCATCCCAGCTTAACTATGTGTGTTGTTATTCTGACACGCGCGCATGCGTACGTGCGTGCGTGCGTGCGTGCGTGCGTGCGTGCGTGCGTGCGTGCGTGCGTGCGCCTCTCCCTGAAGATCAAAAAGCATGTCTCCTCCAGCCAAGAGGTATTCCTCTTTAGGCTAGCTAGTCGATAAAATGTTTGGCTTTAGCATCCCTTCCCGCACAGGAGACCCCGGCCGTGACTTATAATAAAAAAGCTGTTGCATTTTTCACCACCTGTTCTTCCTGCATGTCTCTCCATTTCCCAGAGATCTGTCTGTTGACCCGAGGCAGAAGGACGGCCAGTGTGCGAGCGGACACCTACTGTCGTCTCTACTCTCTGTCTGTGGACAACTTCAACGAGGTGCTGGAGGAGTACCCCATGATGAGGAGAGCCTTCGAGACAGTCGCCATCGACCGCTTGGACAGGATAGGTAAGACCACGGTTCACTGTAAAGTGTTTCGTTGATTTCGATAAGGATTTCATTGCTCATGCCAATAGTCCGTTAAATTACGCCAGGTCGGTCCAGTACATCACAGTCAGCTTGCAAAACTCTGGTATGAATTGCACATGGCTGCCATGCTGAATATGGCTAAAACCAAGCACTGTGACTTATAAAGTTACGTTTCGGTTTCGGACCATGACGGAGGCATGCAGTCTCAAGCGAACTGGAGCCACGTGAGGGACCACCGAGCAAGCTAAAGCGAGTGAGTTGCCGTCCCGAACGTTGCGACGTTCCCTTGAGACTACTCAGCGGCGTTGGAGTTATGTACCGATAGGCACAGAATCGTAAATCATGTTGTGGGGACTGCTCCGCCTCCGAGTAGGTCAGTAGCTCCTGATTACGCCCAATGAATGGTCTGATAAATCGCGGGTAGGTCAGTACTGTATGTCGCCTACTCGCCCATTCAGTGGTCTGATAAAACGTGATTATGTCCCATTCAGTGCATTGATACTGTAGCATTCGAAGCCGGTGAGCAAGACTCACCAGATTATATTACCTCCTTTGAAGCTTGTATGAAACACATTCTTGTGATAGGCCTAATGAGTGTGACTTTTCACTGACTGTATACAGGTATGGTGTTGTTGTAATATGCACGTGACATCATTACCACCCCACTTTGAGATGATTTGATACACACTCACTCAACACAGTGAGAGGTGTCTCTTCTCTTTCAGAGTTTAGATCAGTGATTCCTAAGCGGTTCTCTATACAAAAGTTATGAATTATGTTTTTATTTACTATATCAGCTTTGTGCGGGCTCATTTCCCAATACAGAGGCAAATTCTATACCCGAAAGAAAGCCTACCTTTGTAAACGAGGCTTGAAATTTTGACATGCCCATTTGACTTGCAAACCGCTGGTTTAGATATACAGTAGGAACATAACAAGCAGCATGCGGTGGAACTGAGGGAAGGGCTGAGGAAATGTATTCATGGCTGTCAATCATTTATAATTCCTTGAGTCTGTCTGAAACATTATAATTGGTCATTTCCTCTGGATACAGTATTAGATTTTTGGAAATTGGTTAATGATGACGATTGATCACCTTTGGAAGAAAAACGCTAAGTCTGAGTCAGTCTCCTTGGGTTGATTGGACCAATGGATTCATTTACCCATCTGTTAAAATGATTGCTCAGCAGCAAGTTCCATCATGGTCCATTCTTGGTCTGAACACACAACAGTGCATGCACTCAGGCAGACGCGCACACACGTGCACATGCAAGCACGCACAGAGTGCTCTGTCTAACTTCTTTCCTGAGAGTTGTTAACCTCCACCTCATGTCGTCTACGTCAGGGGTGGGCAACTTTGATGATGGAGAGGGCCACTATATTTCCACACTCACTCCAGAGGGCCACATTGCAACTCTTAGAATATTGAATGTGCTCCCCTCACCCAGCTTTCTCTGCTGCCGTGTGCTGGTGGCAAACCTGAAGAGTTACTGTCCACAGGTCATTCTGACTGTATGCCACAACTACCGTGATACATCTTTTGTGCCAGGGACCCCCATGTCTATTTAAAATGTTCCACATTTTCCTTTCAAGATTGTTTTGATGCGACGAGTTGTGAGCTTGTACATCGGCTGAGAGAACGAGGCAGCCAGGTGCTCACCATAGACGTAATAGTCAAAAAAATAGTAATAGTAAAATAGTAAAAGGTGCTCCTGGATCAGATGGGATGAAACACGGATGCTGCGTTCATGGGAGATCCGGGCACTCGAAGTTAAAAGAGGGAACATCCTTTATTTAATACAACGGCAACATGTTTCGACCTGAAGCGGTCTTCATCAGGCCCCAAAAAAACCCTGATGAAGACCGCTTCAGGTCGAAACATGTTGCCGTTGTATTAAATAAAGGATGTTCCCTCTTTTAACTTCGAGTGCCTCGATCCCCCATTATTTTTAATCACTTGTACGGCTATTTTCAAATAGCCGTGTGTGCTGTAGTATGTGCTCATGTGGCCTTGCCGCAGTGTTGATTTTGACAGCACATTTTGATATAGTTTTAGTCATAGTCTTTTGAATAAAATTCCATTTCTTTTAGTCATATTTTAGTCATCTGAAACGTTTTAGTTTTTGTCTAGCTTTAGTCGACTAAATATCATAAGATTTTAGTCGACAAAATTTATAGTAGATTTAGTCGACTAAAATGTATTTTGGCGGTGTCTTGATGGCGTCGAAATGGCTGATTTTACACTTGGTTGCATGCTGAAAATAGCAGATCTACAAGCTCACAACCCGTCGCAGCACGACGGCTTGTATATTTAGTCTTAGTTTTAGTCATCGCAGCTTAGTTTTTATTTAGTTTTTATTTACTTTTCGTCAGTGAAAAAGGTAGTCGCCGAACATTTTTCGTCATAGTTTTAGTCGACGAAATCAACACTGCCTTGCCGCTTCTTTTGGGCTTGTTTTCGTAGACCTGGCCACTTTTTTCTCTCATTCTCTGGCAAAAAAAAATATGGCAACACCGTCCATCATCACACTCCTCTCTGCCCTGCCTCCAAGGTCACAAAAACCCAGCTGATGTCACATTATCACATGATCACACTTCACATGTTTACAAAAGCCTCCTGTACCCGCCACCTGCCAGCTGTTGCCATGGCAGCCTGGATTCCACACATGAGCAGGCTTCAGTCACACATCCAGTGGGAGACTAAAGCCCCATTCGTACTCAGTGGTGTAAAGTAACTAAGTACTCAAGTACTGTACTTAAGTCGGGCCCGGCGCCACGGGGGTGCCTGGCACCCTCAGTTGCAAATTCTGCCCCCTCAGTTTATGCTTGACCAACCTGGGGGGGCACCAAACGGCGTGGAGAAAGTGAAAGAAGACAGAACTATCGCCGAAAAGCGCTGAAATGTTGAACCAGCGCTAAAACAGTGAAAAAAACAGTCTATTTTGATGCCAATACTTTTGTACTTTTGTACAAACATTTTGAATACAGGACCTTTACTTGTAACAGGATATTCTCTACATTGTGGTATTGCTCCTTTTACTAAAGTAAACAATCTGCGTAGTTCTTCCATCGCTGAAGAATATTAACTAACTAACACATAAACTATGTGTTTGGCAGAGAATGCATCTGGATCAAAGACACACAGCACCAGGGGAATAGATAGCACATAGTCGAAGTAATGAAGGCAACAGAAAACGAATTATGCATGTGCAAATGATGATGATTAGCTCTCATCCGATTAGCAATACAATGTTTTGTTCTTTGAAATAAGTGTTGAGTGTTTCTGTCTAACACCCCCTTATTTAAATATCCATTTGTTTACATTTAATTAGACGTTTTCTTCAGTGATTCAGGTCTAAAACCCTGGTCTGGTATTTGGCTAAGCCTCTATGATAAGGGCTGCTAATCTAGGATCAGTAACACAGCATGATCATTACTAGTGAACTCAATCTGGGCCTGTATTCTGCTCCTTCTCGGAGGAACAGGATCATAAATGTGCTCTTTAATCCCTTGTATCCCTTCCTTTATTGATTATTCATGAAGCTGAATCCACTTAGAGGAAGGGATTGTCTAGTCACTTATTTCATATTGCAGTATTATTACGTACATGAATTACATGTTATTACCGTACGTTGACACGTCAGATTTCCCAACTAGACTTGTGTTCTTAGTCATTCAACCCATTCAAACCGGGAACGCATCTGTGTAACCACTTAAAACCATTATTTTATACTATTTAAAAATAGCAGATCTACAAGCTCATAGCGCGGCACAGAGTGCCGTGCTATGAGCTTGTAGATCTGCTATTTTTTGAAAAATCGTAAAAATGTGTGCAAATCTTTGAATATATATTTTCTCAAAGCGAACATTTTTAACTCAAATCTTTGCTTCTGGGGGACCCTGGAACAACATATTTTGAGATGGGGGTCCGCGGCCAAATAGATCTAATTTTGGGAGTCCTTGACATGAAAAAGATTGAGAACCACTGACATAGAAACATAGGGTTTTTCAGAAAACTGTTAGGATCTTGTGGACATTTTTTAGAATCGGCTTCAGGTCTTAATGGGTTAATGAGAAATGTCATGAGGAACAGTTGCAGCAAATAACCCCACTTAATAAAGGCACGTAGCAGGAATGAGTGGCTGCTAATAATAGTGCGTTTGTCACTGGAGGACAGATTTAGCTTGCATTTTTGTGCATGTTAAATTTGTCATGGCCTGATAAAGATGCATGGCTTGAAATACCCCCGAAAGACTGACAATAGAAAGATTGTAAAATATGGATGGGAGGGCAGGAAAAAGGCGTATTTTGTAGCCAGCGAAATAATTGGTGCATCATCATGAGGCTGCCCGCTTTACAGCAGAGCTACTATAAAAAAAACTACCTGGACGTCTAATCTGATTTAGGTCAAAAACTAGTTAAACATGTATTTATAATCTTCAAGAGCTTATTTATCATAGACCTAAAAGACAACTGAAATCGCTGTGAAAATATGAAAAGATTGCATAATATCACGCGGTCAAATAATTTTTTTTTTCCAGAAAAATGTTGGGATTTAGAAGACATTTGTAGAATCGGCTTCAGGTCTTAATGGGTTAAATAAATTAACCTAATTAACCACTTTAACCCTAACCTCGGTCCCAGCCTCACTCATCTGCGAAAAGAAGAGCCTGGTCACGACCTAAAGCAGCGAGTGTCTAGGAAGTCCTGAGTGGACAGGATTTCCGTTTCCCCCGGAAACGATATTTTTTGACCAATCACAACACTCGTTTCATTCACGGAGAATGTTAACAGATTTGTAAAGCATCGACGTCATTTCCTTGGCCGGTACTTCCGCCAAATTCAACCATTTCCGGTTGTCAACTTCCTAGACAACCAACATCCCAGGTCTTGCCCAGGGTGCTTTAACCCTGGTGTCCCAATTTTGGGCATGTCATTATAGGCAAAAATTAAACAAAACAAAGATTTTCTGAAGTAAAAAGAAATAGCCGTAGTGAGCTTGTAGATCTCATATTTTAGAAATTATTTAGAGAATGTTTGTTAAGTGCTTATAAACTACATGGCGACAGGCATGCATTGAACATGTTTTGGAAGCTGTTAAAGATTTGAGTGATGGACTGATGATCTCTGCCGCTGCTGGCATGAGCTCTGTGAAGGAAGCAATTTCAGCTGCAAATTGGTTTCTCCTCCAGCACCAACGCATGCCCAACAACAAGAACACACACACACACACACACACACACACACACACACACACACACACACACACACACACACACACACACACACACACACACACACATGCACACTCATCAGTAGCTGACATACTGTACAAACAGTCACCCTCCCAGGGAACAGATATCACATGGCCTGCACAGATGTGACTCTGCAGAAATCACTCTCCATCTCCATCTCCACACATGTGAGCAGTGGAGGAGATGGTCTCTCTATACTGTATAAATTATCATTTTTTCCCTTCTGTTCTCTCTTCCCCCTATACCCTCTCCCTTTCTCTACCCCACCCAATGTCTATCCTTTCAGTTACCCTCCTCCCCCCCTCTCTCTCATCTCTCTGTCTCATCTCCCGGCATTCTCTTTCCCTTTAACTATTTATCTCCCTCTCTGCCACACTCAGGGACAGGCTCCATGTGTGGAGGAATGGGTCACATTCTGACATAAAGGTCATAGCATGCATTCATTTACCCCACACTGGCAAGAATCAGTGAGAGTAAAGGATTAAGCGCGGGCGCACGCACGCACGCACGCACGCACACACGCACACACACAAGCCAAAACATGAAATCTGCCCGTTATAGTGCCACCATGAAGCCGATTTGAAGAATCAAGGGCATTTCTTCCTTGGCCTAGTGGGAATGTGCGTGCAAAGTTTCATGGCAATCGGATGCTGCGTTCATGATTTGAGGCATTTGGGTCAAAACGGGCCACTCCTCTGCAAACTTTGGAAGCCAATCAGGATGGAATATGAAAAATCGGACAGATCCGTCTTGATCATATGACTGTAGAGATAATGTGTACCGATATGCATGACAAAATATGTAGGAGTAATAGTAAAATGTGTTTAGCCCCCGCTGGTGGTGCTATAACAGGCCGATGGGGAAATTTGGGGCAGAGGTTCTGCTTTGGCCTCCAGGGAGTGTGTGCTCAGTTTTACGCCGATAGGTCTAACAGTGCCGGAGATTAGCTGCTCACAGACAGACGGGCGGACAGACACACATACACACGGACACACACACAGACGGACAGGGGCAAAAACATATTCTCCGGCCTTTTAAATATCAGAACAAATATCAAATATACATACAGTTTACTGTAGCTTTAGATTCAGTTGCAGACAAAGTCAGATAACAGCTAAGAGGATATAGATGGAACATGATTTTGATTATCAAGTTAACTGAGTTCTAGCTATCTCTTATCCTCTTATGTTTCACTGGTCCATGCATCTCCAACCGGAGAGTCAATTGAGTGGAATTGATGGAGTGTTATTTAACAGCATCATAAGGCATTATATAACCATTGGGAGCTATTTAATGCTGTTCTGAATAAACACTCTCTGGGAATAAACTAGCATATCGATTGATCGATCGATTGATCGATTGATTGATCGATCTTTATTGATCCCACTGGGGAAATTCAGTTGTTATGGCAGTACCACAGTTTTGAAACACAGGACCGATACAGAAGAAGAGATACAACTAAGAGTAAAACAACTGAATAATGAAATAAGAGTAAACGGGTAATAACTTACTTAGCAATAAAGTACCAAAATCCAAGGGAGACTTAGGGTCTTGCTTGGCCGTCTGCACTTGGACTGGCCGGGATTTGCATGTTGTATGAGCTACTGTATGAACAGGTATAAAAATAAAAATAGTCAAAGAGCACTAACAGTTTATCAAGAGTATTAAAGGTAGGGTAAGTGATATTCTTTTGTTAAAATAAGTGTTAAATAGCTCTATATTCTGATCATTGCTATAGAGTGTTTGTCAATAACTAGAGTCTCCATGTCTCTCCAGATTTTAAGAAAACAGAAAATGCATTTTCAGGTCGGTATACCACTTTTATCCAATCAGGAGAGAGAACTCAAACAGGATAAAGGACAAGTGAAATTGGAATTGATGACACAAAGAAATGAGCAGACAAAATTAGAACTGGAACACTATAAAATTGAAGCTGATAAATGGGTACTCTCTCCTGATTGGCTGAAATGTAATTGGCCACGCACCTGAGAATGTAGAGAGAGATGAGGAGACCCCTTTTAACTGAGCAAACACTCTATAGCAATTATTACTATCAGAATACAGTGCTTTAACCTTTTAACAAAACACTTTTAGTTTTAACCAAAAAAGATCACTTAACCTACCTAACAGCTTAACAGTAGTATAACAGGTATAATTATACATGTAGTCAAGGTGTACATAAACAAGCTATCTCCAATAGTGTGGATAAATATGAAGTCAATCCACAGTGGATAGTGAGAAATATACAAGTACTACAAAGTGCACGGCATTCCACAGGCAACAGATATACCCTTCTCTCCTGTCATTTAATAGAACATCCCTCCATTTGTCTTTGTTCTCCACAGGCAAGAAGAACTCCATCCTGATGCACAAGGTGCAGCATGACCTCAACTCGGGCGCTTTCAACAACCGGGAAAACGAGATGATCCAGGAGATCGTGAAGTACGACCGCGAGATGGTCCAGCAGGTGGACGTCCCGCGGCAGCGCTCCATGTCCATGTCCATGGCACCCTCATCGGCGCACGGGGCGATGTTTGCTTCTCCGGGGTCTTCCTCCTCTCAGCCCCACAGCTCGGCGATCGCCACCCTGCAGCAGGCCGTCGCCATGAGCTTCTGCACCCCGATGACGGCGCCCTTGGTGGGGCCCGGGAAACTGCAGTCGCCCAGGATACCAAGACGGTTCCAGGTGACGCCAACTGTACCCAACCCTGTCCCGGCCTCTCCGTTCCAATCCCAGCAGCCCCTGCAGCCTCAGCTCCATGCCGCCGCTGCCGCCTTTGCTTCCGTCCTGGCCAGCCCCCCGATCCACAGCCCGCTGGCAGTTGGAGGACGGTCGTTCCAGTATGGATCCAGTGCCCTCGGGGGACCCACCTCCAGCTCCCAGCTATCCTTAATACATCAACATTTCGGCAGCCCCGCATACAGGCCCAACACACATAAAAGCAGCACCCATTCTTTAAACATGGCCAGTCTGAGCCAGGACATCAGGGCGCTGTCGGCTTCTCAGCCCTCGTTGCCCCACGACGGGGCCCGGCCGGTAGTCCCCAGTCCGCCCCAGTCCACCAGAATCTCCTCCACCTCCATTGGACCCCCTCAAACCCTGCCAGGCCCCCCAGGCTTCCGGGGTGCAATACCACACAGGGTGGTGTTGCCCCACCAGATGTCTGTGGGAGCCTTTCCCGTAGCATCTCTGCCGAGTTGTGTGCAGGGGTTGGGGGCCGGCACAGGGCTTGCCGTGGGGGCCATGGCGGGGACAGGTCTGGTGGACTCGGGGCGACCCAAGAAGGACTCCATTGTCAGCCTTCCTGAAACGGACCACATCAAAATCAGATCCAGGCTCTCTTCAAACTTGTGACCCTAATTTTACCTCTTTTGAAAGAGGGAGTCGGCGAGGGGATACCTGTTTGGCTGGAGGCACTTTTGTGGGGTTTGCGCCTACAGTTCCTACAGTAGACAACTCTCTTCCCCACACCAGGCTGACTAGACGAATGTATGAACGCTGTGTGAGTGGTGGCAAGGAGAAAGGAAAGGCTGAGAGACTCTGTGTTGCGATTAACTGAGATTATGAAGGCGGTATGGTGATTTCACCGGGATATTTCTACTCTAGTAGTTGACATAGATGCAGAGGACAGCAGTAAAATAGCATCTCCCCACATCTGCCTCCTTTATTTACTTACTGCATTACACTGTTAGCATAATAGGCAACAGCATATGAGCAGCATATCTGTTTTGAGCACTTATCTCCCTCATCTGCCTGAACCTGAACAATGCACACCTAGCGTAGGATGGGACTAAAAGAAAATCAGGGACCCACTTCAGATGACTAATGAAGTTGGCACTTTACTTGGATATCTTATCTACCACCTTTTGTCGAAAGAGTGTAAAATAACATCACTGCAAAGTAATAATCGATCTGTTTCTTGGCCCACTGTTTCAGATCACTTGCCTATCGTCAAATCAATGCATAAAAAACTAAAAAAGGGAAATGCTGTGTTTTGTTTCTCTTTCCTTGTTTCTTAAAGGAACAGTCCACCTTTTCTAAACATTACCTCCATACAAGTACAGTGTATATCGGTACTCACTAATGCTCACCACTTCCGTCTACTCGCTTTGTGTCTCAGAGGCAGGCTGTGGATACTGTAGCTCTAAAATGTACCTTCCAATGACATCACTGGCTGTAGTTTCCATTGAATGGAAAACTACAGCCTTTGTCTTCCAAAGATGATGATGTGTTGTTTGAAGTAACCTAGCTCATTCAAGTTCGTACTGTATGTACTGTAGGCAGGGTTGCCAGATCTGCTTATTATAATTTCCCCGCAAGATTTTATTTGAAAATAGCCGATCTACAAGCTCACAATGCGTCGCATCGCGACGTGTTGTGAGCTTGTAGATCTGCTATTTTCAAATAGCTGATGTATATGTTAAAGTGCTCATGTGTCCCATAGTCGCTTCTTTTGGGCTGGTTTTCCTACAGTAGATGCTTACCTGATTGCTTGTTTCTCTCACAGAATCTGGCAACACATCTCGAGTGATATTCAACATTTTCTTAAAATATTTATCAATACATCAGCATTGCAGAGTCACTGCCAATCAAGTACAAGGACATTTACATCAGTTAAAATGCAAAATCGTGCCATCCAAAATGTAAATCCAATCTTTGCTGTTCTCAAATATCCCACTCATACTGCAACACAGTTCAGGCGGTGTGCCTGTATGCCGGGATCGATTTATGAAGCCGATAATGATACTTCTGCAAAGCTCAAATCTACGGCGCTGTGAAAAGGTCCCCCGTTACGATCAGAAGCCAAGGACAGCGGTGACATAATGGAGGAGGTATTTCACAGCGGAGCAATTGATGCTGCAATAGGAGTTCACCGGACGCAACTGATTTGTGTCGCAAAGCATTAGGGAAGGGCGTGTTCTCCTCCTGATCCCAGCATCCTATTCACCCAAGCTCTCTAATGCCTCCACCATTACCGGGAAATGAGTGTGGAGATTGGAATCCCCATGGTCTCTTTGACACTCTTGTTATTCTCTTTCCACTGAAGTTCATTATACGCTACTAATAATGAGTCTCTCTTTGCATTTTTTTTTTTTTTTGGTAATGTCAGTTTCATTCCGTTTCAGTGTTGTTCAACCTTGAGAGTTGTGAGAGGGCACAACATCGAAGGTTTAGAGGGGATGCCAGATTTCTATTTGTTTTGTGTTGAGTTTCATGCCAAAAGTATGCCCTGTGGAACCTATTTAGGAACTCCAGACCAATGACGATTGGGGCTTGTTATAAAGTAGAATAAATGTCGATTTCTGAAAACAGGCTGAACTGCTAAAACATAACAGGAAGCACTAGATGCCTTGGATTTGGACTATATATACATTTCAAAACAACATTTATAAAAACAAATCCTTGGTTGTGAGTGGCTAAGATGAGATACAATGAGCATGAGTTGCAAAGGGAGGTCAGGCGCTGGAATATCGCAGCAACACAGCCAGATGGTATTGACCCTACCATAGTGAGCCACAAAATAATCTCAAATCCGTGAATTAAGACTGAAAAATGAATGCAAATGCAGACCAAAGAATCAAACTCCCAGACCTAGAATGTTCTATAGATAATGCATATTTAAATTGTATATGTCTAGATATTTAGATATGAATAAAAAGTCACTGTGTGTGTGTGTGTGTGTGTGTGTGTGTGTGTGTGTGTGTGTGTGTGTGTGTGTGTGTGTGTGTGTGTGTGTGTGTGTGTGCGCGCGCGCGCGCGCGTGCGTGCGTGCGTGCGTGTGTATATATATAGCACACATGACATTCAACAAATTGTAATAACGTCATTTAATTCGCTATGTTCCTTGCACATTTTGTTACTTTCTGAAGCAGGTTTTTCTCCATCTCCTTGACATGTATCTTGATTATTGATCTTATCTTGAGTAGGCCTATTATTAGCGTAATTAAATTGAAAGGTCATTGAAACTGAAGGGGGATTAACTACAAAAAGCAATAAGAAGTGAGGAGGACCATTTTTGGATTACAAGTGTATGAAACTGTGCTACAGTATATCTTTCCATGTATTAACAACCTAACATTTTATTTTTTATATCTACATTTACTGAAACTCAGTTTGAACTCTAAGTATGACTTGATTTGAAGTATTCAAATGTAAAGCATATTCTTCAGTGAAAATTATTTGAGCACAGTACAGCCTTTTCTCTCTTCATTTTAGTGCAATATGTAAATATAGCCCAGAGCACATCAAATGTATTGGTGCAGTATATCTTTTTCATTTGCAATAATTTTTCTGGTAAGAACTGAAGTCACAAGAACAGCTTATCGTCCTACTGTATAAATCGACAAACCTCTGTAGTGCATGGGTGCATGGTGTCATCGTGGTGAGGCCAAAATTGTTCTGCCCGGTTCTCCTCAGTGGCTGGAGCAATTGATCTGAATTTGCACACAGCTATTGACCATTACCATGTGCACCTAACAGTGAAGCACGTTTTCCGATTACACACAATCTCAGCTGTTTATTAGCGTTTTTGTGATACGGGACCATGAGACCATGATACTGACATGATACTGACTGGTCAGTGTCATGTCAGTGTCATGTCAGTGTCATGTCACAGTCATGTCACAGCCCAGTCACAGGGATGTCAGGGCCTGCCACATGGCCTGAAAGCCCTGTGACAGGGTCTGACATTCCTGTGAAAAGGCTGGTAACTGACATGGACCTGTGACAAGTCCATGACAGCCCTGTCATTCAGTTCTGTGAGAGGGCCCTGATATGACAGGGCCTGAATATCCATATACAATTCTACTTATTATCGTAACAGCCTTTTATTCTCTCCCTGGGAAGTGGTTTAATAATTACATAATAAACACTAACAGTCTTGTTTAATGTAAAATATGATATTTGGAAAGCGATGAGATGTTTTATATAAGCAACACGATACACAATAAAAAAATAAAGCTTATATTTTAATTGGGTGTGTGTGCATGGAGGGCGGTAAGGGCACTGGCCCAAAAAAGTTAGTTGCAGTTTTTCAAATAGTCAGCAGTCCAGCAGTCCAGGGAGTGAGTGTGTGCGTGCGAGCAAGCGTGTGTGTTGTGTGTGTGTGTGCGCGCGCAATAGAGAGCATCTGAGAAGGGCACGTGCCCAAAAACATGCACACCATACTGTATTTTCCACATGCTTTTTCTAAAGTCCCTCATCATAGCTTATAGTCTTTGGCGAGTTTAGAGACGATTTTATAGCTCCAGCCAAACTGGGTTAGAATGTTTTGGGCATAAGTTAAATACATCTGAGAAGGTCACATGTCCAAACACATGAACGCATATTATTTATATTTTCACCATGCTTTTTCTAAAGACCGTTACCATAGTTTAGAGCCATACTGGGGCTCTGGAGAATGGTTTGAGCATAATTAAATAAATCTAGAGGACGGTGACATACAGTACAGTATACAGTATATATAGGCTTACTAGCTGCACTTTGTATAGCTGACATATTGTAATGGGGGAAGAAAGACCATGGGCCTATTACACAAAAGGAGAATTAAATAAGCCTGGATGTAAGTCAAATCCAGGTTTGACAAAGTCTGGTCCGTACAGCCTGGTTTATTCCGTTCCATGAACGCCAAGCCAGGCTGAAAAGGAGCGACTTTGTCGAGCTAGACCTTGTCAAGCCAGGCTGTGTCGAGCCAGGATGGTAAAGCCAGACTTCACGTATTCCTATAAAAGACCATGAAAGTCGATAGCAGAATCCTTGTTTGGATTTTTCTTCACTGCCTGTTTTTCAGTCAGTCTTTTACTTCATTTTCTAGGGGATGCACAAGCTCAGCGGCACCGAGTGCTGCGCTATGAGCTTGTAGATCTGCTATTTAAAAAAAATCTTGAACATTTGTGCATATCTTTGAAATATATATACATTTTTAAAGCAAACATTTTTAACTCAAATCGTTGCTTCTGCGGGGTCTCTGGCACAAAACATTTTCAGATGGGGGTCCGCGGCCGAATGTATATCAATTTAGGGGTCCTTGGCAGTGGTTCACAAACTTCACAAACGGGGAGACATCAAATTTCGGGGAGACATCAAATTTCTCTTTTGGGTCTTGAGTCCCAAGACTCAAGACCCAGCGTGGGAAAAAACAAACAAAAATAAGATCAACAAGCAAAATATACCTACACCAGGTGTCTTCAACAGGGGGTCCGGGACCCCTAGGGGGTCCTCAGAGTTACTACAGGGGGTCTGCCAAAACTTTGTGTGCTATGATTATTATTTTTTTACATTAACCACTTGAACCCTAGCATCCCTTTTCTGAGGAGAACTTTAGCCAAAAATAGCAGATCTACAAGCTCACAACGCCTCGCAGCTTGTAGATCGGCTATTTTTGGCAAAGATGTAGAGGTGTAGAGGGTAAAAAGAGCAGACTAAGTAAACAAAAAAGTTTAATCTGAAACACAATTTTATACAATTATAGAGGGGGTCCCTGCTTCATCTTTCTCTCAGCTAGGGAGTCCTTGGCCTGAAAACGTTGAAGACCCCTGACCTACACTATAGGTGTTTTTTCATGTTTGTAGCTGGCTGTAATCTTTCACTGAAGAGCATGCAGGGCAATGCTCAAATACACACAACAGTTCTATAGTGGGAAAAAAAACAGTCAGACCTCTGTACCCTGCACGGTTAACGGTTTAACTGCTTCAGTGAATCTGAGACTCCTTGGACCATGTCATTCACTCATCTCTCCATCGCAGCTTCTTGCTCTCAGGAGAACCTGTTCCCCTGTCGTCAGCCTCCAGCACAGATGTACGCCCAGGCAAGGATAACTTTTATTACAGTTTGTAAAAGTGACAGCTTCATGCTCATTGTCTGATGTGACTTTAAGGTTGACATGTAAATCAGTGTGAATGCTAATGTGCACTTCATTGTCATCATCAATGTATGATTATTTGTCTAATTGTTTGTTTTTAATGTCACCTTTTCTTCAATAAAGCCCTGCCAACTACACCATATGGCCTGTTCCTTGGAGGAGTTGATGCAAAAAGGACTTTAGCTTGTTATTAATTCAGTTCCTACATTGACACAATAGTATATGAGAAAAGTCATACTAAACCTGTACTGTCATAAAAAATGAAGTCATACAATACTTTAGTATAAACAAAATGCCATAAAGTCCTGTCGTTAAAAAAATACTTTGTTCTTGTCAGCCTAAATTGTTCACAGCACAGCTATCTATTTTTATATTTAATTCTTGTGACAACCCTGGGGGTTGTCAGGGTGACTGGTGTGGTTGTCATGGTTACTAACCATGTGTCATGTGTGTCAGAATGATTGGAGGGCGGAGTGTGTCATCAGTGGAGATCTGGCCCACCTGGATTGTCCTCTATAAAAGAGGTGGCTGGACTTCATTCCTGTTCTCTCTCTCACCGTGAAGCTCACTGGGAGCACTCCAGCCTTTTGGATTTTGCTTGTTAAAGAACAAGATCACTGTGGTAGAGGTTTGGGTTGTGTAGTTACCTTGTCATGATGTAACTCCAAAGGTGAACAAGAAATCTAAAATAATTGCTGTATAATAATTGAATAGAAATTGATCATTCAAAATATGCTCCTCATTGACATTGTACGTTGAAACGGCTCTCAAAGTCACTCTTTTAGCACGTAAACGAACACAAACAAAGCTTATTTAGTCAATATAGAACATCACCAAACTCTGTACTGTTTTTTTTTTTAATAAAAATGTCAACTTCCTGTTGATTTTACTATTTGAAGATCCAGATCCGCGGATCCAGTCAGAGTTCTTTTTAATAAAAATAGCAAAATCAACAGGATGTTAGCATTTTTATTTAAAAAACAAACGGTACTGGGTTTGGTGATGTTCTATATAGTCTGAATCAACTTTATTTGCGTTAGTTTGTGCTAAAAGAGACTTTGAGAGCTGTTTCAGCCTACAATGTAATTCAATGAGGAGCATATTTTTTTATTATCATGGAGCAATTATTTTAGATTTCTTGCCCACCTTTGGAGATGCATCATGGCAAGGTAACTACACAACCCAAACCTCTACCAAAGTGGTCTTGCCCTTTAAGCACTGTTAACCGCCCCAGTATCCGTATTGTGGGTATAGCTTTAGCAGAAAATAGCCGATCGACAAGCTCACTGCGACACGTTGTGAGCTTGTCGATCGGCTATTTTCAGTCAAAACTTTCCTCATAATAACACAAAACAGAAAATACATTAGTATTGAGCCCTGAGGCTCACCGGTTACCCATATGGGGTTAAGTTAGTTTTAATAAAATAATTTAAACGTTCTTTGTTTGTGTGAGTTTCCTCATTTTGTTACAAACTCAGCCGTTTGCAACACTCTAGGTTGGTTGTTGCAATAAATACATTACATTTAAGTGGTTGAATTTATGTAATTTGTTATCCCTGAGTCACTAGAATACCTCAAAACGAAGAATGGAGCTCGGCCTATAATTGATCATTGATTTGATTGACATGCTGCATGCCATGAGTGCGAAGTGGTATTTTCTTAATTCAGTTAATCATAGAGGATCTGTGGTCATAATACAGCACTGTTTGAGGAACTATAGTTGAAAACTTAAGACATATTTTTTAATGTCCAGTCCAAAGTGAGAACAATGTAGCCTACTTGATTTAACACCAAAACTGCTATAGTTTTGATCATCTGAAACTAAGGAATTTATAAATGACAAAAAGGGTATGAATTTTTATGACATTACGAAACATCTAAACAAAAGGGATTTCCAAAAAAGTACTGTAAAAATTGTAAAGGTTTATTAAGAGCAAGGCAAATGAATGTGACCAACGCGTTTCGACCTAGAAGGTCTTCGTCAGGGTCTGTCTATATTACGAAACATCTCTCTGTTTCCTTTCAATGAAAGTGTAAATCTGGGTTCAGACTCAGCCAGAGTAAACGTTTTCTAACAGATGGTTTTAAACAACCTAAATCTCAGTCGTGTCATAATGAACCCTTTCCCTGATCATCAGAGGGTGTATCTAGTAGATCCAGTCATTCTGTCAGGGGTAGAGGTGTTTGCTGTGGATTTTCATCTTTTGACCTGTCACCTCTCGCTTTAACTTTAAATATAACCTCAAAATCCTAATTAATGTGAAATGCCTGGTGGTGCAAGAGTAAAGCATAGGCTTCACAAGCGGATGGTTGTGGGTTTGAATCTTGGTCAGGGAAGATCTCAATTTTCTGTCTTTTTAAGGCGAGAACCATGGATGAAGCCCGCCTCCCTCCTCACGCCCTCTTTTAGCTCCGGTAGGAGAGGGAGGAGCATGGAGGGAGCCCACGTCCAGGGGGAGGAGCTTAATACATTTACATATTAATTAAAGATTTTTATTTTAGTATTTTTTGTGATTTTATGGCCACTGTTTTTCTTCACATGAATTTGTTTGAGACATTTTTTTATTGTTTTTTTTCATCACCAGTTTGTATTGACCAGAGCTCCATTGTTTTTTTGTTGTATTACCCTTCTAGTTTTTATTTAGTAGTTGTTTTGAGTTGTTTTGAGTGAGCTTTGAACCTCGAACCTTTAGTTTGTGAACCTTTGATTTATCTTTTAAGCCACGCTGGCATGGAAGGTACAATTGGGAACGTCATCCTTAACCCACCCGCCTTTTAGAATTTAGATGGACAGTGAAAATGTTCATCAGGAGCCTTGAACCTCAAACCTTCTACTTTCAGACCCTGTGTTTAACTCTTGAGCCACGCTGGCATGGAAAGTACAATTGGGAGCGTCATCCTTAACCCGCCTTTTAGAATTTAGATGGACAGTGAAAATGTTCTTCAGGAGCCTTGAACCCCAAACCTTCTACTTTCAGACCCTGTGTTTAACTCTTGAGCCACGCTGGCATGGAAAGTACAATTGGGAACGTCATCTTTAACCCGCCTTTTAGAATTTAGATGGACAGTGAAAATGTTCTTCAGGAGCCTTGAACCCCAAACCTTCTGCTTTTAGACCCTGTGTCTATCTCTTGAGCCACGCTGGCATGAAAGTCATAATTGGGAACGTCATGATTCACCCGCCTTTTAGAATTGAGATGGCCAGTGAAAATGTTCATCAGGAGCTTTGAACCCCAAACCTTCTGCTTTCAGACCCTGTGTTTATCTCTTGAGCCACACAGGTATGGATAATACATAAGAGAACGTAATACTTAAACCACCTTTTAGAAGTTAGATGGACAGTGAAAATGTGCTCCAGGAGTTTCGAACCTTAAACCTTCGGTTTATAAACCCCAGAGTTTTCTCTTGAGCCATGGTGGCATGAACCATGGAACTGAGAACATAATACTTAAACCACCTTTTCAGGATTGAGATGGACAATGAAAATGTACTTTAGGAGCTTTGAACCTTAAACTCTTTGGTTCATAAACAGTGACACATCTCTTGAGCCACAGAGACATGAAACATTCAGATGAGAAGGAAATACTTATCCTTTTAGTATTTAGATGCACAGTGTATTTCTACATTAACTTCACCACTTAAACCCTCTATTCTTAGTAAAGTTGCAACTTTACTTTCCCGCTTGCCTTGTTACCATCTACACCAAATCTTTTCACAAAGAATTGTCAATCTACAAGCTCACAACACGTCGACACATTGTAAATCTTGACAAATGTTTGCCGCCAGAATAGGGATGCTGGGCCTTACTTCTCCCACCACTGCTGAAGAGCATACAAGACATTAGACAACTAAGAAGCCCCAGTGGTGCAGTTAGAGCATACATGGGCAACTGGCGGCACGGGGCCACACGCGGCCCCCACCCTCACTTAAAGCGGCCCGCAGGTTAATATCAGAATACTGATATATTATTGATTTCAGCTGTTACAATTCAGTCATTTTTGGGTATTTCATCCTGGATAGAGAATTAGTCACAGTTCCTAAGTTGTTCCCTGGGGTCATATTAGCCAAGAACAGTTGAGATATTCTCTCCTAAATTAAGTGCATACAATAAAGAATACATCACATGGATGCACCTGGGATGTATCATCAGTGTTGTAGCCTGGGGTCATAGGGTGTTTCGGGTCTCGCAACATACACCCTCGCCCAGGTGACCCAGCTGGGGTTGATCAAGCCCCAACTTACATCCCAGGTAGCTACCCACGGTCAGTCCTATAGGGAAAGACAGGGCCACTCAGTCCGCTTCTCCGGAACTACTCTGCCTGAACACGGGGAGGCTCTGGCACGTGGAGGGACTAGGCTCTGTGGGTGGCCTCCTGGCCGGGCTCTTACTTCGTCTCACCAGGTCCATGACCTGAGAGTCATAGGGGCTGAAACCTGGTCCAGTCGGGCAAATGACCATCACCAAGTCATCGAAGACAAGAACTTTAGAAGGATGAATTAGGTATGTAAATATGTACTACTGTTTTATATAGGATAATAGGATAAACACTAACACTAACAAATATTATTATTGTGATATTGAAATTATAATTTCCCAATGTTATTACATGTTGAGTTCTTAAGTATAGAACATGTGGAGTATACCAACTAGTGTCACTCATCTGTGTTACAGAAGCACACTCTACTGTACAAGGCTCTTGCTGGACCTCTCCATGACCTTTCGGTGCTCAAGGTTGAAGAGGCATACAAGAACTTTGACCCCCCTGTCCAGGACATTAGTCTGCACCATGGGAATGTCTGCATAAACCCTTGGTTGACTCCCGCTTTGGACCTGTCCAGGCTCGAAGTGTTCTGCCCTACCAACAGCCCCAAGTGAAAGCACTGCACATACAGTGGTTAGCACTTGATAATGGCAGTAATACCATCTGAGTGCCTCTGTGGTACCACAGAGGCGCCACTACTACTTGGTGGTGCCACATTTGACACCTTTTTTTAAGGTGTAGTGTGGCTGATCGGCCACCATGTGGCGCATGTGAGTCCATGAACCCTACAGTACATTATTAGCAACAGGTAGGCCGTATTGTCTAGCCCCTTTTCCTTCAGTTTCGTTCCCATCAAGTGGATCTAAATAATCTCTGCTTCTTAAAAAAGATCTATTGGTAGTAAGTAAGAAAAAAAATTACCGACATCTGATTTGGCGCAGTATTTTTATAATCAGAGTTTAAAAGTCGGTACTATTTTCTTAGCAGCGCAGTAATACTTTCAAAGGGGTGGTGCGGTTTTTGGCACGTGATTCCCGTTACAACCAATGGGGTCGCCTCTTCCGCCTCACCATTTCCTGCAACAACTGCCAATCTGCCATAGCAACGGTAACGTCCGAAGAAAATAAATCAAAACAAAGAAAATATCCTTCAAAAGCACGTCAAAAGGACTCGAAACGATGCTATATGAATCTCATGTCTGTCCAGAAAGAAGAGGTTCAGGAATTTACACGGACAAGATGGGACACATGTACAACAAGCCATGGATACACGACGGTCGTCTGTCCCGACCGAACTTCAACCAGGTGTTTGCACTTTTCCATTTACAGCCCGTACATCTACATAAACGTTCAGATTTCAAATATAAAGTGCTTACCGCATGGCCATTGATGTTACAATTCTGTATGGTCCCGCAGAAGTACCCGTATATTCTGTATTGTTCAATAAAGAGTATTCTTAACCGATCGGTGGCCATTTTCTCATAGATTTATAATGTATTAGAGTGCAATACACCTCCCATCCGATAGGGTCGCGTGGTTAAAGGATATGGTGAAAATGGCCACCGATCGGATTAACAGGCTTTTTATTGAACAATACGGAAGATACAGGTACTTCTCTGGGCCCGTACATAATTGTAACATCCATGGCCATGGGTAAGCATTTTAACATGAGAGACTGAAATCATTTATTGTGTTATCAGATAAAAACATCTATTGAAAATAGCAGATCTACAAGCTCACAACGCATCACAACACGTTGTGAGCTTGTAGATCTGCTATTTTCAATAGATTTATTTGGGGGGAGACACATTTTAACATGAGACTGAAATCATTTTTTATGCTATCACATGAAAAAAATCTATTGAAAATAGCATATCTACAAGCTCACAACACGTCACGTTGTGAAAGTAAAACTAACTCAAAATTCTACTTGAGTACAGTAGCCTACTTGAGTAAATGTACTTAGTTACTTTACACCACTGAAAGTACAGGTACTAAAAAAACGTACAGTACTCAAGTGAATGTCCACCACTGCATCTCACCAGTGCTGATAAAGCCCATAAGCTAATTGGCAATATGGCCAAGTAAGAGATTGTAAACAAAACATGCATGTCAATATTGGACTGTCAAATATTGATTTGTCATTTTATGATTGTATGGGTGCTATTACTGTATTTTAAACATTCCCGTGTCATTTCATCCATGTTCCATCTCTGTTTTAACTCAGACATCTTTACATCGTTAACAGCTAATACACCAGATGTTGTGATTGATAAAGAGTCCAGGGAAGTGTCTGTATTAGATAGCCTGCACCTTTGACTCTAGCCTAGAGGAAGCCTTTATGACCAAGATCATTAAATACCAACCACTCCTACATACCATCTCAGAGCTGGGCTATTAGGTGCAGCCTATTTGTTTTTATATTTGGCAGCCTATAGGACATACCCACATACTGGCTGTTAGAGGGTTTCAACAACTTGGGATGCCCAAAAAGGAGGCAAAAAGGTTGGCAAAGTATTGTGCTCTCTGTAATTGGCAGCCGCCATATATGGCGGAGACGGTGTTACTTATACCCATATAGAGTACTGAGTGACATGTTTATTGTATTGTGAAGACATATGCCAGGATTATGTGAATGTAACCTTACTGCACCTACAGTATAATATGTGTGTCCCTGTATGTTTCTCCTTTATGTGGACATAAATAAATGGTTAAAATCTGTGTGTGTGTGTGTGTGTGTGTGTGTGTGTGTGTGTGTGTGTGTGTGTGTGTGTGTGTGTGTGTGTGTGTGTGTGTGTGTGTGTAAATGAACCACCCTTCGCTGACCGCTACAAGATCTTCTGTGAGAGAGTCATCCGCCATGGCTTATAGTTGACCAAGAGGTGCTGAAAATAAACCATCTACGAAGGATGTTCGTAAACACAGTGGAGAAGCATGAGGACCTTGATGCTTCAAACTACAGGTAACTCAAATACCATGTGTGTCTTTGACAGTTCTGGGAAACAAAACAAAAACATTTATGCTGAAAAGTATATTATAGATGTATTCCATCACAAACAAGTCTATGAGAGTATATTTAAACTAAATTGGCTATCATTGTGAATACATCTTTATCTATACACTTGTGCTCATCTTTCCCTAACATTTTATGTTGAACACTCTCTTAAACTGAAACACTGTTGTACAACTCTTCAACTCCTTGCTTTGCGAATTCCATAATTGTATACCTGTAACAGAGATACACATTTGTTTTAATGTTGTTCGAGCAAACAGATGTTTAAAATCATCTCTTCTCTCATCTCTTCCTGCGAGTTAAAATTAAATAACTTCTGTAACTGTTTTGGCAACCCTCTGTATTTCGCTTTGTACACGACTAATAATGTTCGTAGCTCAATTAAATCCATTATTTTCAACAAACCTGATAAAATAAAAAGTCTGTTAGTATGTGCTCTGAAATCCTCTTTGTAAATAACCAAAGGAATGGTGTTACTCTCATATGTGTTGCCCCACACTTCCAGACATTTGAGGTAAGGGGGGAGGGGATCTTGAAGTGAATTGATCTAATGTACCAAGCCAAAACAGGTTATGCTAATGCACAGGCTGTCTGATCTCACAAGAACATGGGCTTCACAGTGAAACACATCACAGCAAATGAATACAGTACAGTAACTTCAGTCCTGCATAACCAACAAAGTAACCAAGTAAAAAATCAGATAGTACATGAACAACTCCGACCATAGTACATGACCATAAACTACACAACCCAAACCTCTACCAAAGCAGTCTTGCCCTTTAACTTGTGCGATGTTTTAGGCTGACCTAGGATCAGGTTAGTTAGCAGCGACATGAATGGCTGTGCATTTCATTACGTGGTGGAAAGCCTGACACAAGGTTTATGGCTTGACTTGTGTGATGATTATACTGGTTTATATAAATACACCTTTAACCTGTAAATGCAATCAGCAGGACACCGCAGGGAGTTGAACCCCATCCTAGTGAACCAGAAGTGCCATACCAGTGTCTTTTACCTCTTTGACTCATTTACAGGTTGAAGAAACCACATATTAACGTTCACTCTCTCCGAGAGTGTGAATGTTAGAGTATACCTGTGGTCATAATGAGATCTACTTTTGTGTATTTTTTTTATATCAAAGGTTCCTAAAATTAGATTTTTAATTAATTCCTGTAAACGCAAAATAGAGAATAAATAAATACACCCATACTAGGTATCCTCTAAAATGTAGTTACGATGGGCACGATTTGCATGAGTGCTGTGACCACTTTTACATTACGTCTAATGAGTGCTCGGGCCTGCGTGTAAGCGCGCATACTGGTTCTTATCAGTGTGACGTCTGGAAATGAGTCTAAACTATTTGAGTACACGTTGTGATGAGCGGTCGCTGTTTGTTTCATTTGATCTTTAGCTTGAAGGTCACAGGTGGGTCCAGCTCATCAAGACCAAACCTTAGGCTATCCACAAATAGGGCTTTCACGACTAGAGATTTTTACTGGTCGACTAATTTGACCCAGTGGTAGTTTTTTTTTTGCCATTGTTTTAATGCCATTACTATTGTTATTATCCTCCTTCCTTTATTTCTATGCCATTTCAAGGGAAGCTTCTGGCACAGCAGCACAGCAGTGTCTCCAAGGATCCTCAAAAGGGGGTTATTGCCCAATAATAGCCTATTATTGGGCATACTTTTGACCCCCTTTTGATAAAAATAAAGGCAGGAGGATAATAAAAATAATAATAGTAGTAATGGCATTAAAACAATGGCAATTTATTTGATCAACTATTCGACTAGTACCAACAAGGTCGACTAGTGGTTATACTAGTCGACTAGTTGGTGAAAGCCCTAGTGTGTGTATGCATGCATGCATACATGTATGTTTCTAAACCACTGTTCGAAATCCTAATAGTTTCTGAAACACTTGGGCCTTTATATACATACAGTATATAGCTAAAATCTAAAATGTGGACAAAGTACTCTTTTTTACTTAAAGGGATATTTCACTTTCAAAAAAACCTTTGGTCATTTTATCGTCTACTCAGGCCTTTGTGAACCCCCCAGACAGTTTTTAAGTTGCTCAATTCAGTATTTAGATATTTGATATCAATTTTATCAGACATGCCCCCTTCCTATACAAACCATTGTAACTTCAAACTCTATTTTAATCATGTTAGATTCATCAAAAACACCAGTCCTTGGTTTTGGTGACTCATCCTGCCCTCCTAATGAGGGGGCCGTGTTTTTACAATTACTTTTTTCATTTATTAAAAAAGAAAATTGGAAAATTTGGAAAAATTGAAAAAATAAAATAATAAAATAAATGAAAAAATTAATCGGAAAAACACGCCCCCCTCATGCATTAGGAGGGCAGGGTGAGACCCCAGAACCAAGGACGGGTGTTTTCGATGAATCTAACATGGTTAAAATGGAGTTTGAAGTTACAATGGGTTTGTATAGGAAGGGGGGCATGTCTGATAAAATGAATATCAAATATCTAAATACTGAATCGAGCAGTAAAATCTGTCTGGGGGACTCACCAAGGCCTGAGTAGACGATAAAATGACTAAAGGTTTTTTTGAAAGTGAAATATCCCTTTAAGTAAAAGTACCAATACTGCAATGTAGATATACTCTGTTACAAGTAAAACTCAGAAATTCAGAATTTACTTGAGTAAAAGTACAAAAGTATTGGTATACAAATGTACTTAAAGTACCAAGTACTCATTATGTAGTTCCATTTCACAATTTTTCAAACGTAAAAAAATAACTTGAAAATAGCAAATCTACAAGCTCGTAGCTCGTAGATCGATTTTCAAATGGCCGAAATGTATACATAGGGCTACAACTAGTAACTCAAGTCTTCAAATAAATGTAATGGAGTAAAAGTATAATATTTGCCTCTGAGATGTAGTGGAGTAGAAGTATTGAAAATTGGAAATACTCCGGTAAAGTAAGAATTCCTCAGATTTGTACTTACTTTACACCACTAGGTTTTAATGGGTTAAATGGCCTGTCTTGGTTCAAAGCCCACTCACCACGACAAGGTGCAGGCCGAGAGTGGGGACAGGACAAGACTTTGACGAGACAACATGAAACATACATTACAAACAAACAAACATGAAACATATATTATAAACAAACATGAATTACAAACAAATATGAAACATGTATTACAAACAAACATGAAACATGCATTACAAACAAACATGAAACATGCATTACAAACACATGAAACATGTATTACAAACAAACATGACTTACAAACAGATATGAAACATGTATTACAAACAAACATGAAACATGCATTACAAACAAACATGAAACATGCATTACAAACAACAAACATGAAACATGTATTACAAACAAACATGAATTACAAACAAACAGGAAACATGTATTACAAACAAACATGAATTACAAACAAACAGGAAACATGTATTACAAACAGAAGTGAGACCTGGAAGGAGGTGGATGAAGGAGGTGGTGGTGGTGGTGGTAGGAGGGTGATAGAGGTAGGTGGTAGAAGGAGGGTGATAGAGGTAGGTGGTAGAAGGAGGGTGATAGAGGTAGGTGGTGGTAGAAGGAGGGTGGTGGAAGGAGGGTGGTAGAAGGAGATTGGTAGAAGGAGGTGGTGGTGGAGGACAGAGGGGGTGGTGGAAGGAGGGTGGTAGGTGGTGGTGGAAGGAGGGTGTGTAGGACCTTGTGTTCTCCAGAGCTTGCCCTCCCTCTAACCTCTCTGTTACCTCCCTAAATAACTCTGACCATCACTTCATAACCTTCTCCCTCTCCCTTTCTAAACCTACTCACCCGCAGACCGTCACCACTTGACGTAACCTGAGGTCCCTAAACCCCTCCATTCTCTCTCAACTTGTCGTTTCCAACCAGCTTTCTCTCCATCTCTCAGAGAACAACCTGTTGATCCCAACCAGTCAGGATTCAAACCGGCCCACTCTACGGAAACTGCACTCCTTGTAGTCACAGAAGCACTACATGCTGCCCAGGCTGCCTCCCACTCTGCAGTCCTGATTCTTCTAGACCCATCAGCAGCATTTGGCACAGTGAACCACCAGCTGGGTTCTCCTCCTACCTAACTGGCCGGACCTACCAGGTTTCTTGGAAATATTTGCTCTCCTCTCCCCGCACCCTCCGAACCGGGGTCCCCCAGCTATCTGTACTTGGCCGCCTCATTTTCTCCTTGTACACTAAATCTCTTGGCGCTGTTATCTCTGTGCACAATCTATCTTATCACTGCTATGCCGATAACACTCAAATGTTTCCATCCTTCCCCCACGTCTGCCAAACAGGTGGAAGAGTGCATCACTGCATGTCTGGCTGACTTCTCACAGTGGATGTCTTCACACCACCTCAAGCTGAACCCAGACAAGACTGAACTTCACTTCTTCCTAGCTAAGTCCTGCCCCATGCAAGATCTAACCATTTCTATAGACAACGCCCTGGTAACTTTGGTTCCAACAGCCAAGAACCTTGGTGTTGTCCTGGACAGTCAGCTCTCATTCAAGAGCCACTATCACAGCGGCCACTCAATCCTGTAGGTTTACACTCTATAACATTCGAAGGATCAGACCCTTCCTCACCCAGGAGTCAGCCCAGCTCCTTATCCGGATATCAGTCATATCAAAACTGGACTATGGTAACTCTGTCCTTACCGGCCTCCCGGCATGTGCACTTTAGTCTCTCCAAATGATCCAGAATGCCACAGCACGCTTGGTCTTCAACCAGCCAAACTTAGCACATGTCTCCCCCTTCTCTGCTCCCTGCATTGGCTCCCAGTTACTGCCCGCACAGAGTACAAAACACTGACATTGGCCTACAAAGCAACCAAAAGGTATGGCACCCCCATATCTTCAAAGCCTGATCCAACCCTACAACCCCTCCCACTCTGTCAGATCAGCTAACACAGGGAAGCTGTCAGAACCTTCTCTAAAACATCCAGGACAACACTCCACACGTCCCAGACTCTTCTCCCTTCTGGCTCCCAACCTATGGAATGAACTCCCCATTGCAGTTAGAACTGCAGACTCACTCCCAATCTTCTGCCCTAATCTGAAGACTCACATCTTCAGACTCCACCTTAGCCCGTAGCACTTGCCCTAGCCTTGACGACCTTGCAGGATTATGCAAAGGCTAAAATGTTAGATAGCATGTTATGTAGACTGATGCCAGGTCATTGTTGACCTGGCATCCTATAGTGTGTATAGGTTCAATGTACAGGCTGATGATAGGTTCTTGGTTTACTTATGTATTAGTTTATTGGTTTACTTATGTATTACTTTATTATTAGATTACCATTTCGATGCATTTGATGCATTATCTTGTGTTGTCCTTGCTTACTGTAAATCACTCTGGATTAAGAGCGTCTGCTAAATGTCTAGATTGTAAATTGTGGTAGAAGGTGGTGGAAGGAGGGTGGTAAAAGGTGGTGGTGGTGGAAGGAGGTGTTGGAGGAAGGAGCTTTAAAATGTAGGCATTTTGCAGATGCTTAATCCAGAGCGATTAATACATAAACGTAATTAATACATACGTAAACCAAGGACCTATCATCAGCATGTACATTGAAACTATACACTCTATAGGATGCCAGGTCAACAATTACCATCTGATTACATAACATCCTATCGAAGTTACATTTTAGCCTTTGCATAAGCCTGCAAGGTTGTCAAGGCTAGGGCAAGTGCTACAGGCTTAGGTGGAGTCTGAAGAGGTGAGTCTTCAGATTATGGCAGAAGGTTGAGAGTGAGTCTGCAGTTGTAATTGCAATGGGGAGTTCATTTCATAGTTTGGGAGCCAGAAGGGAGAAGAGTATGGGACGTGTGGAGCGTTGGCCTGGATGTTTTAGCGAAGGTTCTGACCACTTCCCTGTGTTAGCTGATCTGAGAGAGCGGGGGGGGGGGGGGGGGGGGTTGTAGGGTTGGATCAGGCTTTGAAGATATGGGGTGCCATACCTTTGGTTGCTTTGTAGGCCAATGTCAGTGTTTTGTACTCTGTGCGAGGCAGTAACTGGGAGCCAATAGAGGGAGCGGAGAAGATGAAGACATGTGACCCTTTTTGGCTGGTTGAAGACCAAAAGTTCCATTCTGGATCATTTGGAGAGGCTTAAGTGCACATGCCAGGAGGCCAGCAAGGAGAGAGTTACAATAGTCAAGTTTTGAAATGACTGATGGCTGGATAAGGAGCTGGGCTGACTCCTGGTTGAGGAAGGGTCTGATCCTTCGAGTGTTATAGAGTGTAAACCTACAGGATCGAGTGGCCGCTGTGCACAACAGAGCTGCTCCGCGTTGAAGATCGGGGTCATCTGGGGTCGGGCTTCCTGTTGGCCTTCACCCGACCCTATAGCGAATACATTGGGGGACGTGCCTTCTCTTTTTCACCGAAGTGTACCGGAATGGCTTCTCCTTCTGAAAAAAATAAAGCTACCAAACAAAAAAAAGAAAAATGCTCATTATTAGATTGTTCATAAAATATCATGAAATAACTTTGCTAGATGTTTGCATTGTATAGTTACCTTGCCGTGATGCAACTCAGGTGGGCGAGAAACAAAAAGTAGTTGCTCCATTGGTTTGAAATTGATGATCGTGTGACCCCCCCCCCCCCCCCCCCACACACACACCTTTAAGATGACCAGGTCCAGGCCTGGATTTACACAGTTCCCCCCAACCCAGCCAGAAAAAAAGTGACCTTTGGTACCTACCAAAAAGTGACTTTTGGGACCTACCAAACAGTGTCCTTTTGGTACCTACCAAACAGTGACCTTACAAATGAACAAGGTCTTATGGACCTTTTCAAAATGACCAGGTACAGCCTGGATTTGCAGAGGCAGATGAAAACAAAAACTACACTACCAACATAGTCATAGATTCAACGTCGGCCTTCAAACCTGAAAAAAAGAGCAACAATCTTTAACCACATCATCACACGTACGACCCAAACGGCATCCAACACGAACAGCATAGCTGTCTTCACCACAAGCATCATCCAACAAACTGCAGCATAAAGCAGCTGCAGCATCCAGCAAAGGAAAAGGAAAAATGACCAGGTAGGACCGTCACAATTATTATTACATAATCGCAAGTATTTGAGATAACTGCAATACTTTTTTGGGGATCATAGTCATAATCGTTTCCATGTTGAAAAATGTTCATATATTTTTTAAACATTTTCAAAAAATTGTGGAAATAGCCGAACTACACGCTCAAAACGCATCACGACGTGATGCGTTTTGAGCGTGTAACTCGCCTTTTGTTTACGAAGCCTAAAAAAAGCCAGACAAAGTTTTATTCAAAATGTCAGTAAGACGCAATTAAATAGTTAAATCGCAATTATTTGAGCGACAATTTATCGCCAAGTTCAACGTCATAATGGTGACAGCCCTAAAGAGGTTCCTTACTTTGAGCCGTCTTCAGAGGAAACCCCCGGCCGACCTGGGTCTTTCGGCGGCGGAAACCAACCGGTGTTTAACATCGAGGTGGATACAAAAGCACAGAACGCACTGTCGTGGATTTATGCATCAACGAAGACACATACGCACTGTCGTGACACACTGTCGTGTGCACAAAACACACTGAAGTGGAATTATGTGATAAATCAGCGATCGATACACCGGATGGAGACCACCGCAGGCAGACCAGGGCCAGCGCCGCAGAGGAATCCCCCCCGCCCCATGCAGACAAATCCGTGGATAGAGAGAGATCTCCAAGCTCTCGATCTCTAGGACATCCTCGGGTTGAGCCTTCCAGTGGCGTATCCCGTCATCTCCATCCTCCGTCCGTCCGTCCAGGGCTGTCATGATTACAAATTTAAGTTGACGATTAATTGTCATACAAATAATAATACTTCAACGATTATGCAAAATAATTGCGATTATCTCAAATAATTGCAATCAGACGATTATGTAAGAATTGTGACAGGCCTACGTACATCTGGCTAGCTTCACCAGATCACCTCTGCGTCGTCATTAGAGGTGGATGTTCTGGGAGGGTGTTACACTGTAGGTGAGAACCTCAGTCTTCTGGGCATTTATGGCGCAACCTCGGCACAGTCCGTCTCCACTCTGAGAAACAAACAAACAAACAAACACATTAATTCAAGTGACCGAGAGCCAGATAAATACCAGATATATACGTATACTGTATCCTGTACACAGCATAGTTTATCTAATCAAACTTATATAGCATCCCTATGCTGAGGGGAACATTAGTCGAAAATAGCAGATGGCAAAGTGGTTTTGGGAAAAAGGAGCAAATCAAGTACAGAGCCAACGGTCAAGTTTACAAAGTGTTGACGGTTTAAGTGGTTAAATGTCTACCATTCATTCACACAACACTGATAGTCAATGAATCTATCGATGAAACCCATGGAAAAACTTTAATCTGCGACACAATTTTACTATATATATATATATATATATATATATAATATATATATATATATATATATATATATATATATATGCAAAATGCATTCACTTATTCCAGTCTATTCCAGTTTGCATACCAAAATCCTATTTCAATATGCTAGATCAATTTATTACTCATTTTATTTGGAACAAAATAAAAGTCCCCACGGTTATGTAAAGCAGTGGTTCTCAAACTTTTTCCTGTCAAGGACCCCCAAATTTACACTTATTAGCCCACGGACCCCCATTTGTAAAGATAAGCCAGGGACCCCCATAAGAGAAGATTTTTACGGCTCTAGCAGTGATTCTCAATCATTGTAATTTAAGGACCCCCCCGTTTGACATGCATTAGGCTACGGACCCCCAATTAATGGTATTTCTATCTCTGGGACCCCAATTTATATTGTAAAATCAATGTTAATGTAACTCTGAGTGTACAAATGGAACCATTAGGGTCTCAGAGTTACAGACCCATAAGGGTCCATTTGGTTCCTATAAATTATTTAGCTGGGGACCCCCTGGTATCCCCTCAAGTACCCCTGGGGGTCCCCAGACCCCACTTTGAGAACCAATGATGTAAAGCATTCTTAGAGATCAAAGAACCTTGGCGGTCTTGCACTACCAAATACACATTAGAAACATGACATACTGGCGGCATCAACAAAACAACGCTGAACAGTCCACCTGGATACAAATAGGCTCTATGCACAGTAGCAGTGGTGTAAAGTAACTAAGTGCATTTACTCAAGTACATTTTGAATTCCAGACTTTTACTTGTAACAAGAGTAGTTCTACATTTCAGTATAGAGACTTTTACTTAAGTAAACACATTGAGTACTTTTTCCACCACGGCATAGTATCCATATTAATTGGGCCCCTGACTTACTTTCTTCACAGGTGTTACCAATGATTCTAATGAAGGCTCCGTTTCATTCAGTGTAGCACAGTGGTTCTTTTAATTTCAAGGACTCCCATAACTCTGAGTGTTCAAATTAACCAGTGAGGGTCCATTTGGTTGTATGCGTACACTCTCAGAGTTACAGATATATAAGGGGCCATCTGGAACCCCCCTCAAGAACACTTTGAGACCCAATGGTGTAGCAGAGTGTCTCCAGTGAGCCATCAAACACACTATCAGCACCCTGACTCTGTTTGACCAGAATGGAAAAGAGCCTTAATTAGTATCATTGGTAACACCTGGAAGTAAGGAAGAGGCCCAATTTATTTCCAGTATGGCTTCTGTACAAAGAGCCCATTGAAACATCCATAATGTATCTCATCATCACTGCCAGCACACGTCTTCCTCACTACCTCTAAACACTACAAACTACACCACTAACCTACAAACTCACTACCTCTAAACATAATTTGATATATATTTGGCCACGGACCCCGATCTGAAAATGTTTTGTACCTCCAGAAGCAAAGATATGAGTAAAAAATGTTTGTTTTAAAAAAATACATATATTCAGAGGTTTTCACAAATTTTCAAAAATAGCAGATCTACAAGCTCATAGCGCGGCACTCAGTGTCTCAGCATCACAAACAAACACAGCTCAATAATACAACATATTCCCTTCACAAACATCACACAACATAGCTCTTCATCCTTACTAGTTGTTGCTTTTCCAAAGGAACATCAAAGTGAAATTACACACAATTCCATCAATTCCTTAATGCTGAACAGCTAATTAGCTAAGCTATCACACCTGTAGAATGGCCATGTTTCACATGACGCTCGTCTGTCACAAGCGTCATGGAACAACTTGTTCCTGGTTTGCGAATTTTTGACATTTACAAGCCGTACATCTACATAAACGTTCACATTTCAAATATAAAGTGCTGACCCCCAAGCCATGGATGTAACCAGTTAAAGTGCACTGGTCTAAGTATCCGTATCGTCCGTATTGTTCAATAAAACGCTTTTTAATCCGATCACCAGCCATTTTCTCCAATGCTTTCAACTACGCGCCCCTATCGGCTGGGAGGTGTATTGCACTCTGATATATTACAAATAAAAAATAAAATGGCCGCCGATCAGATTAAAAATGCGTTTTATTGAACAATACGGAAGATACGAGTACAGTGCGCCCCAACTTGTTACATCAGTAGCTTGAGGGTCAGCACTTTATATTTGAAATCGGAACGTTAATGTAGATGTGATTGTTGTAAATGTAAAAAAAAAAATCGCAAACCAGGAACAAGTGGTTCCATGACTGTCATGGTATGACTCGAGTCATGTTTCAGGGCTACTGTAGAAACTCACCTCAGTTTTTGTCGGTTGGAGATAATTCATTGTGTTTCCACGGTCTGGTTTTAGCAGCTTTTTTTTTACCACCCTGGTAAACATTATGAGTTGTTTAGTTCACTCTTTTTACTTCGAAACATTGCAGAGCTGAGTGTCTGTGAGTGTGTTTGTCGGTCGGTGGGTATTTGTGAGAGAGGGGGCGGGCCCGATAATTTGTGGTTCAAATAGCCCCGCCCCTCCCCCCCCCCCCCCCCCCCCCCTGCTTCCTAGGGAGTGTCAAGATATATTTAAAGAAGGTAGGGTCATCTACGTCATTTTTGCTACCACGCAATTCCACCCAGCAGATTCGTCGCACCATGGGAGCCAGACTGCAGCCTTCAGTTCAGTGGAATGCATTGAAGTGGACGAGAGACGGTGGACCAGCTTATGAACAAAAAATATTTATGAATGACTGAGACCTTTGTAAAGTAATTGCTTCTGGAATATAAAAGAAGACATATCACACATTGTTTCTGCTGTGTTGCTTTTCGATGTGTCCACTGTATAAGTTTCTTGAGCTATCTAAAGAGCACAAAGTACGCAATACTGCCGAGACAGAAAACAGTGTTGCCATGTCCACTTATTATAAGCGACTTTGGGCTTAATTATTTTTCAGTGAAGTTGCTTGTAAATATTGGTAGTTGCGGGTTGCGGTTTTATGGGCTTTTTTCTAAAGTGTAGTTGATTATTTGGACTTGGGCTTCACAATTTTAAAAGTGTAATTATAATTCTCAATTATGTTTATGTCATGGACCCTCAAATTAATATGTATTTGTCCCTAACCCCCATCTGAAAATGTTTCGTGCCAGGGAGCCCGTACCAGATTTGTGTTGTTTATAGTGTTTCAAAAATCCTCAATATTTCACATTTTACTTCAAGATTTAAAAACAAAATAGCAGATCTACAAGCTCACAACGCGTTGTGAGCTTGTAGATCGGCTATTTTCAATGTATACAATAAAGGTTTAAAGTGCTCATAATGCCTAGTGCAAGTCTTCAACAGGGGTCCGCCACCCCTAGGGGGTCCGCGAGGTACTGCAGGTGGTCCGCGAAATTGTTGCTTGATTAGATAATAAAAAATAAAAAATAATAATATATATATATATATATATATATATATATATATATATATATATATATATATATATATACAAATATTTTTTATATATATATTTTTTTAAATGTCCATTTGTCTTCATATATTTTAAAAACATTTTCCACATTTATGTATTAAATAAATGATGACATCTATAAATGATTCTGTCCATTTTGAATAGCTTGTATACATGATTATTGTGCAATTGACAGATTGTTGTTCTCAGTTAATAAGGTATGTTTATAAATGGGAGTGCGGCCACCCTACTCACTGTACCCTGTACATGTATGTTTAAAATAAAAGCATGAATATATTAATCTGTCTATTATTTTAATAGCTTGGTATTTATGCACAATAACATGTATGTCTATGAAACACAATTGTATACATAATTATACAATATATGCTGCCCCTGCCCCATCTCCCCATCCCCTGGCCCCCGGTGCTTCTTTTGGGCTTGTTTTCCTAGACCTGGTTGCTTATTTCTCTCTCAAAATCTGGCAACACTGCCAGAGAAGATTTTTGTACAGTCTATGGACGATACATGCCGCTGTTTAGATGCCTCAATAAAATTATACAGTGTGCTAAAAAATCTGAATTAATTGGATAAAAGCATGTGATATGTCTTCTTTTATATTCCTGAACCGATTATCTGACAAAGGACACAATCGGTCAGAAATAGTGTTTGTTTACAAGCTGGTCCAGATGGCTGCCATAGACTTCATAGTATTTCACCAAACTTCCTGTTCCAGTTTTGGCTCCCATGAGCATCAATGGCGTCTGCTATGCAAGCAATGGCGTCGGCCCGCCCCCTAGGCTGTCCCTTCCTTGTTTTCTAATTTCCTTGGGGAGTGTGGAGCAATTGGCTCTATTCACAGCAGCCATATTATGAAGACATTCACAGGTGTTACCAATGATACTAATGAAGGCTCTGTTCCATTCTGGTCAAACAGAGTCAGGGTGCTGATATTGTGCATGTTGGCCCACTGGAAACACTCTGACTCTGTTACACCAGTGGGTCTACAGTTGGGGTCCAGGGACCCTCATGGGCTTCCAAATGGCCCCTTACAGGTGTGTAACTCTGAGAGTGTAGAAATGGAACCAAATGGACCCGTAAGGGTCCATTTGGTTCCATTTGTACTACACTCAGTAATGGGGATTGTGGACACCACTGTGCTACACTAAATGGAACAGAGCCTTCATTAGTATCATTGGTAGTCTGGGAGGGTTAGCGTCGGAGCTTGGACAGCAGGGGCGCGGCCACTGCGTTGTGATTCAAATCAACAGCCAATGAAGAAAAGGGGGCGGGATCCACATGCAGTGGGTGATGCATCTAAATAGGATCGACGGGAAGCAATTTCCCCTTGAGAAATTTCGGCCGCCATTGTTGTGTACTGCTGTTTGCCTCTCGTCGGACTTTTTAGACGAGTTGCACAGCTCTCAGACCGGTAAGAGGCGTGTCCGCTCAGATTCAGAGCGTGACGTACATCCCGCCCACAAATACCAGGGCTGTGGCCCAGAAGTTCCTCGCCAGAGCTGGCGAAAACTTCTGGGAACTCAGATTATATCATTGGTAACACCTGTGAAGGAAGTGATAATATGGCTGCTGTGCATAGAGCCTATATTAAACCTGGCAGGTTTTCTCAAAGTGGGTGCAGTCAGTGGTGGAAAAAGTACACAAATGTTTTACTTAAGTAAAAGTATCAATACTGCAACGTACTATATATATATATATATATATATATATATATATATATATATATATATATATATATATATATATATATATATATATATATATATATATATATATATATATATATATATATATATATTGGGTGGGCTAGAAAATTGGAAAAATGAAGACATTCTTTGATTTTTATTCTGGGATGAAAAATTTGAAAAAAAAACCTATTTTGAGCTTTTCTCAGTGTCAGTCCCAAATTAAAACAAGCCAAAATACTAAGCAGAATATCAGAAAAATTGACCATTTTCCTGATTTTTTGGTGGGCTAGAAAATTGGAAAAATGAAGCAATGTTTTATTTAGGTTCTGAAACGAAAATCAGTAAAATAGACTTGAGAAGTGAATTCGAATTGAATCTCAGATTATACTAAGACACCTCCACAGACCTATGGGATTTTAGTATAATCTGAGCTTCAAATTGGAAGTGAATATTTGAAAAATTGAGCAATTTCTAATTTGGGGTCTGAAAGGAAAATCAGTAAAATAATTGTTTAAAAGGTGAATTGGAATTAAATGTGAGATTATACTAAGATCCCCTGACCATCTCTCCCTGTCTTTCAACAGGTGTCTTCTAGTGATTCTGACTTGCTTTTTTGTATTTTGGCCGTCCGGGGACCCCCAGGGGTCCTTGGGGGGGTTCCAGGGGGTCCCCAGCAAAAACTTTTTAATCAATCCTATGTAAGTAAAGCCTGATAAAAGTGTCAAACTCCCAAAATCCACCAGAATACTGGAAATTACATCTACTCTGTTAAAAATGTCCTGGGGCTTGTAGATCTTTGATTTGCAGGGTCATTAAAATGAGTCCATATACAAACACATGTGTTGAATTAACTGTGGAAAAACTTGAAGAACAAGAAACTGGATTAAGTAAGCTTGGCTGTTAGCCTGGTCCCTACCAGGCTAACTTCACAGATACATTTCCATGGTAACTAAAGTAGGATTGCGTACATTTTTCTTTTGTGAAATCGAGTCATGGATAAACATATCCAGGGTGCTCTGGCTAAACTAATCTGGCAAGATAATTCAGCTTTCATGAAACCGATTCATCGCTAATCCTGGCTAAATTAAGCCAGGATAGGTGTTAAATCCAGGCTTAACCCCTAATTCTGCTTTCGTGAAATAGGCCCCAGGTCTAGGAAAACCAGTCCAAAAGAACCGACTATGGGCCACATGAGCACTTTAACATATACAGTAAATCAGCTATTTGAAAATAGCAGATCTACAAGCTCACAACGCGTCGCATCGCGACGCGTTGTGAGCTTGTAGATCGGCTATTTTCAAATAAAATATTGCAGGGAAATTATAATAAGCAGATCTGGCAACCCTGGTTACAGCCTGATCTGACCGCCATCTACTTTATTTAAAAAATGTAGTTTCAAATATAAAAAACAAAAACAAAACATACGGTATCATGTGAAAAACTAAACGCATGGAGATACTTCCTTGGCCTACTGGCAGCTTGCACAAGAAAGTTGTCACTGATCGGTCCAGCGGTTCGCGAGATTAGCAAAAAAGAAAATCAGCGAGCAATACAGTCGTGCATTGAATAAATTAGCATTAATGATGCCAGGCAAAGACAGGCCACTGCTGTTGCTTGGAAATGAGTGTGTCTCTGTGTTACAGGTCCCAGCGTGGGTACCATACCTCTATGGGGTACCTACAGTTAGCAGTTTATATGATTACCCTGAAATACAGGACACAAGGATTAGACACGGCAACGTAGACTCTTTCACAAGATCCACAGGATAATGGAGTCTTGAAGGAAATTGCGTCAACATTCTGAGATGCAAGCTGTCACACTGTCCAAGCTTTACAGAATAGCTTAGTAAACTCCAAATGAAACAGCATTGAAGAATCAGGTGAAAGGATGGTGTTGTTTTCATAGTAGTCAGAGGTTCCATGTCCAAAAAGGGTTTTCTTTAGAGTTCACTGCTGAAAGTAAACGAGGAACAAGTTGTGTTGTGGCCGATTTTTACCTTCTGTCCAAGGGCTGTTCTTTGGAACCAAGATTTTGCAATTCCTTTGAAATCAGTCACAGAATTAATCATTAAAGTATCATTATGCAACTAAGTTCACCATTTATTTCTTTGATAACAACTGCAACAACTCTGAAAGATGTACAATATATATGCACTTATTTTTTACGAATCTATAACAGGATATATTCCCCTTGCTTCCCTGATTGTTAGGTTATATTTTTTTCTGGCCTTTATTAATGTAGAGAGATAGACAAACAGGGAAAGACATGCCCCAGGGTCTGCCCGGCCCAGGAATCGAACCGGGGGCCTTGCTGTCAGGCATCAGATAGGTACACGCCTTAATCACTCAGCTATTGGCACCCCGTTTCTTCATTCCCTAATAAACAAAAAATAGTCACAGCAATGAATGAATATTTGATCCTCAAGTATTATTTATTCTGCTCAACTCCCTGTTTTATTTATTGACTTGTAATTTTCACACGTTTGTTTTCTGGCTGAAGGTCTTTTTTGACTGTCAGAGAAATAGAATCAAAGGGAATTCATGATGCAATGAAGCACTGATCACAATAGCAGCAGCATCAATTTTCACCACTAACTATCTACTGACACGTTGCTCAATGAGTATGAACAAACCAAACCACAAACCACACTCACTTGAAGCAAATTGCCTGTAAATGGAGGCCAGACTGAAGTAATCGAAATCTTACTCGACAGTAAATTAAGTTTCTGTATCTAAGGACCTGAGTCATACATCTCATTTTTCAAACGTTACGATTACGTCATGACATACTGTACACATACCTACTGTAGTGCCTGGACTGTAGTTCCCACATACTATTTGTGTGTGCACAGCAACAACAAAAACAATTATAATTTTGCTGTGTGGCTTTAAAAAAAAAAAAGCAAGATCTCCTAATGCAAACTCCATTGTGATTTATATCTAATTGCAATACATGTAAGAAGGGAAATAAATAAATAGCATTTGAACACACAATGTTTCCAGTCCTTCGTGTGGTTTTACACTATGTATACAAAATATCTAAATAATTGAACATAATGAATGTTTGGCATGTTGGCTAAGCACAAGCAGTCTTTATGAGGTTTAATTAGTACGAGTTGCCTTTTTAGAAGCATCACTTCTTAATGCAATAAATCCCTTTGATGTTGAACGCCTTTTCCTTTTATTTTAGACACAATGTTTAATGTACGTGTTGACCCAGATCCAAGTAGTCATGGCCTCTGGTACATTACCAACATCCATATTGAATTTGATTGAATACTAGTGAACAGACAGCAGTTGACCTGGTTACCAAAGTAAGAAAAAAAAAAGATAAAATCAGTAAAATCACAATCACCCACTTTCAATATTATGTTTCCATCAAAGATAGCATCACACTATTATGTAGTCAAAACATCATAACATAGAATTCTATTTAAAAATCATAACATTTTTGACTGTGTAAAATCACAGCCATCCAAACTTTGACAAAACGGCATACTATAGGCTACTATGTCGCAGAAATCTTGAAAGCTTGAAGAATAAAATCATAAAATGCCATGCGTCTTCACGCTATACGATGCTTTAAAAAAAAGACTATGGTGCTGACTAGGGGTGTCACGATTCACTTACCTCACGATTCGATTCAAAATCGATTCCTAGGGTGCCGATTCGATTAAAATTGCGATTCTGCGATTAATTGATATTCGATTCGATTCTGCGATTTATTGTGATTTTCTAGGGTGCCGATTCGATTAAAATTGCGATTCTGCGATTAATTGATATTCGATTCTGCGATTTATTGCGATTTTCTACCCCAAATCACTTTGCTTTAATTATACTAGAACATCTAGTCTTTCTGACATTGATTTCAGACAAAGTGCCAGTGAAAAAGGTACTAACTTATAAAAAATAAATAAAAAATTAAATAAAAAAATCGATTTTAATATTTTGATTCGATTTTTAAAATCGTGGCATTAAGAATCGCGATTTATTCATGAATCGATTTTTTTTGACAGGCCTACTGACTATGGTGCTGACTCTGGTACTGACTAGAGTTCTGGTGCTTGTGGGAGAGTCGCTGTGCAAAGCCTACAGGTAATCAATGGTGCATGTAAGAGAGAGGGCATCGGTAGAGCTTCAGAGGCACCAGAGAAAGCCTCCAGAATGGATGGCTGTGGATCAGAAGGGATAAGCCATGGATAAATGCTTCTTAGACACAGTCTGGGAGCTGATCACTCCCGGTTGGGTAACCTGGGCTTCAGGGCTTGGGTGTCTGCAGTTGAAAGACCCGAATCACCTGATAGCCCCAGGTACCATCACTGATGATGTGTCCAAGTGCATCATTCATGAGATGCATTCAACTATCATGTTGGGGAAAATATCATACTGTAACATATCCATTATTTATGGATCTCCACAATTATGCAGTATTTTCAACCCCCTCCCAAAAGCATACTGTAGTATACCATGTTGCAAATATAATTTCATACGGTATATCATCGAAAGAGATCATATCATATTCATGCTATACAACAGTACTGTATGTTGTAAAAAAAAAAGGTTATACTAAATGTCATATTTTTTATTTATCAATGCTAAAGATAAAAGTATGTGTCACTATAATACGTTTTAAAAGTATTCTATTTTCTGAAACGTTCTGTTTTCTGATTTGATCATTTGTTCTGTGATTTTTTTTTTGAAGAGTTGCTCATTTGTTTTGTGAAATGTTGATTTTCAGTTAAATGTTGTGTTTTGCTCTCCCAGGCCACTGTAGAAATGTACTTATTATGTTTTGCTACTTCAATCTGTATCCTGCAAGTGCTGCTGACAGCATCATACTGTCAGTCAATCTTCAGGAGTATTCCAAGTGTATGCTAGTAGTCTCTGATCCGCCTATTAGTTTGTGTCAGTCAGAATCAATGTCATATCAAGGAGACTCACAGCTTGCTGACTCGTGCGCGCGCACACACGCGCACACGCACGCACACACACACACACACACACACACACACACACACACACACACACACACACACACACACACACACACACACACACACACACACACACACACACACACCTCCCCCGTGCTATACCTGCACCCCCCTTCAACCAATCAGTCCCCTTCCTCCACTCTGATTCGACTGGAGTACTAGCCTCATTCCCGCTCTCTCGGATGGCCCGTACCCTATTCTCCAAACTTCGCCACCTCACCCCCAGTGCTGCTGAGTGGTGGCCCCTCATCACGCCACAGGACAGGAGATAGGCAGGCAGGGGAGAGCCCGGGAGCCTGGCAGGGAAATCAAAGAGCTCTCAGTGAGAGTGAGTGGCCTAGTTATCAAAGAGGGACTAACCGGCAACCGGCCTGCACGGCAGATATGGAGTAACACTTCCATGTTGTGCACTTTCTGGTGGTCCTATACATTATAGGATACAGGAGACAGGGTTTGCTAAAAGCCCCCACACTGCCGCCTGTAATCAAAGTGATAACATGTCATGTATGTATGTACATGGGTGCTTCCACGGTGGTCTGTTATCATTCAGTGACATGCAGCCATGTTATGAACCATCTACTGTACAGGAAAACATGTCATGGCCTTGGGTAGATACAGTCGTTGTCATTGTGAGCAGATATTTTAGAATTTGTGTCACTATGAAATCATCAAATATTATATTTTAATATTGTTCAAATATAACCAGATGGCATTTGGTAATTCCATCTCCGGGATGAGATAATGAGATAGTCAGCTAACACCCCAGCTATAAAGAAAGATTGGAGTTGAATTTGTGCACATGCATGAGCTTTGCCTTACACCAACTTAGATCTCCTAATGCAATTCTTCAGTAAAGTGACCACACCCTCATCAAATAGCTGTACTGCTACCGCCGGTCTCTGCTAAAGGATCTCATAATGGAAGCTCTCTGGCTATTGAGTAACTGTTCCGTTACTATAGATCTATCTAACGTAGGCATTGTTACGACTTTAGACAGACAAGTTCATCCAACCATTATGGCAACAGCAATTTGCTATAGCCTAAGGACATCTGAAATATCCTGTTTACTCCCTGAAATGTAAGTTAATCTAATCTGATCTCTTCATACCCTTGACAGCACCACTGCCACCCAATCACACTTTACTGTCAATACTCTCCAGCCATTACAACAGGTTTACTTCTTCCACATTAAGACTATATTGTATGGACAATCACGGTGTATTGATCGAGTCACTTATCCATCTAATCCATATATCCAGGCTTGACCACTCGCCGGTGCTCACCGCAGGTCATTAAAGTGCAGCAGTGTTCCGAGGCCGACAACCATGCGTCACCAGCTTAAGTTGTGAAAGGCAAAATAATGTGTTAAGTGTCTGAGATCCTGAGAGCACTTACTATACTGGAGCCATGAGAGAGCTCCGTCCTTGAGCCCCGGGACAGGAACAGATGAGACATGCTGGGAACACTGACACAGCATGCTGCTAGAGGGACCTGGGCTTAACATCTTTCAACCTGCCATCCACATTTTGGACATGTAATTATAGATCTACAAGCTCGAGATGCGATGCATTGGGAGTAAAAAATAAAATATGACTCAAGACACTCACATCAACCTTAATAAACGATTGGGTTAAAAGATGGAAATTGAAAAAATGAATTTCATGGTGTAATATGAAGAGGCCGGAGAGATGCCTGCAAAATGAGGCGAGTCAATATTGTTAGAGGTCGATATAGAGATTGAGAGAAAGCTGTTTTACTGAATGCTGAAATTAAATTACATTCATCCTAACCAGCAAGAATCATAAAGATTGACACTGTACGTGGAAGTTTCAAGGCAGTAATTGGGTGAGAATGTTTAGCTGTCTGAATTCAAGTTTTGCAAATGCAAAATGCACTTAAATGTGATGTTAAAATATGAAGAGCATCCATGTCCTAATTTTCATCCAACAGCCACATGCAGACTGGGGGGTAAAAACCAGCAAAGGGAACTTTTGCAGCATTTGTTTTTCCATCATGGGCTCCCATGGCCAGCTTTGCTTGGCTCCAGCCTAAATGTGTTTTTGGCACCTGTCTCAAACGGATGTTAACATTTCCAGACATAGTGATCATCAGATAGCATGTCTGCTATTTTTACTACTAGACTAGATGTGGGCGCTGGCCCAGAAAATGAAGATATGAGTTGATTAGTGGAGCTTTCAAACCCCTTTGTGCTCCGTTATAAACGTAGTCCTTCATCATCATTTCACAATGCTCAATACAATTGAATTATGGAGATATAATTAAAAACAAAGACAGGCCTTTCCAGTTATATTTGAAACATGCAGAGAAGCCAAGTGCCTGTGATAGACCATTACATTAAGCAGGAGACAGTCTTTAAGAAAAAACATTTATTTCAGAACAATCAGTACCTTTTGAAGTACTCAGCCACTTCAAAAGGTGTGGTGATAATACCAATCACAACAGTACAGCATGTAACCGTCTGCTTCAGTTTCTCTGCAGCACCAAGAGTTCCTTCTCTAATCACTCTTCTCCACAGTTTACTATCATCTCTCCTCTTGGAGTAATCACGGAGTCTCTTCTTGAAACTTCATGAGGAGATTCCAGAGATTGAAACGTCCGAATGCGTCATCATGATGGTGGTGGGGGGTTATGGAGATCCTCCTCCAGTTAGCAAGGGGATCAATAATATCTGGTGTGGTCGGCTAAGCTAAAGGAGACTGAGCTGGTTCAATCAGACCCCTGCAGAGAACAGACTCTTCTCAGCCACCGACGTGTACGCACACACACACACGCACGCGCGCGCACACACACACACACACACACACACACACACACACACACACACACACACACCCGAGAGAGACACATTGAAAAAATATCCCACCCATTGCTGGCAACAGCGCTCTCCAAATAACTATTAAAGAGGGCGGTGAAAGAGATAGCACACAATTTGCATGTGATTGAGTATATATACTGTATTATATGGCTTATAAAAGATAATTTATTCCTCAATCACGCTCACATACATAAACACTTAACACACACACACACACACACAAAAATCTCACAAACTGGAACAACACAGTCTAAGCCAGTGGGTCCAGAGAATCCTTGAGGAGCTTCCAAATGGAACCTTACAGGTCTGTAACTCTTGAGTGGGTACACATGGAACCAAATACTGTAGCATTTGGTTCCATTTGTACCCACTCAGTGAATGGGGGTCCTTGAAATTAAAAAGGTTTGAGAACCACTGAGAGATGAAAGCTTGTCTTTCACACCTCGAGGGTCTTCTCTGCTCTTTCCACAGGATGTAGTAGTCCATCGTCCCCTCCACCCAGCAGTCAGGCAGAGTGATTGTGTTTGTGTGTGAATGACCCCCAGTAGCTGCAGGAGGCTTTGGGACCAGCCTGCGGCCCAGCGGGGCAGCCTGCAGGGTGGGGCTGGATCAATGTGCCGATGTCTCACAGGGAGACGAGGCCGGTCGAGGACCACGGGGCCTCGCTGCCTCCCGGCTGTAGTCTGTCAATTCCACTCATTTCCCTCCAGTGGCTTCGCCTCCCGGGATGCCTCTCAGCTGAAGAAATATGTGGATTCCTTCACCTGCTGGAGATCAAAATCACCTGGAGGGAGGTAATAATGATGGGGAGAGAGAGAGAGAGAAAGAGAGAGGTTTACAGTAGGTCCATGTATCCCATAATTTACTGGGTGTCTTTAAGTCACATACAGTATGTAGTGCTCGTCAATGTATTCATTCAGAACACAACATGACAGGTATGTTAACATGTTCAACTCATCCCATGGAAAAACTCAAAAACTCAAAAACTAGAAAATAGAAAAGTGTGCTCCTTGGAGCGCACACATCTCCAGCAGGTTGGGTTGCCTACCCAGGGCTGTGTTAGCCGTGGGGTGCCACTGTCATCGTGACAAGGACACTACGGGGGGAAATAGAGAGTTCGTACGACACGCGTAACTGTTCACGTTTACGGTGCTCCCTGTGGGCAGAGGTGAAAGTGCTTTTTGAGGTGTACCATATATATATAAAGCCTGCAACATGCGATTCCAATTTGGGGATGAGAGTTACAGCTCGGTGAAAAAGGAAATGCGCTGCTGCTGTCGGGTGGAAACCTTGCATGGCCAAAACCGTTCCTTTTTTTATTATTATTTTAAAAACATTTAAAAATAAGTGAAACTAGCCGATCTACAAGCTCACAGCGCGTCACATCACGACCTGTTGTGAGCTTGTAAATCTGCTCCACATGTGTGGGACACTCTTGGATGATGAAGTAAGGCATTAACCCAGTCATTTTAGATTTCTTTGACTATTCAAAAATAGCAGATATACAAGCTCATAGCGCGGCACCGAGTGCCGCGCTACGAGCTTGTAGATCTGCTATTTTTGAAAAATCTTGAACATTTGTGCAAATCTTTGAATATATATATTTTAAAAGCCAACATTTGTAACTCAAATATTTTGAGATGGGGGTCCGCGGCCAAATACATATCACATTTTGGGGGTCTTTGAGTTTGAGAACCACTGATATAACAACATGGGTTTAAAAAAAAAAGTTGAAATATGGAGATACAGGGTTTCTGCCCGACAACAACGAATGGGGACATATACAGTAGGCAAGGAGGGAGGGAGGGTGTGAGCACTTATCTAGGAACTAGGTGTCACTTCTTGGATGGAACCCGAGCAGACATGAAGCAGCTGTCTATGTATAGCATGATGTACACCTCGGGGCACGTCGTTCCAAGCATGACAACATGATGACTTTGACTCTTCCGAGCAGCGAGGTCATGCACTGTACCATATGGTGGGGGTCAGACGCTAGTTTGTTCAGAGGGCTGCTGGGTAAGGTCGCCGGGGGAGAATCTGTGGGTCTAGTTTCAAATCACCCTCAGCTTAAAGGGGAAGTTCACTCCCCAAATGATCAATAATTGATAGAACATATGATAGAACATTGATAATTGTTATTACTCACCCCAATTCATGGAGATTCTTTTTAGTTTTTGTCGCATTTCTAATCCAAAATTCGATGAATTGACGTTAATAGGAGGCCACGCTTAACAATAGCAAAACTAATGTTATATACAATTATCTTTTTTTAATTTCTGAAATTCTTTAGAAAAATTGTGTAATTTTCTTTTTTATCTTGTAAATTCAAGGGATATTTACTCGCAACCCAGAAATTAGTCCCGACCCATTGTTTGGGAAACACTGTTGTAAGAGACACATCCTCCTCAAAACCAGACATTAGGGCACGGCCAAGACAGGGACCATACATGAAAAGAGAAAAATGAACATTTTAAATAAAGACAAAAAAGATCAGAGAGGAGGAGAAGGCAGACACGAATAAAGAGATGTGGTACAAGCAGAAGAAGTGAAAAATGCACTCAGTGAGATGCTCCTCCATGCCACATGCTACAGTATGTATAAGAATAGGGCTAAACTTTGACCTTGTGCTATGACCTTGACCGTTGACTGATTTGAAATCAAAATGAATAAATAGCACAGGTCCTGACCCCTGACCCTACTGACCAACTTATTTGTGATCCGATTTGGATTAAAACTGCCTGAGTTATCGATGTGACCAACAAACACACTAGCAAACAAACAAACGGAGAGAAAGACCCCGGCAATCACAATATACGCCCATTCCACGCACGGGGCGTAACATAGAATGACAATTAAGAGGTCACGTCTTTTGATTTGATTTATTTTGAAAAGCAAAAACCACATGGTTACCGCAGTTCGAGGATTACCCAAGAAAGTCCTGAGACTTATTTCCGTTGAGGTCCCTAAAACATTGCAATCCCTGTCACTGTCACAAGTTAAACTACTGTTATATGTGAGTACCTCTAAGTCATGCGTTATATGACTCAATAGAAACAGTCCTCTTGCACACCTACTTACATGGGCAGGTCGCGAAAGAAAAAAAAATCACATGAAAAGAGGGTGAAGTCTTCACTTACAGAATAGTTTTTTATTGAATATACAGTAGAACATTTGGGTTCTACATTCAATAAAACATTTGGTAGCACTTGCTATGCATCCTATGTGTATAACGCATCATACACAAACTTATAAGGCATTAAATCATTTATAAAAGCTTATAAATAATCATAATTATAAACACATTATAACACATTATAAAGCTTAGTACCAAACATTTTTCTATAAGTGATGACAGTGTGCAGAACGAAACTGTATCCAAGGTGACCCAATCATCCAATCAGATCAGATGCACTTGATCGTGTACATCTGATCTTATATACCAGACTATTATCGGCTTCCTTCCCCATCTCACAGTTGAAAACAGTTGCATAAAGTAGTACTGTATATACACATACTGCTCCCTGCTTGCTGTGCCGCTCAGCACAGTGGTGTGTCACAGGTGATGCATTGAGTTATTGGCTGTCTAACTGTGCCTCTCGCCTCACTGACAGCTCAATACAGCCAAGAGGAACTGCAACTGACTGCAGCATCGCTGGACGCCAGACAGCAGGAGACATTAAATAACTTGTTTCCCCCCTTTGATAGACTCTTTTTTTCCCCCCCGTCACTCTCCAGTTCATCCACAAGCTGTTTCAGCCCTCTCTCTTTTGTATTCTGTCTCTCTTTGCGCTCCCTTAGTTTCTATTGTCACATTCTGTGGTTTCACAAATAACAGTAGTTTAACTTGTGACAGTGACAGGGATTGCAATGTTTGACACATGGTGGTGAACATTAGTTCTCCTACAGCGCCGTGTAAACCTGCGCCAGTAGGAGAAGGAAAGGAACAGAGATACGGTCTGAGGGCAGCAGCAGTGGCTCAGGAGGTAGAGTGGTCGCTTGGGCACCAGAAGGTTCTTCCTGGCTTAGCGCCGAAGTGTCCTTGAGCAATAGACACTGAACCGCTCCAACTGCTCCCCGGGTGCTGCCCATTGTTCCTAGTAGGATGGGCGGGCTAAATGCTGAGAACACATTCCAGGTACTGTGTGTCCAGATGTACTTGGCCAGTAAGTACCCCAACAACAACACAACAACTACAAGGGGACACATTTATTATTATCAGCCAAGGCGTTCCTTTATCAGGCATGCAAACAGGCCAATGGTGAAAAAGGTGACAAGTTTTTTAGGGGTACCAAACACGTTTTTAGGGGTACAAAACCCTTCGTGGTGCCCGGTGCTTGAACCCGGTTTGGTGCCCCCCGCCACCGCTTTGTCAACGGGGGGTATTATAATGTGACTCTTTACCTCCCCCTACAGGCTGGTATTATAATGTGACTCTTTACCTCCCCCTACAGGCTGGTATTATAATGTGACTCTCTACCTCCCTCTACAGGCTGGTATTATAATGTTACTCTCTACCTCCCTCTACAGGCTGGTATTATAATGTTACTCTCTACCTCCCCCTACAGGCTGGTATTATAATGTTACTCTCTACCTCCCCCTACAGGCTGGTATTATAATGTTACTCTCTACCTCCCCCTACAGGATGGTATTATAATGTTACTCTCTACCTCCCCTACAGGCTGGTATTATAATATGTTACTCTCTACCTCCCCTACAGGCTGGTATTATAATGTTACTCTCTACCTCCCCCTACAGGATGGTATTATAATGTTACTCTCTACCTCCCCTACAGGCTAGTATTATAATGTTACTCTCTACCTCCCCCTACAGGATGGTATTATAATGTTACTCTCTACCTCCCCCTACAGGCTGGTATTATAATGTTACTCTCTACCTCCCCTTACAGGCTGGTACTATAATGTTACTCTCTACCTCCCCTACAGGCTGGTATTATAATGTTACTCTCTACCTCCCCCTACAGGCTGGTATTATAATGTTACTCTCTACCTCCCCCTACAGGCTAGTATTATAATGTTACTCTCTACCTCCCCTACAGGCTGGTATTATAATGTTACTCTCTACCTCCCCTACAGGCTGGTATTATAATGTTATTACTCTCCACCTCCCCCTACAGGCTGGTATTATATTGTTACTCTCTACCTCCCCCTACAGGCTGGTATTATAATGTGACTCTCTACCTCGCCCTACAGGCTGGTATTATAATGTTACTCTCTACCTCCCCCTACAGGATGGTATTATAATGTTACTCTCTACCTCCCCCTACAGGCTGGTATTATAATGTTACTCTCTACCTCCCCCTACAGGCTGGTATTATAATGTTACTCTCTACCTCCCCCTACAGGCTGGTATTATAATGTTACTCTCTACCTCCCCTACAGGATGGTATTATAATGTTACTCTCTACCTCCCCCTACAGGATGGTATTATAATGTTACTCTCTACCTCCCCCTACAGGATGGTATTATAATGTTACTCTCTACCTCCCCTACAGGCTGGTATTATAATGTTACTCTCTACCTCCCCTTACAGGCTGGTATTATAATGTTACTCTCTACCTCCCCTACAGGCTGGTATTATAATGTTACTCTCTACCTCCCCTACAGGCTGGTATTATAATGTTACTCTCTACCTCCCCTACAGGCTGGTATTATAATGTTACTCTCTACCTCCCCTACAGGCTGGTATTATAATGTTACTCTCCACCTCCCCCTACAGGCTGGTATTATAATGTTACTCTCTACCTCCCCTACAGGCTGGTATTATAATGTTACTCTCTACCTCCCCTATAGGCTGGTATTATAATGTTACTCTCTACCTCCCCTACAGGCTGGTATTATAATGTTACTCTCCACCTCCCCCTACAGGCTGGTATTATAATATGTTACTCTCTACCTCCCCTACAGGCTGGTAGGGCCTGTAAAAGGCCAATCAAAAAGAAGGCCATCAAATAAAACGATGATTGACCTTAAATATAGTAAACATCCATCATTTACACCTAGCTGTGAAATTGGGAAGCACCTGGGGAAACTATAAAACATTCATTTACACAACAAACTGTTTTTTGCCGGTCAAAGTAAGATCTACACGTCAGGTAGAATGACTGTATCAAAGCTAATTTACCCAGATCTAAAAATGTATATCATACATGTTGGTGATTTGCCAATGGATAAAACCATGTGAATAATTTAGCAAAGACATTGTCTGAAGAATTATTCTAGCCAATGTGTCTAAAATGGTGGCTGTGGGGTAAAATTAACCAAATGCCCCAGGGTAATTGAGCTGAATATCCTAATATTAATCACTATTCATATTTTATATTATTTCTTTGCTACTCAAATTATAATTACATAATTACATTTAATTTGGATGAATATCTCATTTAAGATAAGTTTGCAATTTTATTATAATAATTGCAAATATTAAAAGGTTCAGAATAACAAAACTTTATGTAAGTAGCATTGTATTGTTTAAAAAAAACGTTAATATAATAAATAAGACTATTTGCAAGGGAAATGTGTTATTCAATTATTTTTGATAAGTGAAAACATTATTTGTTCAAGTTGTTCAAGTTTAAACTTTTAAAAACTTTTTAGAAGTTGTATTTTTTTAATATTGTTTTTGTCATAGATGCTTACTCATAATTTCGATTGATAGAAGACATCCTGAAATAAGGTTAAGTGAAAAGTGGCTCAACTTATCCCATTCTCCCCTAGCTGAGGGGGCTGTTAAATAACAACATTAAATCTACACCGTTTCAAAATCAAAGAATACAGTAAAGGTTTGGCAAAGCCTCGCTGAGCGCGCGTGTACGACACGTATGAGCACACGCGCGCGAGCACGCACGCACGCACGCACGCACGCACACACACACACACACACACACACACACACAAGTTTGTAGCTGCACACACAGACACGACGTAAAATAACAACACACTCACCACTGCAACGGATGGTCTAAAGAACGGTATAGTCCACAGTGCATGGTTTTCACGTTGTTAAAACGTTTAGCGGAGTGACTCATAAACTTTTTATCGATTCAAACATCTTCCACAACACCGCAACGAACCATAACAATGGCCCCTAGCCCAGCTGAGCTAAGGCAGCTGTTTCGTCAGCTAACGCAGGCTGCAGCTACAACTTCCTGAAGCGGGTTTTCAAAATAAAACTACCGCTGATTAGTATCATGTATCATGATTAGTCAACTGAAGCTTTATTTTGGCGTTCGTCCACGCGTTCGTCTTCCTATATCCAACCTTTGCCAGTCTATATATGTGACTGGCACAGCCTTTACAATCGACACGACACCCCCCCACCCCCCCACACATTTTCTCAACGGATCTGATTCACACAAATGACCTATTTGGATTCAAAACGGCGAATTTCGCCGAAAAGTGACACTTTTGCATGCATGCTTTATACAAAGAGGACTCTGTAGGAGAGGACAACAGGGAATGGTGGTGCATGCATTTACAACTCGTAGGCGTGTCACGATTACTACATAATCGCCTAATCGCAATTATTTGAGTTAATCGCAATTATTTTTGCATAATCGTCATAATCGTTTCCAGGTTCATAAATGTTTAAATCTTTTTTTTTAAATAATGGAAATAGCAGATCTACAAGCTACAAGCTCCATCAGGTATCATACCTGACAAAGACCCACACAGGTCGAAACGTTACCTTAAATACATGTTCTACTGGGAGCTACAGACCAGTGTGCGCTGTGTGGACTGCCTTTCTTCAAAATTAATCATCCAGTAAAATGTCATAATCGTGACAGCCCTACCACCTTGCATCCTTCCCGACTTGCGTGGTCCGAGTAGGCCGATGCCCTTTAGTTAATTCTCACAATCCCTCAATGCATTCCTCCAGAAATCCATTTTATTAAAGTGTGTGTCAGGCAGTGCTGAATGGGAACTCGGGAAGGAGGAAGCCAGTCCAAATAATGATTCTGTCTTTTTCAAAGCCATTTTCACTTTGTTCATGCCGCATTTGCAAATTACTGTCTGCCTGCAAATGAATGCAATCACAGGAAAGTCTGATGTTTCATCACACATACAGTATTTGTGAAAAATGATGTCGTTATCCTGGGGAAAAGAATAATGAATGAAAAGAAAATCATTTTTGATTTTTTGGGGGGGAATAACATCACAAAGTGCCTTTGTAGACATGCATTTAGTCGGCTAGAGAGAGAGGCTTCAAAATAGAGAGAATATAAATAATTTGACATTTTGAATAACGAATAGCCATCAGAATCTCAGAGGTGAGAAATACTAGTGGTTTAATCTTCATTCAGGGAGGCTGGTGCCGAACATTGTGTACAGTATAGGCACACGCCAAGTACAGTCACATCATGTAAACATCCACAACAAACACACAATCATGCACACAAACAAGCAAGCAAGCGCAAGTAACACAATTCCGTGGTCCAAACTCCTGTCTGTTCTCAGCCCTGTAAGCTGATTATCCCAAGGACGGACACAATTAACCCATTGACACCGGGAACGCATCTGTGTCATGCTTTGCATTTCTTTGGCTATTCATAAAAAAATAATAAATAAATAAATAAAAAACAGCAGATATAGAAGCTAATAGCGCGGCACTCGGTGCCGCGCTATGAGCTTGTAGATCTGCTATTTTTGAAAAACTTGTGAAAATGTGTAATTTTTGAATATATATGTTTTTTTAAAGCGAACGTTTTTAACTCAAATCTTTGCTTCTGGGGGATTCTACAAATGTCTTCTAAATCCTAAATCCTTTTATAAATGTGTATTATGTTGCTATAATATCAGTGGTTCTCAAACTTTTTCCATGTCAAGGACCACCCAAAATGTTGTTCCAGGGACTTCCCCAGAAGAGTTAAAAATGTTCGCTTGAACTATATATTCAAAGATTTGCACAAATCATGATTTCCCCCCAAAAATAGCAGATCTACAAGCTCATAGCGCGGCACTCGGTGCCACGCTATGAGCTTGTATATCTGCTATTTTTTAATAGCCAAAGTCTAAAATAATGGTCAAATTGGTTACACAGATGTGTTTCCCGGTCTTAATGGGTTAACAATGGTCAATTTACACTGCCCAGATGCCAGCGACAAACATCCGGTAACTGTGCAGATTGAGATTGAGCGAGAGTGTCCACGCAAACAGCAAAGCCAACGTTCACCTGACAGGCAGGCGGATGACGCCTCTACCTCTGCTGCCACAGCAACAGTTGACAGGACACAACAACAGGCATAGAGACTCCCATTGACGATAATACAGGATGACAGGGAAGTCTCTATAACAGTATTTATAAATGGGTTGGGCTCAGTGTTGATTTCGTCGACTAAAACTATGACGAAAAATGTTCTTCGACTACCTTTTTTCACTGACGAAAACTAAATAAAAACGAACTAAAAACTAGGCTACGATGACTAAAACTAAGACTAAATATATTTACACTTTCGTCAACAAATAAAAACTAGACTAAAATGTTATGGAGGGATCTAGTGGAGAAGAGATCCAGTAGAACTGAAAGACAAGTAATTTTATGTTTGGTTGTGCTCGGGTGTTGATAGCAGATCTACAAGCTCGCGACGCGTTGTGAGCTTGTAGATCTGCTATTTTCAGCATGCAACCAAGTGTAAAATCAGCCATTATGACTCCATCAAGGCACTGCCAACATACATTTTAGTCGACTAAATGTAGATTATAGTCGACTATAATCTTATGATATTTAGTCGACTAAAACTAGACAAAAACTAAAACAATTCAGATGACTAAAATATGACTAAAACAAAATGGAATTTTATCAAAAGACTATGACTAAAACTAAATCAAATCATTTGCTGTCAAAACCAACACTGTGCTGCCACAGCAACAGTTGACAGGACACAACAACAGGCACAGACTCCCATTGACGGTAATACAGGATGACAGGGACGTGTCTATTACAGTATTTATAAATGGGTTGGGCTCAACTCAAGGGCTCTCAGGTACAAAGGAGGATGGATGCCTCTCAGGACACACGTTGAAAGTAACTTTTTTCAGCTTGCGTAGCCAGTTTGTGTGCGTGTTCGGATCAAAAAAAGGTCAGGATAATCTCTCGGGGCAACAGTTGCAGCAAGAGACTGTGACAACGGTGTCACACAGTTGTTTCTCCAACAGTGCTTCCAGAGTATGGACGATGAGTGATGGACAGCTGCAAATTAGCTACTATCAAAGCCATCTAAGACTGGCTCCGTGTTGAGGTCCAATTACAAAACACTGAGCAATTAGAGTGCAGGGTCACAAAAGGGTTCTCTATGCGGTCATCCAATTAAACAGGATCAGTGCTAGCTAGAGTCCTATAACGCTAACCTCACAACAGGCCGTTAGGACAGACAAGTTCTGCCTCTTCCCAATTATGTGAAAAACAATGGACAAGTAACTGTGCTTTATTCTTGTTCGAAATGCTATACCAAGGCTCAGAGAGGCCAGGCTGAGCCAGGGCCAGTGTTTGGGGCCCCCCAGGGGACATGGCTGTAGCACTGACCTGTCTGGGGCACTTTGGCCAGCAGCTGCATCAGCTTCCTGTACTCCTGGTACTTCTTGTTCTTCATCTCAGACCTGCAGCAAAGAAAAGAGAATAGTAAATAAGAAAAAGAGGTTGCGCATCAACAATAGGTCTTCTCAGTGGAGTGCTAGACCCAAAGTCCAGTATACACATCAAAATAAGGAATTTAAAAAATCCAAAAAGCGTAGCACATCCTAAATTTCAATTAAATGGAGGACAAAGTACTCACATTTCCACTTTCTTTATTGCACACACCAATAAATGAAGGCTTAAGCGTTTCGGCTATGAGCCTTCCTCAGAGCAGTTGCTCTGAGGAAAGTACTTTGTCATCCATTTAATTGAAATGTTGGATGTGCTACCCTTTTGGGATTTTTTAAATTCCTTATTTTGAAAAGAGAACAGTGTTAGTATCTTGGAAAACGACACGCTGGAGTTTTGCTAATGGCGACCCTGAAGCCAACTTGTAGGATATTGAGTGTACTATTTTATTGTTATTTATGTGATAACATATAAGTCATAATAATAATTACGTATGTTATTAATGTAGCTAAACGGCTGGTATACTCCACTCTGTTGGTCTGTCTGTCTGTCTGTCCAAACCGTTCAAGCGCTGCCAAAATACAAACTCATTGTCAATGATATATATCCGTGTCCTGATTGACTGACAGAACACACAACATAACATTTTTAGATCTAAATGTATTAAAATACATGGCAGACTTACTCATAATTTGTATGTTTTTGTTTTAAATGTAATGTGGTATGGTCTATTTGTACATCCTCTCACACATGCAACTAGTCTAGGCTAATCTGATGCAACCTATAGTCTAGGCTAAGCAAGAGAGGGAAAGAGAGAATTAAGGGAGGAAAGTGTGCATGTGTGAGGTGGGTGGGCGGGTGTTACTATGCAAGTATAGGATAGATGTACAGTAGGTAGGTAGGTGTCCAATTATCTCACAGAGAAATAAGATATTGTACTGTATCAACCCGAGGTCAGTGAGAAGGATGATACGAGGGTTTACACACAAACACACACACACACACACACACACACACACACACACACACACACACACACACCGAGTATATATATATAGAACATAAACTAATGCTGGAAAAAAAGTGTGAAAACTTTTAGCCGTCTATTTAAAACCCTCGAGCCAGCCAAGACTGTTTGACAGCACTGTTAAAAGCATTAACTCTTCTCTCCTTGACTGTGCTTGCATGTCCAGGCGGACCCGGTTTGTGTCCATACCATAACACACTGTAATGGTCTCAACCAGGACACAAACATCTCACCGCTTATACACAAAGGGACAGAATGACAGCAGCTGTAAACAGCTGCCACGGATGCTTTAAAACCCATGGTCTATGCTACTGCTATAGCATGAGCAACGCCCCCAGTCTGTGTCTTATTTACAGGGCCCCAAGCAAAGAAACTTGTCCTTTTCATTGTACATTTCCCAGCATTTTCTTTTCCCTCCGTTTTGCCTTTACTGCACCGTTATTATCATTGCATGCATGCATTCCAGGATAAAACCTAAATTCAAATGCTCATGACTTATTAAATCCACAGTGAGGGTTAGCCAACATTAGTTAGTTATTCAGGTATAATTGGTATTGTTTTAATGACATAGGAGAAAAAGTCAACACGTGTCAAATCTAAAAATAAAGACAGTAGTGGAAGAATTGTCTTTTTTTAAAATGTATGAGCAGAAAGAGAAGGGGGGCGCAGTCGGTAGCGCTGTCGCCTCACAGCTAGAAGGTCCTGGGTTCGATTCCCGCCGGGGACGCTGTGGGCGCTGGGGGAGTGTCTTCTCCTCCGCGTCATCAGCGTCCATACCCTGGGTGGGGTTGGCGAAAGGGCCTACTCTGTGAGGAGTTTGCATGTTCTCCCCGTGTCTCCTAGGGTAGTTAATACCCTCATAAAAACATGTAGTAATCCTGGTCGCTATATCGCCTCCCCCATGACAGCCGGGCGCCTGATGGAGGGGAAGGGAACTGGTTGGAATAACGTGTTCCTTCCACGCACTACAGTACGTCCAACCGGGGAAACTCCCCCCTGTCAGGTGACAAGAAGGTCAGTTGGCTCTCATGCATTGAAGGAGGCATGAGCTTGGCTCTGGGCTCCCTAGGCTGGTGGGGGGAGTGTAGCGCCCAGGATCACTTAGATAATTGGCACCGGGTGAAAAAGGGTTACAAAATTGTGGGATAAAATAAAAAAAATACTAAAATAAAACTAACTTTGATGATGGGAGCAAGAGAGGACAACCCAACTTCTACATCACACAGTACCGTATTGTCCTAGACATCTGAATTGTTCTCTCAATAGAGTTAGCTATGCAAGCAGATAAAATGCTTGTGTCGCATATTTCTTCTTCAGGATATGCTCTGTTGCATTTCCTCATTTGTATTCCTTTCCCTACATGCACACTTTTGGTAGAAGTTTGCCAGCGATTACACCAGCCATTTGACGGTGATATCCTAACTGCTGCCGTACACAATAAATGTGTCACTGTTGCATTGTGCTGTACATAAGTATCTATTTCTACAACATACTGTGCATAATCAATTTGCATGAGCCGAAGGCGGAAAATATTCATGGTGGCAATTCACATTTACATTATGTGAGGAAAATGCAACCCGATTTCAAAGGAGGGCCTTGTGCTGGTACCAGATGAATCGGGCTTTGGAATGAAATACGGATGAATTAGGCTTTTATTTGGATACAGGCTGAGATAACTGGTCATGCATGGCATCAAGGCAGCCTTATTATGTTCTTTACAGGGCTCTTGGTACGTGTGTGCACGTGTGTCTCCGTATACCGAGTCTGTGGGCATGTGCTGTATACAGTAGAATATTCAGTATTAATTCATCCATTTGTAACTAAAAGGATCCTTAATGGTCCATTCGGTAAAATGTTACATTCTCAGAGTTGAAATAACAGAGGATTTGTGTATATATATATACACACACACACAGGTAAATAGACTCACAGAATCCCAGAGCAGTATTTGTGCAGCAGGAAGTTGGACAGCTCTTGAAGGATCGGCTCGCTGTGCAGGGCCACAAACTGCTCCCGACAGACCTGACAGAGAGCACAGAGAGAGGAAGGGAGAAATGGACTACATTGAGTCAGGCCGTCCTAAAACAATCAACCTGAGTCGTTCCCCAGATCATTCTACCCGTGGCTCTAATAGTAGCCTTTGGACCAGGCTCAAAGATGGACGGTGGCAGGGAGAAAGATTGAGGGAAGAGAGCGAGGGAGAGCATCACTCCACCAGCCCAAACCAACCAAATGGATGGTTTCCCCGGCAGCATAGTGACTGAAACACAGCTCTGTTGTAGATCCATTATTAGGCACTACACAGCCTGGCCATTTGTCTTTTCTACACTGTGTGGGCTGTGTGAACTAGACTACCGGCTGTAGTGTTTCTTTTTCCTTCAGTACTGTCTGCAGGGGTATAAAGTAACTATGTACATGTGCTCAAGTACTGTACTTGAGGACAAATTTGAGGTATTTACACTTTACTGGACTATTCCAGTAAAGTACTTTTACTTCTACTCCACTACATCTCAGTCAAATAATAATCACTAAAATGATTTGAAAACTTTAGCTTTCACACCGCACATTTATTTTACCTATGGGGCGGAATCTGCCAATGCTTTGTCAATGCAAATGCATGGATTCGCAAGAAAGATATGCAAGACCATGGCATGAATCCACGCATATGCATCGACAAAGCATTGGAAGATTCCGCCACATAGGTAAAAAAAATCCGGACTTTTACTTGTAACAGAGTACTTCTACATGATGGTATTGATACTTTTACTTTTACACTAAGAAATGTGAGTACTTTTTCCACCACTGACTGTCTGTTATGAGATGTGTCAGTAAAGTAAACCAAAAGCCATAATCTCCTCTCCCGTTCTACTGGCTATATAAGCCGTCATGTGCTCAAAGGGTAAATTAATGCAGAAACTGAAAGTAGAGAGGGTTTTTGTTTTGAGTTACAACAGCGAGGAAAGAAAAGGAAGAGGAGGAGGGAGGAAAGGAGGGTGAGAGAAAACGCCATTCATTTTATCTACTGGTCGGGAGTAATTTTACACCTGCTTGAAGAATGGATTAGCTGGTGCTGATATAAAAGAGCTGTGTCATATTGCTTTGGTGTCGACTAAGATGTTTTATGCCCTGTCGCTGTCTCCATGTTCAATTGCCTGTGTAATGAGGGAGGTTCGCACGTTCACAGTTCAGGAGACAGAATGTGAGAGAAAGCGGATGCACTGCGAGAGTGATGGCAGGGTTATAACTCCTCTGAGATCAGACGGGGACATTAAAATCATAACTTGGCTCTGAAGCTGGATACACAGAAATAAAAAGAAAGAAAGAATAAAGAGGGGGGTTATGGTAATTTGGCCCATTTTTATGACAGAGCCGTTTCCCAGTCTGAGCTTGAAAACAAGCAATAGTCACCGGGGAGGGGCAGACGCACTCATTTATACAACAGAATAGGCACGGCGTGGTGCAGACATATGGTGCTACCTGCTGCCAGCAGCATGTACACTTATGGAGGAGAATGGATCTGGGTCCACCAGAGCTGTTTCTTCTGCATCACTTAGCAGATGGTTTAGGGCCTTAGGGGGAAGGATTCCACTGCAATGAGACTGCTCATAACTGTGTTTGAGGCGTGGCACCGTTTTGCTTGAAAAGTTGAAATCTTTTGTAACTTTAATGAAACCATTGCCCCAAATGCAACAAAAAACATTCTTAGATCCTCAATGCTGTCAGGAACGCGTGATTTGGGAACATACGGGACCGGTTGGCAAACCCCGCCCCCGACTGTCTCCACTGGCTGAATCACGCCTGCTTGAAAAGGTACATAGGTGGGCCTTTCATGCCACGCAGTTAGTGACAGGACTCTGTTACTAAAAAAACACAATATAAAAGACAGCTTTTGTGCATTTGTGCAGTAGGAGAGGCCCTATTTTCTTGTACAGTTTGCGGTATGTACGGTTCTCATTTTTGGTGGAATAGTCGAGTACAGTACTTAGATATATGACAGTACAGACTACTGAGACTATGGTGATGAGAATTATCAATATAGCATCCATGATCCATCCATCTGCAGGCTGGCAGACGGCTGTTACTTAATCCATTGAAATAAAAAAAAAGGAACGGAGGGTTTTCTGCTGAGGAAACAGCAATGAAAGCAACCAATACCAGAATAATAATCATTTCAATATATTCTATATATCATTATCACAGGGATGCGGGGGTTAACAGAGCTGCTCCTTCAGTCTAAAATCTCCTCATTCCACTCGCGAGGCGGGGTTTGCAAACCGGTCCCGTACGTTCCCAAATCACGCGTCAGGAACATGGAGCGGAACTAGCAGGAAAACAGGTTGTTTGATACCTTGTTCATGATGTCCACCGAGGGGGCATGGGTCCAGAAACAATCATGGACTGAGACGAATGTCAGGCCGGCACTAGAGGAGAAGGGAAGGGAGAGGAGAGGAGAGGAGAGGAGAGGAGAGGAGAGGACCGAGAGAGAGAGAGATACAGTACATCAAATAGCAACAGACAGCTATAATCCAGGCAGCAATTTTCTGAAGCCACAGCAGATCACTGACCACCCAGTGTGTGCCTAGTATAGAGCGATCAATCAAGTGGCCCGGTTATGTGATATGAACTAAAATTGGTACAGAACATGCAATTACTGCGTGTATTCATACATGCAATTACTTGCATGAGTGAATACAATGCATTTGGGTTTTTTGAGTTACAGGAGACCCAGGGAGTCTGGGGAGAAGTCTTACGAAAAGTAAGTTCTGAAAAATGAATCCGTATTGATTGACATTTTTATTGACAAAACGTGCATATCAAAAGGATAAAACACAAAAAAAAACTTGAGGGCTTATTTCTATGGTGGTCCTTTGAGGGGAAATGTGTGTGCAAACTGAATACTGTGTGTGTGTGTGTGTGTGTGCGTGTGTGTGTGTGTGTGTGTGTACTTGTACTGCTATTTTTGCGAGAACTAAACGTCCTTATAAAGGATAGCAAGATGAGAAAAATTAGACAGGTTAGACCTGTGTTTATGGCTAGGAGTAGAGTTAGGTTAAGGATAAGTTTAAGGTTAGGCATGTAGTGGTGATGGTTAAGGTCATGGCTAGAGCAGGGGTATTCAACAGGGGGTCCGGGACCCCTAGGGGGTCCTCAGAGTTACTATAGGGGGTCCGCCAAATCTTTGTGTGATAGGATTTAGTTTTTTTACATTAACCACTTGAACCCTAGAATTCCTTTTCTGAGGGGAACATTAGCCGAAACTGCCTCGCAGCTGCGAGGCGTTGAGAGCTTGTAGATCGGCTATTTTTGGCAAAGAGGTATAGGTGTAGAGGGAAAAAAGAGCAGACCACGTAAACAAAAAATGTTGAATCTGAAACACAATTTTATACGATATAGAGGGGGGTCCCTGCGCCATCTCTCTCTCAGCTAGGGGGTCCTTGGAAACGTTGAAGACCCCTGGGCTAGAGGTTAAGGAATGAATAGCCAATGGAAATATGTCCTTTGTGTAGCAGTACAAGAATGTGTGTGTGTGTGTGTGTGTGTGTGTGTGTGTGTGTGTGTGTGTGTGTGTGTGTGTGTGTGTGTGTGTGTGTGTGTGTGGGGGTTGCATACCTGTAGCAACGGAGAGCAGTCAGCATCATGTGCGTAGAGTCTAGAGAGTGAATGAAGTTAGGAGGGAAGGCATTCTTCTGTTTCATCGTGTCTGGTCTCCTAAAGACGTTTGGAACATGAGCGTGTGAGAGGTTAGACAGACACACAAACAGCTCATGTACTCATCCTGTTGTAAACCTGCTGTCTGTACCTTCACTTTGTCTGTGTTGCTATGTTTTGTTCTTTGATGTTCACAACGACTCCACTGTCTACGACCTTTGTTTATAGAACCTGCTAAATCACAGCGGCACCAACTAAGAGTCATCCTTTGTAACTTTAACCCATTAAGACCTGGAACGCATCTGTGTCACTTTTTGATTTGAGCTAAAAAAAAGCATAATTTTACACTTTGGCTATTCAAAAATAGCAGATCTACAAGCTCGTAGCGCGGCACTCGGTGCCGTGCTACGAGCTTGTAGATCTGCTATTTTTGAATAATCTGCTATTTTTGAAAAATCGTGAAAATGTGGGCAAATCTTTGAATATATATTATTTCAAAGCATTTTTTTTTAACTAAAATCTTTGCTTCTGGGGATCCCTGGAACAACATATTTTGAGATGGGGGTCCGCGGCCAAATACACATTATTTTGGGGGTCCTTGACTATTATGAAAAAGTTTGAGAACCACTGGTATAGCAACATACGTTTTTTAGAAAACTGTTGGGGTTTAGAAGAAATATGTAGAATCGTCAACATAATCTGCCGTGGCACTGAGCTGAGAGGATGGCAGAAAAATGACTTATCTTGATTTACAATACACTTACAACATGACGGTGTGGCTAGTCTATGACATCAGTCATCTATGATGTTAATACTCGATACTATTCAGTTGTCTCCATATCTGGACATGGTTCAGGTTCCTGCCTGATCTGACCGCCATTGACATCCATTATAAAATGTATGTTATATTTAAAAGAAATATAAAATATGTGTGCAAGAAATGTGGAGTGGATCAGTCCAGTGGTTTGGGAGATTAGCCCTGGACAGACAGACTTATATAGACCCTTTTGGTGTTGACAAAACCAGCAGTGAGAAAGCACCTTTCTAATACTGTCTACAAACAGTATATATTCCCATTATCCAGAGATTTTGCAGAATAGAATATTTCTAATGGCCTCTAGTTTGTGTTTATTTGCCTTTCAAATTGTTAGACATTTTCATAGTAGGTCCCAAGGACTTAAGGCACCAAACCAGCTTTCATTCCTTGTTATCTCTCCTGTCAGTATAACCCTGTGAGCGTGCCAAAAACGTCAGTGTAATTTTAGACGCTCAGCTTAAACTTTCAGAAGCACATCACCAACATCTCCAAGACTGCCTTTTATCATCTAAGGAACATATCTAAAGTTAGATCATTCCCGTCAGTCAGATTCTGAAAAGCTGGTTCGTGCTTAATGCACTCTCTGCTGGACTGACAAAGCAGGTGTTACATAAAGTCGCTTGTTCAGAATGCTGCAGCCAGAGTAAAAAAAAGGAATGTTTTATACACACTCCTTTTTTTATCGTCTCGTCACTGGCTCACCGACTTTAAAGTGCTTCTTATCGTTTTTATATCTGTGAATGTCTCAGCTCCGTCGTATGTTTCTGCCATGCTCACTGCATACGCACCGACCACATCCCTTAGATCATCAGATAAAGGTCTGCTCTCTAAACCTTGAATAATGTCTAAATCAGGTTATGGTGTTTTCAGTTACTACCGTCCTCCTTCCCTCTAGGGAATTCTGTACCACTTGAACTAAAGCGTGCTAAGAACAAAATGACATGGCTGTGGAGCCAACCAATGCATTCCTTTGCCAAAGTCCCTTTCGGCAATTCTTGCACCTCCAAGATTTTCTAACTAGCCAAAATCACCACAGATGACAACAATGAGAACACTGTGTGTGATTGGCTTAGTGGTCTGGGCACCTAGGCTCCGTTGCAGCCTGACAGCCGTGTCGCGGATTCGAGTCCCAATGCCAACGACCTTTGCTGCGTGTCACTCTTCGTCTCTCTCTCCCCATGTCCTGTCTGTATACTGTATACTATCAATAAAGGCTGAAAAGGCCAAAGAAAATCTTAACTAATGTAACATTCAGTGCTCAAAGAAGAACCACATAGAGTAGGTTAAAACAATTTTGTCCACATACTGTACTGTATAGTCAGGGGATATTAGCAGAATATTTTCCAATCTTGGAATAAATTCCTTACCAAAAAAAATCTTCACTAATGTGTTTGCAAAGGTGTCTAGTAACACAACACAACTTTATTGAAATTCAGTATCCCTAGGAGAATTTTTGACAGCTCCTTAAAGTTGGAGTACCCACCATAACCTTGGTTAAAAAAAAAAAAAAATAAAAAAAAATCAAAATTTAATTCTGTTTTAAGTAGCATGTGAGGGGTCAAACTAGGGTGTTTTTATGATTCTGAATCCATTGCAATCATTTGTTTTGCACCAAAACCACTCCTTGGGCTAAAAACGGCCATAGCCATGTATACTTTTTGTGTAAAAAGCCTATTGAGATTGGGCCGTTTTTAGCCCAAGGAGTGGTTTTGGTGCAAAACAAATGACTGCAATGGATTCAGAATCATAAAAACACCCTCATTTGACACCTCACATGCTACTTAAAACAGAATTAAATTTGGATTTTTTTGGGGGATTTTTTTTTAACCAAGGTTATGGTGGGTACTCGAACTTTAAGGAGCTGTCAAAAATTCTCCTAGGGATACTGAATTTCAATAAAGTTGTGATGTGTTACTAGACACCTTTGCAAACACATTGGTGAAGATTTTTTTTGGTAAGGAATTTATTCCAAGACTTTTTTAATATCCCCTGACTATGTAGGACTTATTTGGTTTCGATTTGCAACTTAAATAGTCTCTCTAGTCTATAGGGCAGGGGTCTTCAACGTTTTCAGGCCAAGGACCCCCTAGCTGAGAGAGAGATGAAGCAGGGACCCCCTCTATATTGTATAGAATTGTGTTTCAGATTAAACGCGAGGCGTTATGAGCTTGTAGATCGGCTATTTTTTCTCCTCAGAAAAGGGATGTTAGGGTTCAAGTGGTTAAGGTAAAAAAAATAATAATCATATAACACAAAGATTTGGCGGACCCCCTGTAGTAACTCTGAGGACCCCCTAGGGGTCCCGGAACCCCCTGTTGAAGACCCCTGCTATAGGGCATGCAGGTCAGCAGTTTGACCTGAATTCACTATGGTCACTGAAAGCTAACAAGGACCTCTCACGTTGTCTCCTACTGCAATGCACAGTAAAGGACACTACATCTTTAAAGTGGATAAGACGGGGAGAGAAGGCTATAAGGAAGTTTTTCTGGACGCAATTGGTTAGACCTACGACCAACTACCAATTACAGTCTCCCATATTTGAATACTGGGCCCTGATTGGTCACCCCAGACTTCGGGAGCAGGAAATGGATTCACAACGGAGCGGTGCCAGACCCAAATCGCCAGATTCGTCTGGTCCCAGGCTAGGAGAAACGGCTCCCACTTACACACCGTCTCCAAGGGCTATTCTAGGATCTTTAGTTACAGAAAGTAAAAAAGAGATTTTTATTTGAAACTCACTCATAAAAGTACTGTATGTGCAGTGAAATGTTGGTGTGATACGCTCCACAGACTGTGCTGACAATAAACACTTCCCTGTTCCTGTGCCTATCAGTATGTATGAAAAGTATCAGAAACCATAAACAGTGTGTCGTTCGTCTAACACTGTGTCAGCCTATAAAATGCTGACGGTTTGTCCGTTTACAAATTTCCACTTTCCGACCATGACAATATCTTCCTCTCTCGCTCTCCCTTAACTCTCTTCATCGCTGTCCCCTCTCACCCTCCTCTCGCTTCCTCCGTTTCTCTTCTCTTCGCCTGGTGTTTTGTTATTCATGGGGAGTACTACAGCTGTCATTGGCATTGATGCCGGTGGAGGAGCAGGGTGAAGATGGGGCTTTGGAAGGCTGTCAGTCTTTCTAAAATCACCCGTGTCCCGTTTCCTTCCTCATTTCTCTCTCTCTATCAACATCTCTTCTATTTCCTTCACACAGACATCCTCCAGATGGCCTGCTGCTCACCACTTCCCCAAAAACCCCTGTTCTATTCCTGCGGCTTTCTCTGTACCTCCGTCGAGGAAAATGTTTTTTTGCCCACGTTGGGATGTCTCTCTGTTCGTCCATCTGTCTGTATGTTAGCAGCGTACCTTGGAGCAGTTCTGAACAGATTTGCACAAGCATATAACTTTCCACAAAACTTGGTGGAAAGGTTGGTCCTGGGCTCCCGTTGAAGAACTCTTTCACTTTTCGCTACGACTGGGCCAGTGTTGATTTTGTCGACTAAAACTATGACAAAAAGTGCGTCGACTACCTTTTTTCACTGACGAAAACTAAATAAAAACTGAATAAAAACTAAGCTATCATGACTAAAACTAAGACTAAATATATTGACAATTTCGTCAACAAATAAAAACTAGACTAAAATGTTAGTGAGGGACGAGTGGAGAAGAGATCCAGTAGAACTAAAACAAGACAAGTCATTTGTTTGGTTGCGCTCCGGTGTTGCGCTCTGAAAATAGCCGATCTACAAGCTCACAACGCGTCGTAGCGCGACGCGTTGTGAGCTTGTAGATCGGCTATTTTACCAAGTGTAAAATCAGCCATTACGACGCCATTATCAAGGCACCGCCAAAATACATTTTAGTCGACTAAATCAACTGTAGATTTAGTCGACTATAATCTTATGATATTTAGTCGACTAAAACTAGACTAACAGTAAAACATTTCAGAGACTAAAATATGACTAAAACTAAATGGAATTTGATTCAAAAGACTATGACTAAAACGAGTCAAAATGTGCTGTCAAAATCAACACTACGACTGGCCATTCGAAATGGAGATCTGTGCTCTACTAAGCATATTTTTTAATTACCAGTGAAAGAACGCAGATGACAAGATGAACTAATACGCATGAAGCACAATGATTGTTCTCTGGCACAGTGACACTCAACATTTACGTCAAGCTAATTAGTTATATGCTTGCTAAAAAATGTGGACCATGTGAGGAAGGTAATGGTGATCAAAGTGGGGGAGCGGTCAGTACAGTAGTAGCAAGGTATCCATGAGGTTGATCATTTGTGTCAAATTAAAATAATACAATTGTAAAAACACTTCCTTTTCTTACGTAACACCCCTGAATGAGAGAAGGAGTAGAGAGCAAGCTACTAGAATATGGATAGATTAGCAGGAGGACTTACGCTCTGGAATCACTGCACGACTGGTAGCTGATCGGTTGAAGGTCATTCTGCACCTGGTGGAGGGAATCAAAGAAGAATGTAACATTAATCATACATGATAAACAGATTGTGATTTTAGAGATCCAGTATCAATATAAATGTCTCTCTGTCTAAAACGTGATTATCAGAGCTCTTGATACAATCGCTTAAAATGATAAATGATAACTAAATATAGCATTAAATGTAATTAAAACTGCAGATGGCTTCTGCTGCTTGGAAACCTACACTGCAACAGTGGAGCGAGATGAATGAAACTTCATTATGACATGTTACATAATCTTCCCTTTAGACACTCATTCCACTGTGTCCAAAGTAATCAGCACAGAGAGCACATGATTGCATGATAACGTTTCACCTGTTGGACATTTCCATCAAATTGATATTTTAGAGTCAAGTCATAATTTATACATTACATTACATTACATTACAGTCATTTAGCAGACGCTTTTATCCAAAGCGACTTACAATAAGTGCATTCAACATAGGTAGGGAACGAAACTACTAATCACCAGAAGTCCTAAGTGCATTTCCTGCAAAAACAAGCAACCAAGAGTATACCTAGCGCTAAGGTAAAAGTGCTATATATCAGCTACCTACTTTCTTAAACAGATGAGACAAAACAGCAAAATCAAATGAGCACGAGCTAATACAAAAAGTGTATGGACTAAACAAGATCCAATAAAACAGTACAACAATAAAACAAGAGTTCGTACAACTAGTTACGAACTCTTGTTCATTTTAATTTCATCCTTCAGATTAACCTACATAGTTCATGAGCCAGAGCCTCAAAATTGAGCAATGATTATCGAAAGAGTGGGCAAAACCATACCTATATTAAATTGTTTATAGGGTCAATATACAGTAAGTAAATAATATGATAACCTTTCCACAGGAGCAGCTTTTTCATATTTATCACACATTTAGTTATTTTCCCCATACGTACAGGTGAAAAAATTACAAAATTTAAAAAATAGTTATCATAATGAAACTTCCCCAGTTGATTACTTACATGAAGACAATGATTGAATGAATGAGTTTTCTGAAATTGTATATTTAAATATGCAAATTAGGCATTTAGTCCATGAGCCAGAGCCCCAAAATTGAGCCAGATATTGAATATTCCCTCGACTTTGACTCCAACATCTTAACAAAATGAAATAAGAATGCTGACTCTGGCTTTGTCCAATGTTCCAATGTTGATTCTGGAAAATTATGCAAATTCGGGTATATTTTCCTAATGCATAATTTGCATATTTAAATATACAATTTCAGAAAACTTGTAATACGATAAATCATTGTCTTCATGTAAGTAATCAACTGGGGAAGTTCCATTTTGATAACTATTTTTTAAATGTTGTAATCTTTTCACCTGTCATGTGCGTATGGGGAAAATAACGAAATGTGTGATAAATATGAAAAAGCTGTTCCTGTGGAAAGGTTATCATATATTCATTTACTTATATTGGCCCTATAAACAATTTGATATAGGTATGGTTTTGCCCACTCTTTCGATAATGAAATCTTGTCTGGCTCATGGACTAACAGTGCAGTTCAGAGTTGATGCTTAGCCTCACTAATGACACTCCAGGGTGAAAGATATCGTTTTAATGACTGACCGGCGTTTACATCCCTGACTGTATCGTTTGTCAGCCACATTCTCATGTAAACATAAACCAGTAATAAGTGAACTTCATAGTTGCGTACTCATACCGTAGTATCCTTGCAGTCCCCCCTAAAAGCCATGACCAACATTTCATGATACCGATACAGTGTTCTCAATGTACGGTACTTCTCCCAAGAGCTCAAGTAATACACTTCTATCTTAGAAATACAAAAAGTGTCTCAAACAAGATTTCCTCGACAGTTGCAAGCGGGAGTTCATATCTTTTGAGTGAAGCAGTGCAACGTGTGCTTGAGAGAATAGACTTAATTAGGCTGCAGCATGTCCAATCCTTTTCACATGGACATCACAATGTACCCACAAAGGAAGGATCTGTATAATTAATCCTAAAAGTCAGCGGATACTTAAAAAAAGTCAAAAGAAAAGCACTAGAAACAGACATGGTTAAAAAAAGTCAAAGGAAAAGCACTAGAAACAGACATGGTTAAGTGACATTATCTCTTTTTTGCACATGTGAACGACTCACTGTAACGCATTGCCGGGGCAATTCGTCATGAAAAAATGATAATGAATGCCCCATTTTTTGATGTGTACTCTGCTGTGTATTTGTCAGCGTAGCAATGAAAGCAGCGGTTTGTAACGGAGAGAGTCCCTAATCTCTCAAGAACAGATTCTGCTCTCCGCTTGAATCTGTCGGGGGGGTTCGTCATAACGTGTACGCACTGGCCCACAAGTGGGAGTGCCTTCAGAGCAGGAAGCAGGCCACGCTTTACCCAATCAAATGTAGTGAGCGGGATTTACTGTCTGCTCTCACTTCCCATTGAAAACAAACCGAAACTCATTTAACAATAGCATCCTTGGAGCAGACAAAACCACAGAAAGATATTCACATTTTAACTAGCTCTTTCATCATAGAAACAAGTGGGCTTATAACCAAAACGATCCATGTTCTCTGGGAGAAGTGGTGTTAGTGTTCCGTGTAGAAATATTGTTAGTGGGAATGAAAACATAAGCGCACCACCGGAAGTGGAGCGCTGAGGGGTGAGGGCAGACCAAAAAACCCGGTTTCCTTTCGCACTGGTGCTTCATTTAGCTCCCCCCAGAGCCAAGTGAAAAAGTAAAAAACAGCAGAGGGCGCTGTTTTTCCTTTTTATTTGGCGATGGGTTCCCAGATTGCAGCGTCCCTAACTGTAGACCAGGGGTCTTCAACAGGGGGTCCGGGACCGCTAGGGGGTCCTCGGAGTTACTACAGGTGGGCCACCAAATGTTTGTGTGATAGGAACTTTTTTTCTTTTTACATTAACCACTTCAACCCTAGCATCCTTATTCTGAGGGGAGAACTCTAGCCAAAAAAAAAGCTGCGCTGCGAGGCGTTGTGAGCTTGTAGATCCGCTATATTTGGTAAAGGCGTTTGGTGGAGAGGGAAAAAAGAGCAAACCAAGTACAGAGCCAACGGTCAAGTTTACCAAGTATTGAGGCTTTAAGTTTAATCTGCAACAACATTTTCCATCTTCATCTCTCTCTCAGCTATGGGGTCCTTGGCCTGAAAAACTTTGAAGGCCCCTGCTGTAGAGTATGGCAGGTCCATGTAGTCAGCCCTGCCATTCCGAGCCAACTGAGGCAGGGCCGTCTCCCTACCATTGATAAAAACTGTCACCCTGGCACCAACTCATAACATTAGCCTGTTTACCTTGTATTTTATTATTGTATTTTTATTACTGTTATTTATTTTAACGTATTTGAGTGTCTGTCCGTCCATCGTCCTGCCCGTTCGTTGAGTCTATCAGAGTTTTCGTCAGTGACGAACCCCTACAGGTTGAGAACCCCAGGGGGGTGCCCTCATGATTTTAAGGGGGTCCCCAGATGAGTGACAATTTAGGACGTTTAAGACCCTTTTTAATACCTAAAACAAAAAAGCAAGAAAAGATGAGACCATTACTGCATCAAAAGTAAACTAAGTAACTAAGTAAACTATCCTATAAAAACTGGTCAAACATTGGCCAAATTGTTAAATATAAGAGGGGAAAAAAAACGGATCTACAAGATCACAGTGCCTCGCTTGTAGATCTGCTATTTTCACAATATTTATCTGTGGAGTCAAACAAAATGCATTGCCTCACCTCCTACATTCCAAATGCTTATCAGGGTGGGGGGGTCCCCAGTTAAAATATGATTATTTTGGGGGGTCACAGCCTGAAAAAATTGAGAACCACTGCACTGGCTCAAATGCTGATGAATGATTATGACGTGTTTTTTGTTTGTGTGTCAAATGATTCAGCATTTCACTGCCATCATATCCACAGTAATTAGACCACTTTCATATTCTCAGCATGAAGTCTATGAAGTCATGTTGCTAGGCTTTCAATTTAATGCAATTCCGGGACCCATGGGTGGAGTTGAATATGAGTCCCAGGGAAAGTGTATGCGTCCCAAATAAGATTTGGTATTTTTGGTAAATTGCAGGGTTTTAAACATTACAGTATTATAGTTATAATGATGGTTACATTCATTCATGTATATATCTATGAATTCACTGTCTGTCTGTCTGTCTGTCTGAATTGGTGAATCCTTTAAAAAGGTGTTATAGCGACCGTTTACTATTACAGAGAGAAGCTTATTGGATCCACACGTTGAAGACCGAATGTCCAAAAGGACTTGACGAAGAGTTAATGTTGAATTGCTTTCTATAGTAGTAGCCTATAATTGACAGTATTCTTGTGGGTTTGTAATTTGAGAAGTACCAATAATATTTAATATTTTGTGATTGGCAGAATGACTGCAAAAAGACTATACATACAGTAGGTCACATGCACCTTGGCGGGGCAAACGCTGATGAGGGCCTGAGTGGCCAAAACGTGTCCGTTTGTCAGAGACTGCTGCTGCGGTATTTTTACCAGGTGCTCGAAGAGTGCCGGGTCTAAGAAGAGACTGGCTAGTCAACTCTTTCTCAACACTTTTTCATCATTGGCTGTCCTTTAAGCCAATGGGGAGACTTCCCCGTCCTTTAAGCCAATGGGGAGAGTTCCCCCGAGACTTTCCCATACTCTTAACCGCGGCCATCCTCCCATGCTATGGGATCATAAGCGCCGCCCTGCCCTGTTTCTTTTTTCCTCCTCTCTCATTTTCACACAGCTGGGGCAGAGGGGCTGACGAGTGTGAATCATTGCCCGGCCGTCAGCGCTGCTTCATGTCGCTCGTTAATTCATTTGCTCCAGGTGTGTAAACACCGAAGAAGAACAAAATTACTTTCTTTAATTTTGATTTCAAGGTACTTGCACCCTCATTTGAGCCTACTGTACTTCTATCTCTGTGGGGATGATGAACATTGAGGATCCGGGAGTTCTGTGATGTGAACCTCCCTCCCCAGCCCCCTTTACAGAGGTTACTGTGCCCTCATATTGTTGCTAGCATGCTTGGCCTCATGGGGGGGGCGTTTCAGGGGAAACAACTACAATATGGCTGTGTCTCTGTGATAACTAACTTATTATGTCCTCGCATGAAGGTGTTGCAGCCAGGCGGCAAGTATCCGCCCATGAAAATGAAGCCAATGCGGAAATTTGGTTTTATTACCGTAGTAAACATTTTCATAAATACTTTATGTTTTCAGTCGCTAGTTTTAAGTCTTCTTTCAATTATCATGACTAGATGTCAGGGCCGGTTTGCGGCCCTCACATCTAGTTTAACAAATACAGGTCAAGAGACCCAAAACACCAAAGCCTGGTGTGAGGAGATGCTTCGCGGCCCTCACATTTAGGCCCCAACCTTATATTGTTCCAATTCTTCTCTTTCTACCTGCCTGGCATTTGCGTGGCTCAAAGTCAAGACACTATTGCAGGGCCTAGGCCGTGGCGTCGCGGTCTAGGCACCCTGGTTGAAAATCCCTAATAGCAGCGTGCCGCGGGTTCGCGTCCCGTTCCCGACGGCCTCTGCTGCATGTCTTCCCCCATCTCTCTCTCCCCATTCTTCCTGTCGTCATACTTTCACTGTCCCTCTCCAATAAAGCAATAAAATGCCAAAAACAAATCTTAAAAAAAAAAAAAAAAAAAAGACACTATTGCAGCGCTCTAATTCATCATAGTCTTCGAATATTTCCTTTGTCATCCCTTCTAAATAGTCAATTTCCTCCTCTTGGCTCAAAGTTAATTAAAATAGTTCAGTGTAAACAATATTGTCTGTTGTTCCCTCATCATTACCCTATGATAAGATAGTAAGATAGTAAGATATGTGTTTTTGTAAATGATGCTTCCATTCATTTTAAAATGAATCATAAAGGGCATACTTCTACTGGTTCTACTGGTGAATGAATATATACAGTATTTTAGCTGGCCTCCAGGCAACTGCAACTGCTTGACGGCACACTGAAGGTCAGTGTGTGACGCATGCCAGAAACATGATCAAACGTTATAACTCATGAAGATAGAAGCACGGCGTGGTAAAGCTCCATTAGTATCTGCCTCATACAATCTATCCGTATCTCATCAATCACTGACATGGAGGTGGGCCGGAAGGGGACGCCTGTGCATCGCTCTCCTTCAACTCCCATTTCAGGTCATCAAATACAGGTTAGACCACGGTAAAGCATAAGCAATGATGTAAGAGGCGAGGATGAAAGAAATGCAGGTTACGGTCTAACGCCTGAGTTATAATGTACATAGTTGCGCGCAGGTGTCACGTACGTACAGTACCAAAAATAGCTGATCTACAAGCTCATAAGGTGTTGCGCTGCGACAGGTTGTGAGCTTGTGGATTGGCTATTTTCGGGTGCGCAACACCCGCGTGCAAGTACGTATAAATCAGGCATAAGAAGCTGCCTAGCAGAGTGTAAAGGGGGTCACCACACTACTACGTGCCCCCCATTCATCATAATAAATCTACACCAGATGTGCATGCGGGGGCCTGACCTATGAGTTATAATGAGCAAGTCCTTGGCCACAGCTCGGGTTGTGATGTCCATGGAGGGTACTGTAGGACCCCTGTGGAGCGAATCACCTACAGACGATGACCGTACAGAGGGCAGTGGATTCAAACAGCCATCAGTAACCATGAAAAAGCAGCCATGATGACACCGAGAAGGGAATCCCCATTCATCACAGGGTGGCTAATAAATAAAACAACTCATCTGGCCCTGTTGAAGAGCTGCCCTGCCCCGCCCAGTAGTACCCCCCCCCCCCCACGGTTCCTCTGCTGATCTGGGTCACCTAGTCCTGTCGCCAGACTCCCCTGGCGATAGGCACAGACATTTCCCTCCAACACTATGGTAAATGTATTCACATACACACACACACACACACACACACACACACACACACACACACACACACGCACACCCAAGACACTTCCCCTGACCTTTTCCAGACTTTCCTTTCTTCCAAACTTTCCGATTTTCTTCTCTCTTTTTTTGACCTCTCGGGGATTTTTAAAATTCAAACTGCATTTATTATTTCAGCCTAAAATGCCACAAGATTTTGCAAGATCAGCACGGTACCCCGGGACATGCTCACTTCTGCTCTAAAGCACTGGGGGGATTGAGGTGTGTGTGCGTGCGAACGCGTACACATGCATCAAAACCAACATTTGGGGACAAAGTCTCCCAGTTAGAACCACCTCATTCTGAAGGTACCGCAAGAGCAAAGCAGGCCGCCCAATACACAAATTAAGCATTCCAACTGCATACAGTAGCAAGACAGTAAAATGGCTAATTTGAAAGAAGACTTGTTCAAATAGAAACACAGGTTTGAAATAAATGATGCTCTAGAAAAAAGAGTTGCTTTGCCATCTAGAATACGTAGATGTCTGATCATTTACGAGCCACTCACAGTGCATGAAATGAGTTAGCAACATTCATGCTGTTCAACCAATTTACTGAATTTGACAGTAATATAATAAAGTAGTCTGGTCTCTGGAACATGGAGGTTGTTGCGGCAATGCGGCATCCACCTTCTTAGAACAGATCAGCACAGAAAAAGTCAGATATATCTAGCAATTCATTAGTTGCGCTGTAGGTCAGTGCCCCTTCAAACTGGCCGGACTTTTCCTTTAATCTGGTTTGGTGTGGCTACACCTCATTGTGCTGGGAAATCGTCAATTAAGACCAAGACCCAAGGTCACCTAAGCCACTCTCTCCACACAGCAGGGGACGTGAAGCGAACGCTACTGCATAAGCCCACACAAATCCATCCTTTGCCTCCCATCGTGTCATCCACCAGGAGAGAGATTTCACTGTAATTTGCCTAAGGGAGGGTGAGGGGGAAAAAACACAAACAAATAACTAATCTGAGCCGGAGAAAAAGTGACCTCTGATCTGATAAGTATCTTTAAAATCCTGTTAGGCAGCCCCACTGGTCCATGTTCATGCTCCTCCACTCGGTCTCCCTATTAGCCGGCTGCAGCTTCATCATCACTTCTCATCAGCCATGGAAAATACACACATTACATGAATGTAGGAAAAGGCATTCATACCATGTGCCTGTAAGCGCACACACATGCTCTCACACACGCCTGCAGGCCAGCACGCTGAGTTGTCTGATTAACAAAGGCCCACACCTTTGTTCTATCTTATTTACTTTATACTTGCTGTTACTGGCTCTTCATCTCGTCTGTCTTGCTATTGTGTAATTACCAACGACCCCCAGTCACACACACAGCGGCCAGGGATTTACGAGCCACCGGGTAAAACGCAATTTATAGTTAGTCGCGCACTGGTGTGGTGTCACACTCCGAAAATAGCCGATCTACAAGCTCACACGTTGCTTGCAGCACTCCGGTGGAACCAAGCATAAATCAGGCATAATCCATCTACACAGGGCACCGGTGACCTTCCTGAATATCTGAGATTTTATCATTGCTATTGTCCAATGCGCGGCAACTAGATTAGAGAATTACTCTGGAGGATGAGACAGGCTGTCCAGGAAACCTAAGCAGAACATGATGGATAACCTACAGTTCTTAGAAAGATATTCGGTAGGGCTGTACAGTATATTAAGGTCGGGTTTATAATACATTTTAAGCGCATTTATAATGCATTATAATAATGTACTTATAAGGCTTTATCACCCTCGTTATAAATGTTTATAATTATGCATAACAACTTTAACAAAGACACTTTATAACTGACGTTAGTAGTTATAGTTAGTAGTTATAATGTGCTGTTCCGCGTGAACTTATAATGCATTATGGTCAGCACTTATAATACTTCATAAACCTTGTTATAAGATGTTATGCATTTATACAATTATAAACATTTAAAAGGAGTGTTTTATACATTATAAGTGTATAATGTATTATAAATGTGCTTATAATGCATTATAGACTTCACATTAACATACAGTCCAACTTTTCTCTACGCTTTTATATTCCCATATTTAGACGAAGGTCTTATGACTGAAACGTTTGCTACTTTTTGCACCTACAGTATCAACTAGTCTCTGTCTAAGGAGTCTTCCTTAAAAGTTTATGTAGAGAGCGAGTCTTTTTCTGACCGTTTTCCTTTACGTTTTTGAGACCACCGCAGTCAGCCCTGAAGGGGCGCTAGAGTGCCTGCTGCTCTATACTGCGGTGTCAAACTCAGTCAGCTGCTGCTGCGGTTCTGTCCGTCTGTTCACGTTACTCTTTACCTGCTTGGCTGTTGGAGCAGCCATAAACTACACAGGTTCATCCCGATGTTCTGTACATCATTGTAAAGTTAGTCAAAAGCAGGTAAAAGAGTAACCTGAGCAGTCAGTGACTGCAGCTGACTGACGACGCGCAGCAGCAGCTGATCGAGTCTGACACCGCAGCAATGGCGGCGCCACCTACAGGCCAGCGCTCCGCTGGTGAGAAACTTTCATTGAAATGAATAGGAGGGGGCGGGGCAGTCCGCCCTCTAGATATATTATAACTCTATGGGTGACAGTTGTGTATTGTGTGTGTGTGTGTGTGGGGGGGGGGGGGGGCATACATCTTATTAAAATGTCATTTATTCATTCGTTTATACCTCCATACATGAATTCATTAAAACACTGACTCGTTGATTCACAGCAGAAGTGTGCAGGAGCTCCATACTAATGAGCTGCCTTTTTGCTGCTATGCATGTTTGAAGAGAACAGAACGAAGACGACAGCACCGTTTAGAAAATGGCGTACACAGAACAATTTGGCCCTCCAGAGAGGCCGGGCAAGTTCAGCTCATGTGGCGCCAGCGCGCCGTCCTATACAAACACCGAGAATAGAGACGGCACCCTCAGGAGAGAGACCTACCATCTGCCACACTCTTTCTCTCCCAAATACACCTGCTTATGAGGGGTCTCTCCTCCCCGCAACGCATCCCTCCCTCGGCTCTGTGTCAGGCTGAAAGAGCATAGGCTGCACGCTGGGCATTCTGACAGACCTGCTTATGTCTGGGCCTGGCAGACACACACACACACACATAAAGACAGACAGAGTCACGCAAACACCGACAACGTTCATCTCAATTTATTCTGTGTACGCACATTGCACACAGAGCTTGTACATGCTCAGTGGTGGACAAAGTACTCAAATTCTTTACTTAAGTAAAAGTACCAATACTGCAATATAAAAATACTCTGTTACAAGTAAAAGTCCAGAATTCAAAATGTACTTGAGTAAAAGTACAGAAGTATTGGCATCAAAATGTACTTAAAGTACCAAAAGTAAAAGTACTACAATATTTGAAAATAGCAGATCTACAAGCTCACAACGTGTCGCATCTTATAGCCTCGGCATAAAATAAGGCTAAAGCGGTTAATGTATGTTTCATAATGTAATAATTTACATCTGAAAAGTAACTAGTAACTACATTTTTCAAATAATTGTAGTGGAGTAAAAGTACAATATTTGCCTCTGAGATGTAGTGGAGTAGAAGTAAAAGTATTGGAAATGGGAAATACTCAAGTAAAGTAAAAATGTACTCAAAATTGTAGTACAGTACAGTACTTAAGTAAATGTACTTAGTTACTTTACACCACTGTACATGCTGCATGTGCTCCTGCATACTCGCACGACCGCACGTGCATGCACGCGCACACGCACACACACACACACACACACACACACACACACACACACACACACAGGAATGCTATCTAGGAGACGTGCTGGCACACAGAAACGTTATGGTGAAGACACGCCGCCTGTCAGAGACTCTGTAGTGCTGCAGATCTGTGGCGATGCTGCTGCCGAGCGCTCCATTACAGCTCAGACCACTCAGTACTATCACGGTACACCATCAGAGGTGCACTCGTACACTGAAAACCCTATCGGCCCACTCCACTTGGGACAGGCAGGCCCTCTGCTAGGACATTCCATCCACATGATGGCGAGGAAAGGGGGGGTTAAGAGAGAGCCGTGGCCATTAACCACATTAGTCCATGAGCCAGAGCCCCAAAATTGACAAATGATTACCGAAAGAGTGGGCAAAACCAAACCTACATAAAATTGTTCATAGGGTCAGTACGAGTAAATAAATATATGATAACCTCTCCACAGGAGCAGCTTTTTCATGGTTATCACACATTTTGTGATTTTCCCCATACGTACATGACAGGTGAAAAAATGACAACATTTAAAAAAGAGTTATCATAATGAAACTTCCTGAGTTGATTACTTACATGAAGACAATGATATTTCGTTTTACAAGTTTTCTGAAATTGTATATTTAAATATGCAAATTAGGCATTAGGAAAATATGCCCAAATTTGCATAACTTTCCAGAATCAACATTGGAACATTGGACAAAGCCAGAGTCAACATACTTATTTCATTTTGTTAAGATGTTGGAGGCAAAGGTTTTTAACGAGGGAATATTCAATATCTGGCTCAATTTTGGGGCTCTGGCTCATGGACTAAATGCCTAATTTGCATATATAAATATACAATTTCAGAAAACTTGTAAAACGATAAATCATTGTCTTCATGTAAGTAATCAACTCAGGAAGTTTCATTATGATAACTCTTTTTTAAATGTTGTCATTTTTTCACCTGTCATGTACGTATGGGGAAAATAACAAAATGTGTGATAACCATGAAAAAGCTGCTCCTGTGGAGAGGTTATCATATATTTATTTACTCGTATTGACCCTATGAACAATTTAATATAGGTATGGTTTTGCCCACTCTTTCGGTAATGAAATCTTGTCTGGCTCATGACATTAAGACCTGAAGCCGATTCTAGAAATGTCTTCTAAATCCCAACATTTAAAAAAAAACAACTTATGTTTCTATATCAGTGGTGCTCAAACTTTTTCATGTCAAGGACCCCCAAAATTATACGTATTTGCCCGCCGACCCCCATCTCAAAATACTATATTTTCCAGGGACCCCCAGAAGTAAGTATTTGAGTTAAAAATCGCTTTAAAAGAATATATATTCAAAGATGTGCACACGTTTTCACGATTTTTCAAAAATAGCAGATCTACAAGCTCGTAGCGCGGCACTCGGTGCCGCGCTACGAGCTTGTAGATCTGCTATTTTTGAATAGCCCAAAGTGTAAGATAATACTTTTTAGCTCAAATAGAAAAATGGCACAGATTTTTCATGTCAAGGACCAGGTCTTAATGGGTTAAACTGACCCTGATGTGTTTTTTCCAGAGGAACAGCCAGAGTAATAGGTGAGAGAGAGAGGGAGAGAAGGAGAGAGGGAGAGAGAGGGAGAGAGAGGACAAGCAATTATAGATTACGATCAACATGTACAAAGTGAATATGATTGTAACCCCCCAAAAAAAGAGTAGAGAAGTAATGGAGCACTAAAAGGGACAGAGCAGGGCAGCAGACAGACATGAAAGAAAGAAAGAGAAAAGAGTAAGTAGATATTCTCTCAGCGTCTAAAAATAACCAGCAGGGAGGCGGGTAAAGAGAGAAGATAGCGGGGGCGTGTTCACACTTTAAATCCTGAGGTGTTTTACGGCATGCATCAGCCCTCGGCCTTGACCCGACATCTTGCGGCCGGCCAACAGAGAAAGTAAAAGATTTATTTATGGCACGTTCCGCAGCTGACGTCTACAGCACCAGGACATGGATTCTACCTGGGGGGGGTCAGTACGCTTGTCTCCCAAGTGGAAATGCACGTGCACCTATACATCAGGGTTTCTAAAAGTGGGTGCCATGGCACCGGTCCAGGGGTGCCTCAGAATTTTTTGATAATATTTGGAATTGATCCATATCACTGTTGGACCTACACCAAATCTCTTTGTCAAAAATAGCAGATCTACAAGCTCACAACGCATCGCGTTGCGATGCGTTGTGAGCTTGTAGATCTGCTATTTTTGACCAATGTTCCACCCAGAGTGGTTAAACAAGTATGGTGGTCAAGTATAGAATTATTTTCAACCTGCCCTGATGGAAATTGATACTCTCTCAAGTTTATTTCATGACATACTGTATCTTAGGCGGTAATATTTTCATTTTTAAGTACCGTAATATGACATAAATGGAGGGTCCTACAAGTAAGTATAAGTAACAATGTAATTCAGGGGTGCCGTGGATGATCTACAAGCTGATCTACAAGCTTACAATGCATCACAAAGTATTTATTTTTAGCGGCGCTAGCCGCTCTATACCTTTAGGTATAGAGCGGATCCTGCTCTATACCTGACTTTGTCCGTGTTCACCGTCAACGCTCTGATTGGTCAGACCCGTCAACGCTCTGATTGGTCAGACCCGTCAACGCTCTGATTGGTCAGACCCGTCAACAAAGTGATTGGTCAAGCTTCACGTGACACGTGGCTATAAACACATTATAAACACATATCGATGACAAAATGTATCAAAGGCGCCGCTACCTTCACACAGGGTGTGATTTTTTTTAAATATGCAAAGAAATTACTGACATATTTAATATACTTTCAAAAAATGTAAAAATAGCGGAAATATCAGATCTACAAGCTTACAACGCGTCACAAAGTGACGCGTTGTAAGCTTGTTGATCTGATAATTCTGCTTTTTAAAAATTAATAATTGTGACAGGCCTAGGTCTATGGTGTTCTTTCGACCCAACAGTCGAAGATATAAAACGGCACAGAGCAGCCGGCGCTGACTGAGTTCAAGGATGAAACCAATTTAGAGGAGACTACTACGTGATGAGACTCGGAGCTAAAGTGCAAGCAAGCCACATGACTACCGTTGATTTATGCTGAACTTCATTTCAAATTCCATAAAAAGTCCAATAAAATACAACAGGCAGGAAATCGTGCTGTGAAATGATGATGCCAATGATCCGGCTAGTCGGGGAACGCTGCAGGGAAATACCAAGGTTAAGATGGGCCGAATCTTCTCAACATACACTGTCAAATCCTGAGTGTTCATTTAACTCATTCAGTGCCAATGAAATAAAATAAAAAAATGCAAACTGTGCCAGCCAAAAATACATAGTAAAAAAAAAGTGCTCAGGAGCCGAGATACAGCCTTTTTCAGTAATAAGTTAAACAAGAAGTGAATGAAGCAGCAAATCTTCAAATGACGATATCTTGGGTTCTGAATGTGTGTGTGTGTGTGTGTGTGTGTGTGTGTGTGTGTGTGTGTGTGTGTGTGTGTGTGTGTGTGTGTGTGTGTGCATGCGTGTGTGTGTGTGAGAGAGAGAGTCACACTGGTGTGCGTGCCGTGAAACAAGTCCAGATGTACCTTGGGATTTTGTGACAACCACACATTACTGCAATATATAATAATTAATTTTTGTGCCTTGGGCACAAAAACTTTGAAAACCACTGTGTTAGATGGAGTTTAGAGTATGGGCAGAGAAAAGGCTACTTTCAGATGTCTAAATACGCGTCGAAAGTGTGAGACAGCAATAGCAGGGAAAGTACAGGAATAGAACCTTAGAACAGAAAGGTCACCCAATAATGTGCAGAATACAAGGAAATGGGAAAATGCCTTTAATTGGCTAAGCCGTCCGTCTTTTCTGACTGATTACGCAAAGAGCTGATGCTAAAGGCATTCAGCAGAACGCAACTAAGACAACAAGCAGGTCATTAACTTCACTTCTGACATGTGACATTTATTGTAACAGCATCTGCTGTAACTGTTAACCTACAGAAATAACACCTGCTTACAGTACATTTCCCCCTCGAAAAGGCCAACGTTTGATTATGTATGACGTCAGGGGAAAGCTATGCAGCATAATGAACCATAGAAAGTGGAGGATCAGTGTCAAACAATTTCATTCAATGTCTCACAGACCAGTGTTGATTTCGTCGACTAAAACTATAACGAAAAATGTTCGTCGACTACTTTTTTTCACTGACGAAAACTAAACAAAAACGAAATAAAAACTAAGCTACGATGACTAAAACTAAGACTAAATTGATTTAAATTTCGTCAACAAATAAAAACTAGACTAAAATGTTAGTGAGGGACTAGTGGAGAAGAGATCCAGTAGAACTAAAAGACAAGTCATTTTATGTTTGGTTGCGCCCGGGTGTTGCGCTCTGAAAATAGCAGATCTACAAGCTCACAACACGTCGCGCTGCGATGCGTTGTGAGCTTGTAGATCTGCTATTTTCAGCATGCAACTAAGTGTAAAATCCGTCATTCCGACGTCATCAAGGCACCACCAACATACATTTTAGTCGACTAAATCAACTGTAGATTTAGTCGACTAAAACTAGACAAAAACTAAAACATTTCAGATGACTAAAATATGACAAAAACTAAATTAGAATTTTATTCAAAGGACTATGACTAAAACTAATTCAAAATTTGCTGTCAAAATCAACACTGTCACAGACCAACGCCTTGTTTGCCGTTGCGCTCTCACCTCAGATGAGACCAAGATTTCAACATAAAGTGGGCTCTCATGACATCAACCGAACCCTCACCCCCACATGCGTTCTGATTATCCTTACCACTCTGCTGCGTTTACGATGGTAGGGCTGGATGACGGGCAGCCCTAAGGGTGTCACCCACTCCACGGTACGGCCCGTCTTGGAGATTAGCCTCGCGCTGTCTGTCAGCCAGTCCTGCAAAACACAGGGAAGACAACAGTTGTTGAGAGTCAAGGCACATGGAAGGCACTCAGAGCAAAGTAGGACCCTAAACCAATGTCTCAGGGTTGCAGAAAATGTCTTACCATTTGTGTGTGTGTGTGTATGTGTGTGCATGCATGCGTGCGTGTGCGCGCGCGTGCGTGCACGCATGCATGGTTAAGTATGACAAGGTCAGAGCGATGAATTTCAAATCATCAGGAATGACAGCTGGCTGACGAAGTTGTTCTGCTGTGAAGGGTTCAATTAATCAAGCTGTAAAAAGAGTGCTTGGAACAACAAGTAGGATGCACCAACTTTCCCTCCAAGGCCTAGAGATGGATGATGCATTCATCCAACCCGTTCCTATATTTAACCTGTTCCAGTATTCTACAGGAAACAGGTGGTGCACGCTTAGTGTGGAACAGGTGAAGAGCTGCCCCCAAACCCCCCCCCCCGAAAATTAGAAATCAACAGTGTTGTCTGCATGAGCAAAGTCTCTGACGCACTCGATCTGGGAGGCCTATTAGCGTCCCACCGGCATTCATGTGCAAGCATGCACCCATGGGTGCACACACACACACACACACACACACACACACACACACACACACACACACACACACACACACACACACACACACACACACACACACACACACACACACACACACACACACACACACACACACACACACACACACACACACACACACACACACACACACACACACAGCTGGAAGAAAGGCAAATATACCCCAGTACAGAAGCCTGCAGGTAACAGCTTGACCCAGAAACAAATTTCTTGTTTGTTTTCCATTTGACTAAACTCTAGGCCACTTTTGTGCCAATTTTGTGAGTTTGCTGCCATCTAAAGGTTAAGAATTATCTAAAGTGCGAGGGTGATCTTAGTACGTGTGATGTACTGTACGCCACACAGCTGCAGCTAATAAACTTAATTGACTATTGTCAATTTGGCATGATCACATCGGCACTGTTATTAATTGGATTAGCTGCAGCTGTGTTGCTTACAGTTCACCTTTAGAAGTGTTTTAAATCTATGGATGGTAGAAAACTCAACATTTGGGAGCCTAGGGTTTAGTAGTTCCCCTTTAATACTGTAGATCCTTTTCACGGCAGACATTTTGATAGGTAAACACAGCTGAAAGTAATAACACAAACTTTGGATACGTTTCATTTACAGTAGAATAGATGTTATGGTACGGTCAGTCGGTCACACCCGTGCGACTGAATCAGTCACGCTCCGTTCACTTCGACTCTATGCAAACAAACGGGGGGAGCTTCCTGCTGTGAAGCGAGATCCCGTCAGGCGTCGTCACATGGAGTTAAACGTTGTGAACTTTTGACGCCTCGGCATGTGTTGGCGACTCCTGCATAAAACATTACTACCTTCAGCTGCATTTGCTCATCAAAACGAACTGCATGAAACTGTTAATAAAGTCTTCAATCAATCAATCAAAACAAATTAAATGAGCATTACAGTGAAAATGATGTACTGAGGGATGGATTGATCTGACTGATGGACAATCAGAAAAGATGGTTTGAAAATGATGGTGAAGTGCGTAGTGAGTAAAATCATCAGTTGATTTAAATGAATACAGAGAATTTTACAGTGTGGTAATAATGTACAGGACATAGAAGAGAGGAATGCAAAAGAGATGACAAATGCGGGAGTACATCACCTACTCATCTCTCACTCACCCCCACAATCCTTAGCAGGACATGACCCACTTAAAAGTCACACACACACACACACACACACACACACACACACACACACACACACACACACACACACACACACACACACACACACACACACACACACACACACACACACACACCACGGGGGGGGGGGGTAGTTTTCATCTCAGCCTGGGTTGTCCCAATACATTCCCCAGAGAGAATGTGTGTGTGTGTGTGTGTGTGTGTGTGTGTGTGTGTGTGTGTGTGTGTGTGTGTGTGTGTGTGTGGGGAGAGGGTCCTCCATCTACCCTGACCACTCTCTTCCTGTGGAGATAATGTATGAGTCCCCCCACAGGTGCACATCCTGAATGAATCACACCTATAAATGGATTCCATGTGATGGAGCTGCCAGGGAAATGGTTAAGTAAACTAGTCATTAATAAAAAGGAGGAAAAACAACATGTAAAATCTTGAGTGTTAATTTAACTGTACAACAAGTGTGCACAAATGGATAAATGAACACTGAGGATTTATACTGTGTTTAAATTGTCATCACACCCTATTTTTGTTATTGGGTCAGCGGTGGGCTCTTGAGACTATGGAGAACTCGGTAAACAAACACTGCAGCAGCTGGATAGGATTATCTTATTCAAATAAGTTAAGTGTGCGTCATTAAGCAGTTGTGCTACATCAGTTTGTTGCTGAATGGGGATTCGTTTTTACAATTCCAGTACACACAGCCTTTATAAGAAATGTTGAATGTGTATGTCTAAGAAAGAAGGAATAATAGAATAGAATAGCAGCAGTACTAAGACAAATTGCCCATTGGTCCCAGTGAAATAAGAGCTTGAAGGTGCTTTGTGCAATGTTCCTCCTACACCTAAAATATGATATAAACATCTTATGGCAAATGGGCGTGTTAGGGGTGGGACGATATATCGATATTGCGATATATCGCGATACTTCCTCCCGCGATAAATAATCGATAAAAAAAACGTTTTTTCCCCCTTTTTTTTCTCGTTTGTGATACGTTGTTTTTCCGACTCTGTATTTGTGTGATGATGATTTTGAACTGTTTGTGTTTATGAATTGAATACAAGGACTATCGTGATATATCGTTGGTGAAATGTCATTCAAAATTTCATGCAATATATCGTAATATATTGCGATTGATATATCGCTGATATTATTGTTATCGAGGGCCTAATATCACCACAGATATCGTGAGATACCCATATCGTCCCCTAGTGAGTATCTTCGTAGTTATTAGTGATGGGGTGTTAGATGAGTGGATATCACAGTATGCAGGTATGCTCTCCTACCTGGATCTCTCTGCTCCCTTGAAACATCTCCTTTAGGCCACTGAACACCTGACGCACCAGGTAATGGGATGCTTCCCACACAAACTCCTGAAAAGTGCACAAACACACACACACACACACACACACACACACACACACACACACACACACACACACACACACACACACACACACACACACACACACACACACACACACACACACACACACACACACACACACACACACACACAATGATTTTGATCAACTGCAGTGTATCTCATCAAGGAAATAATGTGAAGGCTTAGGGTAACCAGTTGTGAATATAATCATCATAATTTAGCGGTGGGGTATTATATAAACGTATGATGAATCTTGCTATGCTGAGCTAAATGGTCTATCAAGTGGAATATCATTACGGTGATACAATCTCTTCCTCAGCAGAAACGTTCTATCTTCGAGCTATCTCATTGGCCAACACTGTAACGAGTCACAATTAAAGGGATAGTTCACAGCCAAAATGACTTTTTTTCCTATCGATTAGTCACCCCATGGAGACTTGAATTCATGGACATTTTGCAGTTTTTGTCGCATTCCTAAGCCAATAATTTGATGACCAGCGGACCGGTAGGAGACACAAAGAGTCTCCATTGTGTCATACTTTGTCCGAACGTGCTGTGGATACTATGCGTTGTGAGCTTGTACGTAGGTCGGCTATTTCCGGCGCGTGCCGCCGGCGTGCAGTGGAGTATAAATTAGGCTTCTCCCACATTCCCAGTATAAGCAATTAGGACCTGAGGCCGATTCTACAAATGCCTTCAAAATCAGTAGTTCTCGCACATTATTTACTAATATTATTTGACATAATTTTCCTAAATTTGTTAAGTGGTTGTCCCTTACACTGAAAATATTCTTATTTTCAATATCCTAATGCTGTTTTATATTGTTCAACAAACCATATCACACTGAACTTCTCAGTTGGTGGTTTAAACACTGAACACATGTTCAGCGTCTGTGATGAATGCCTTTGCATTCATGCAGGGAGGTAAGTGGGCAATAGACCTCAGCATGAAGACCTCATATTTCATCTAGAGTCCGCCGGGAATTGCTGACTGTACACGCTATATCATGTGTCTCTGAAACAATGCAGGGAGAACCCTTTATAGAGGAGACCCTATTCAAAACCCCCATCATCCCAGGCTGATATACCGTGCTAAAAATAAAACACAGAGAGGGTCGTCGTTCCCTGAGCTCAAACCAACCCAGCTACTGTACCAACCTTGGGGAACTCATCTATCTCGTGCAGCCTCTTCTCGATCTGAAGTCTTCCCCCGTAGCGCGTGACCCCGTACACCACCGTCATCACCGTCTGTTTGACCACCTTCCTGTTGATGAAGCCCTCCAGGATCTGGGCGATCTTCACGCCCTGTTCTGCATCTCGCGCTCGGAACTCCTCCACCTTGACCACACACACACACGAACCATGCAGAGGCCCACATGTTGACCGACCAACACGAGCGCATACACGCACACACGCACACACACACACACACACAGTTGTAAAACTGCTTCATAGTTCAAAATGTCCCTTTTGGTGGTTATTTTGATGCACTTGCTCCTATAAGCCATTAAGGCCTGAGGCCGATTCTAGAAAATGTCTTCTAAATCCTAACTGTTTTTTGAAAAAAACGTATGTTACTATGTCAGTGATTCTCAATCTTTCTCATGTCAAGGACCTCCAAAATTATATGTATTTGGCCGCGGACCCCCATCTCAAAATATTTTGTTCCAGGGACCCCCCAGAAGCAAAGATTTGAGTTACAAATGTTTGGTTTAAAAAAGATTTGCACACATTTTCACGATTTCTCAAAAAAAGCAGATCTACAAGCTCATAGCGCGGCACTCGGTGCCGCGCTATGAGCTTGTAGATCTGCTATTTTTTAATAGCCAATGTGTAAAATAATGCTTTTTAGCTCAAATAAAAAAATGACACAGATCCAGGTCCACGTTCCTGGTCTTAATGGGATAAAATATGCAGTGATCAATACTCATCCCTTATATAATCCTTTCTTATTAGCACAGCAGACTTAAGTGGCTGTTGTTGCTCATCGGTTTGTCCCCCAGAGTAAATTGTGTATTGTGCGGGCCTGATATCATCTATTAGCGAACAACAGCTCCAACCCCCTGAGGTACAAGTACAGGACAGTGAGATAGGTGCCTGTGGCAAACACCACTTTATTTCAGACAAACCCCCAGGACACCGAGAATTTCACTGCAGTCCACTGTGAAGCTACAATCACAGCCCCCAGCTTAATAAAGCGCTGTGGTCGAATAATCGCTATTAATAGTTAGCCTGGGATCCAGCCTGATTCGCTACGTTCGGCGGACTTTTTTCTCTCTCTCCGCTTATCAGTCTGGAATGCACCCCATTGACTCGTTTTGCAGAGATAGGAGGCATTCCAGACTGAGAAGCGAAGAGAGAAAAAAAAGTCCGCCGAACGTAGCGAAGCAGGCTGGATACCAGGCTAATTAATAGTATCTAATTTTGCCTTTAGATATGCCAGATTAAAGTAGACATTTTTATGCTGTTTTTCAAAAATATATTGTATATATTAAGGTCCTTGCAATGTGTTATAAACGTATTTAGCTTAAAAAAAACCCACAGATAATGATGAAAAATGTGTAATGATAATGCCGAGGCCGCCAGGTGTGAACATAGAAAGCAAATTAATATTGCTTTTAGTTCATAACCAAATGGACCCGGGACTCATCATAAAAGACCCCCCCCCCTCCTTTCAGAGGAAACACAAACTCCAACAAGCTCACTAATAGAGAACTGCATCTTCAGATAAGACCTTTATTACCCATTGGAATGTCTTCAGAAGACACACACACAGGCTCTTTGGTTTCCTCTCTACCTCTCTCTCTGTCCGGCATCTTTTAAGAGATAAGGATGGAATTTTTACGACATGCAACGAATGTCTTGCCAAGCGCTCACTGTGTCACCCACACAGACTAACTGAACAACACAATGAGCAACAAGAACTTTGAATAAATTGGCTTATGTATTATGTTCTGTGACTTCAAAATATATATTTATTGTCCTGTATTATGACCACAACACTAATATGAACTTTGGTGATGTAAAATGTAAATGCTTCCATGCTAATTACACTTTGATGCTTACCTGCTTTCTATTTGACATAATGCCTTCATGTTTAATATCTAGAGAATTCTAATTTCATTGTGATTCCCAATATCCAGTCAAATGTGTTAATAGGAAGTCCCTAAGATAGTTAGCAGAGAAGTTTTAGTTTTTCATATTGTAAGGTAGGAGGTTGCCACCCCAGCTGCCTCCAACACACCCCCCAATGGGCCAAGAAGGAGACCCCTCCTTTTGCCTATAAGAAGAACTGCTCAGCCAGTTCTCTCTCTCTCTTGACCGCTTCTCGACAACCAGGGTTGACCAAGTCCCCTCTTTTCCACTGCGCTTTTGATGACACTGAGGGTTGACGGAGTCCCCTCTTCCACTGCTATCTCCGGGGTGAACATTCCCCCGTGCCTCTCTCCCAACGACCACAGCAACAGGAAGGTTGACCAGAAGTCCCTTCTCCCTCTCTACAACTGGCCCTGTCTCCTGCACGGACGCTAGCTATCCATGCTAGCCAACGCCTCAGGTTCTCCCAACGAGAAGAACCACCGGCCTACGCCGAGCTCTCCAGCAAAAGCCAGATGCCCTGCTGACCCGGAACAACTGCCCTGCTCCCTCTACTCTACACGTGGGCCCTTGGCCACACATCCTGTCTCTTCAAATCCGAGTTTGAATGGAGACTGAGGACTGCTGAACCGCTACCCGATGCCCACGACCAACTGCTCCCCCTCTACTCGTGGGCCAAAAGCCACACATACTGTCTCCTCAATCCAAGTTGAGTGGAGACTGAGAAGGACCTCGTGAGGCAGTGAAGTAGCCGGACGCTAGCCAAACCTGCTAGCCAACGCCTCATGGTCTCTTCCCCAGAGACAATGGAATCATCTTCTCTCCTATCCCAATGGACCAGGCGAGCATAATGCATTCACATGTGGTGTGGCAACCTGAGTGTAGTGTGAGGGTAGATTAGCTATTTTTAATCATTGATCTTTCTCTTTTCTTTTATGACTTTAATCCCTCTTTCTCCTTTAGTAGTTTAAAATGTGGCCATTTCCTGATTTGACCTGATTGAATTGTAGATCTGTGATTTTGTATTTTGTTGAGATTTTAACCAGTTTCATCATCTTTTGAGTTATTGATCTATTGTTCTTTTCCCCATTTCATTGGTTGTTTTAATATGTACATAGGATTTATCTTAATAAACACTTTATTTTGGTATAAACGGAAGTCCTTTTCCAATCGATTTCAACGCATATATTTCCAATCATTTTCTAACCAGAACCCATGCATCATTACTGTGTCCAAGATTCTTGCGTAGCCCTTTTCATGGTTGTGTGGAGGTGCGAATTAATCCCTTAATTTGCGCGATTCCTTAATTTTTGGTGAAAATCAATATTTTGATTTTTCAGAAAATATTTTTAATATTTTCATAATTATCGTTAATATTTCCCATAGTTATTACGCCATGTCCGCTACATAAAGTGGTGCCCCGTGTGAGGCACAGTCCCTGATGTCTGGTTAGAGAATAATTGGAAATATTGGAAATCTTGGAAAAATTGCCAGAGAAAATCTTTTGTTAAAATAGGTCTCCCCCCCCAAACATCTAATTCCCTGTGGTGGTAAGAGAACAAAGGCACTTTAACCGTGCCCCTTCTCTCCAACCCCCACAGATATTTAGAGAACGCATGCTGGCGTCATCTGGTGGCCAACTCGTAGAATACACAAAGCTTGTGAGTTAGGGTTCGTTGTCAAAGTTTTACCCACTTTTTGCTGCTAGTGATGAGAGCCTAGTGATAGCAACAGTGTGACACCTCACTTCATGATAATATAATGTATTGTCATATCATATAGTGTAATACTATATTTTTGACTCTAGCTACGCTGAGTCATCAAGCCTGTTGGAATAGCGATCTGACAAAGTGCTAAATTTAAGTCCATGGAGTCTCCCTCCGTGTGTATACACTAGTGGCGTGAACAAATCCGTTACTAGAATAGTAATAGTAAAATATCCTACATTTGATACATTGATTAATATATCTGCATTGAATTTAGGTTGATATTGTAATTACTGGATGACCCTCTCCATGTCGAGGAAGTTTGAAATACAGCATTCTTCACTTCCTGTAGAGTAAAAACAAAAAAATAAGGTCATCACTAATCCTTAGTGTAACCAATAACTACCAATAATTAAACTGCAACAAGTTGGTAGGTAAAAGTGAAACTGTGACACATTTATTTTTGTAACCGGATACAAGCAGACTTGTGCTCCAGTTGTAATTTAGTGACACATAGCAGTAAGCTAAACTAAATTAATAGTTTAAAGCACCTCTCCACCTAGGGTGTAGAGAAAGTGCTGTGGTGTGTGTGGGACAACTAGAAGAAGACATTTTTAGTGCCATAAATGGCCTCCATTTGTCTCTAGCCTCCAACACACACGCACACACACACACACACACATACCTCGCACCCACCCTTTTGAACACCCCTTAAACGGGCACAGAGGGAGGGGGGGCGAGGAAGCCTGGTCCTTGTCCTGCATGTCATAAAACCACAGGCAGAGACAACAGGCCAGTGAGCCACTTGGGTTTTGTTCATTCTAGTGACGGTCTTGTAGTAACTAATAGTCCATTACTTTAGCAGTGTAAACACTTTTATAGTAAATGGCCGAGGTTATTTAAAGATTAATACACTTTGAGTTTGGGTATAGTTTCTCGTTCTAACTCTATTCTAAGACTAACCTGCAGTATATGTTGTAACAGCATGAGTGATCCTATCCTTGTCTTTTACTTCCCATAAGTGAGACTTCCCTGTCGAGTCTAACTGATTTAGTCATAGAAAGAGCGAGTAACGCAACAAGATGTCTGAGCCCTCCACTCCCCTCAGCTACTCCGATATAGTCGGTCAGTTAATAACATTGTTAACAGTGATATTGGGGTTAGTTTTAATATACGTAGATCCTTTAAAAGGGCTCCGTCACGTGTTACACTCAGTTGTATACACAATAAAACACGCCATGGAGTTTTTAACAGACAGCTTTGACCCTAAACTGCAAGACACTGCTCAATTTGACATTGATAGAGATATGAGTCAAACTGTAGCATGTCACCTGGTTGCACCTTTTAAAACAGCTAAAGGTCAAACCAACATAGAACAGACTGGGTGTGCTCTACCAACTAACAAAACGCTGAGAGTCGATTTGGGCCAGCAAAATACTCAGTTAGAAGTGGCACAACACCAAATAAAACAGCAAACTGCCATGTTAGATGCAGCTGTAAAGGCCTCTCAACAGCAGACAGCTATACTGAATGCGGCAACAGGGCACATCACCATGCTCCAGAACTTTAACATAGGACTGGAGCAAGCGAAAACGCAACAAAATGGTGAGATAACCTTAGCCAAACAGCAAATTGGTCAACTGCAACACACTGTCATTGAACTAAAATTGCTCATTGCAGAAAACTTCACGCAAAACAGTGTCAAGTTACAAATAGCACAAGACAGTGTCACTCAATTGCGGGATAGAACTGAAATCCTAGAGAAAGGTAACTGGATCAGTGAGAATGACTTTGTTAAAAGGTTCCATGACCTCCAAGGCCAATCACAGGCACTCTCTGGTCAGCCTCACTATGATCAGTACCCTGTAACACAGAAGCAGCCTCTGGTAGACAGACCACCCACTCAAGCTGAACACTATGTCCAAGGACATGCCTCAGTTGGCTTGCCCGCCATGTTACCGTCTTTTCAATCTTTTCAGAACATACCTCCGGCGGCCGGGCAACCTGCCCTCGAGCCATATGCCTGTGGTTATGCCGCATTGAATGCACCAGTACCCCTACCTCAAACCACGGGGGGGTGCCAGCCGGCGCATCCGCTGAGTAATATCGACTTAGCCAAAGTTGCGAAATTCATCCAACCTTTCGACCCAAAGCCTGGTGAATCTAAAAACACCCACATTTACTTGGAGGATATAGAATATAACTTAGCAGAATGTGGTGTAAGTGACACAGATACTAAGGTTAAATTGATTTATCGAACCGCAAACCGCGAGGTAACTGGTTTTATCAGGCGACAGACAGACGAGGTCCGAGCAAATTGGCCCGTTCTGTGTCAAGCGATAATTGATGAATTTGCTGATCACCGAGCCTTAGGAGGTTTGTTGTCTGCCGTGTCCGTCTGTCAACACGAAGGTGAAGAAGTTAATCGATTTTATAACCGTCTGAGGATTGCATTTTTTGGTAACAAAAATGTTCCGAATATGGAGGAAGATGAACATTTCAAGGATTTGTTCTTGAATAATTTACACCCTTCCGTTAAAAAGCACATCCCTATTGGAATCAATTCTAAAAAGCCTGCCGCTGAGTTACGTAATCTGGCACGGGCAGCTTTTGATAGAGCATGCAATGAACCTCACAGTGCATCCTGTAAAATTGTTGACCCCCAAATCGATCGATGGCAGCCCAGGAGACAGGACGACTACGGTCTATACAAGGGGGACGACCACCAAACTCCCTCCTGGAGATGTGCTCGGTCCTCCTCAAACGACCGCGGTCGCCCTCCCTCACGGGATAACTCTGGCACAAAACATGAGAACCCTGAGTGTGTGAAACAGCTCCCCGCTGAGATCCCCAAAGAATCACGACGGCAAAGAAAGGCACGCGAACACGCGGCCACACAAAATTCAAGCCGAGTCCGTGACAATTGGAGGAGGCCTAATCGTGTTTAGCTCACCTTGATGAAAACAAAACACTGTGACTACTTCCAATGTATGTTTCAGATGACGCCACTTCACAAACTGTTGTTTTCAAAATTTAAAACTTTTTTAGAACGACACAATAAGTGTGGACTGTTGTAAAAGGCTCTCGGCTAATGGAAGGGTTTTTGTTTTTAATTGCCTGCTCTCCAAGAAAATTTTGCAGACTGATACACGCTTATTCTGTGGTTTCATAATTGATTGAAATTAGTTGTAATCCCTATACACCCAAGGTCGTAACACGCACCATTGACGCCAAAACAGTGTTCCCCACCTTCCCTCACAGCGTGAAGGTGGCATTGCTTTTCCAGCCACTTTCTGGCTATCTGTCCCAAAACGCAGCTGTAAGATGTACATTTTGTCTATATTGTTTGCCCCTGGCTGCAGTGCTTTGTCAATGCTGCTAAGCTGACCAGGGTGTTAGTTAAAACACATGCTTCTACGTGTTCCTGACTGACAGGGCGAAGGCCACAGTGTGTTTAATCTGAGTGTCTCCCGAACGGAGGGATTGAAACCGAATCTAACAGACAATCTAGTTTTAAATGGTACCTCTGCTGCTACTATAATTTTGATACTGGACTGTGATGAAGTGGGAACAGTTTTGAACATTACCTATCATTATTATTATAATCCATTGAATAAAAACATTCAATCAGGTAATGCCATGGACTCTGACTATAAATTGAATTTAAGACATTTTGAATGTCAAATAGCACTATTTCCGCATGTTGTATAATCCAACCAAATTTATCATTGACCAAAGTTAATACAAATTTATGTGTACAAAAATCAATTTTAAGCAGGATGGAAGTATATTCTCCTGTTTATTTGTTGTAACCCTAAATAAACAACATCCTTATTATATACTACATATTATACTTTACCAAATATTTATGGTTGGGCTTCCAATTTGAGAATACAATTATGTCAGTCCTAAACAAATTGTCAAAGAATGATCCGTCCAGGATTAATATACTTGCATTCAATTTGTTAGACTTTACATAATGTGATTACAACATTATAGTCAACTATGGTATCTTGGCTTGAGCCAGAATGAATCCTCTATTGTTAGTCAAGTTGAACAATTTATGGAATCCAATTCATACCTTCCCATATGCATCTGTTAATGCAACTGTTCAGTATCAATATTATTCAGATTAGGCGCTGTACGATGATACTGACGACCTATGCTAAGGCTAACAGGTTTAATCAAAGCGTTACTATGTCCAATTAAGATTGAACCCACGCATTAGTGCTATTTTTATAATTATTATTATTATTATTTTTTATTTTTTTTGTCTCCCTCTTTGTAGCTCCTGTCAATAAAGCTCTTCTCCTTATGGGTCAAAAGCTTAATGAATGGTTGAAGCTCAGAATAGATTAAGCACATTTGACATTTTGCACGTGGCGTCTTAATCCCGTGCCATTTGCTATTAGTAACTTACAATGTGGGCCCTCAAGGGACCCACCACGTCTACGCAGACACCCTGACCACTGGTACTCTGTTTCCCGCCCATGTCTACCTAGTGGCTCGCTATGCTAAGCCACTGCACAGACCCCAACCCTTAGGTGGTACAAAACTTGGCAATTTCAGGTGTGACATTATAATGCGGCGCTGATCAATCACTACGTCAGGCCTCCGTGACTCATCAACTCCTCATCAAGGGGGTCAGTCATAAACAATGATATCACCCTAAGATTGCCAACTGTTGATCAAGTCTGTTAGACACAATTCAGGGACAGCAGTGCTGAATGCTGTCACAAGGTGATCATTTCTGCCTATCTAATGATATCTTGAGAGACCCCCAGGGTGACCCCAAGACCATGTGTAAATTCTTTTCTAACTAAACCTATTTGACAATGGACCAAGGCTCAACAGCCATGACAGCATGGGGCCCAAATAGACATATTGACTTTAGGTAACTAATTAGAGGTCGCCATGTTTGTAGTTCTTTACTGTAGTATGGTTGCAGTTAACACACTGAAACAAAAACTCTGATCTCTCCCTAAACAAGTGACAATGTGCTATATAAGTCACAGCTACTTAGTGCCCGTGCCCAGCTAGGCCATTGGTTAAGACAAACCTGACAAAGGTTGCTGAAACCATAACTTGAGACACCAGTGTCTAAATTAAACCATCGCCACATCACTATTAGTGCTACTCCGGCAGAAATAGCTGAAGGCATGTGTTGATTATATATATCTGTTGTTTTCAAAAACTTTTTGTCAAAATTTTTACTTTTTGCGCAGAGGTGTCTCAAACTTTTTGTCAAATTTTAAACTTTTTGTGCATTTGTGTCTCCTTGTGCAAACCCAAAGGTGACCTGCCCTGTGTTTAAAAGGAAACATTTGCGTTAACAGGTTGCAATGTTTATAGACATGCAGCAAAACTGCATTGGCGTACAAACTAATGTATAATGCACCCCATCAAACTAGTAAAATAGTAAAGAGTCAACAGTCAAATGTGTTCATAAAGGGTAGATCAGGTTACTCAAAATAACATGGGCCTCTATCCAAGGCGCTTAACAAGTTCATTTTGTGTCTCACCTAACTAACCTCCTCAGTCATTCTATGATAATGAACACTGTCTGGTTTGTGTGCTTGAATAGTTTACTAACCCTAGGTGGATTAAAAGCATGCTATTAACAAGGTACACTGTAACTCCACCCACGTTTAGTGAGATTTCCTCTCTTTGCCCTACCAAAAGTGTATTACACTGATAGTGATGTATGATGGTTGCTACAAGAACCCAGTTAACAGGAACTGGACTAACTAAGACTTGTAGTGTTGTTCAGTCAATTCAGCTATATAGAAATTGTTGTCTCTGCACACAGGATATGACTAAGGGGAGGAGCAAGACCCTTGTTACATAGGTTCTCAAATCTACAGCAACTTCTTAACCTTAGTTAAAAACCATACAAACTTGAACCTGTACCTCTTACAAAGAATTGGTTGTCTTAAACAGGAAGTAAGTACTTATTATCCAGGCTAGGACTAATCCATTTCCTTATCATCCAAGTAAATCAGGATTTACCCTAGTGGACAACCAACCAAACTCTTTCAGAGAATTAGCACTCAGGTTGGACTTCCGATCTGCTCTTGTGTAACCAAGCCAAAAAGGTCACCCCGTGTATATATATATATTCCAGCAAGCCGTGGTAGAAAAGAAAAACGGATGGAATATTTTGTATTATGAAGCGACACCTTTCATGTCAGCAAATTGAGCTCACTGCTCAAATTGAATTCTGGTACACAAAAGCAGAGATTAGTAAGAGTGCTCATGCAACTACGAGCTCTCACATCTAAAAGTCACAAAAAGTGCTACCACATTACTCCTCAAAATTATACCCCAATATGTACGTATTAGGAGTTTTCTTTTCTTTTTGTTCTCTGATTTATAATGTTTTCTTAGGTGTTTTTGTGATTATCCGAAAGCCCTCTCAGAAAATAGTTAACAGACAGTAGTGACTGCCAATGCCTAAAAGGTAAATTTCTTTCAAGCAATCAGATCCAGTGTCACTAGATCAGCTTAATGAAAGAGTTGCCATTGACATGTGAATGCATATGCTATGCGTTCTGCTCCTGTTGTCCTCTCACATTTTCTTTTGTGTTATCAAAGGTCGTGACGTCAACGTTTCGTTTCGTCTGATATTGATAACAAGGGGAGGTCTGTAATGATAATGCCGAGGCCGCCAGGTGTGAACATAGAAAGCAAATTAATATTGTTTTTAGTTCATAACCAAATGGACCCGGGACTCATCATAAAAGACCCCCCCCCCTCCTTTCAGAGGAAACACAAACTCCAACAAGCTCACTAATAGAGAACTGCATCTTCAGATAAGACCTTTATTACCCATTGGAATGTCTTCAGAAGACACACACACAGGCTCTTTGGTTTCCTCTCTACCTCTCTCTCTGTCCGGCATCTTTTAAGAGATAAGGATGGAATTTTTACGACATGCAACGAATGTCTTGCCAAGCGCTCACTGTGTCACCCACACAGACTAACTGAACAACACAATGAGCAACAAGAACTTTGAATAAATTGGCTTATGTATTATGTTCTGTGACTTCAAAATATATATTTATTGTCCTGTATTATGACCACAACACTAATATGAACTTTGGTGATGTAAAATGTAAATGCTTCCATGCTAATTACACTTTGATGCTTACCTGCTTTCTATTTGACATAATGCCTTCATGTTTAATATCTAGAGAATTCTAATTTCATTGTGATTCCCAATATCCAGTCAAATGTGTTAATAGGAAGTCCCTAAGATAGTTAGCAGAGAAGTTTTAGTTTTTCATATTGTAAGGTAGGAGGTTGCCACCCCAGCTGCCTCCAACACACCCCCCAATGGGCCAAGAAGGAGACCCCTCCTTTTGCCTATAAGAAGAACTGCTCAGCCAGTTCTCTCTCTCTCTTGACCGCTTCTCGACAACCAGGGTTGACCAAGTCCCCTCTTTTCCACTGCGCTTTTGATGACACTGAGGGTTGACGGAGTCCCCTCTTCCACTGCTATCTCCAGGGTGAACATTCCCCCGTGCCTCTCTCCCAACGACCACAGCAACAGGAAGGTTGACCAGAAGTCCCTTCTCCCTCTCTACAACTGGCCCTGTCTCCTGCACGGACGCTAGCTATCCATGCTAGCCAACGCCTCAGGTTCTCCCAACGAGAAGAACCACCGGCCTACGCCGAGCTCTCCAGCAAAAGCCAGATGCCCTGCTGACCCGGAACAACTGCCCTGCTCCCTCTACTCTACACGTGGGCCCTTGGCCACACATCCTGTCTCTTCAAATCCGAGTTTGAATGGAGACTGAGGACTGCTGAACCGCTACCCGATGCCCACGACCAACTGCTCCCCCTCTACTCGTGGGCCAAAAGCCACACATACTGTCTCCTCAATCCAAGTTGAGTGGAGACTGAGAAGGACCTCGTGAGGCAGTGAAGTAGCCGGACGCTAGCCAAACCTGCTAGCCAACGCCTCATGGTCTCTTCCCCAGAGACAATGGAATCATCTTCTCTCCTATCCCAATGGACCAGGCGAGCATAATGCATTCACATGTGGTGTGGCAACCTGAGTGTAGTGTGAGGGTAGATTAGCTATTTTTAATCATTGATCTTTCTCTTTTCTTTTATGACTTTAATCCCTCTTTCTCCTTTAGTAGTTTAAAATGTGGCCATTTCCTGATTTGACCTGATTGAATTGTAGATCTGTGATTTTGTATTTTGTTGAGATTTTAACCAGTTTCATCATCTTTTGAGTTATTGATCTATTGTTCTTTTCCCCATTTCATTGGTTGTTTTAATATGTACATAGGATTTATCTTAATAAACACTTTATTTTGGTATAAACGGAAGTCCTTTTCCAATCGATTTCAACGCATATATTTCCAATCATTTTCTAACCAGAACCCATGCATCATTACTGTGTCCAAGATTCTTGCGTAGCCCTTTTCATGGTTGTGTGGAGGTGCGAATTAATCCCTTAATTTGCGCGATTCCTTAATTTTTGGTGAAAATCAATATTTTGATTTTTCAGAAAATATTTTTAATATTTTCATAATTATCGTTAATATTTCCCATAGTTATTACGCCATGTCCGCTACAAATGTTTCAGCTGCAAAGATAAATGACCTTTTGTGGCTGCTGTGGGAGCTGTTGAGATCATTTTCAATGAAGGCCCTTTTTTTTAAGCTTACCCAAACAAAGTAAAGCTTTTCCCTGTGCCTGACTGTGGTAAAACTTCACTGTGCCTTCATTGAGATATATATATATACTGTATATTATATATATTATCTCTCTCTCTCCCTGCCGGACGGCAGGCAATCGGGCGGACCACGCTACTATGACTCAGACATAACCATAAACAAATCCGATATGCCCATGTATAGGCATGACATGTCACTAATGACTACGCCCATATATACAGTAGCCATACAGTATATGGGCCTACAGTATATATGATGATATGGGACCTTTAAGTCTCCACCCTTTACCGCACACGGTTGCAAGGCAGGAAAACAATTCCAGATCCCGCCGTGGGGGATCAGAGGAGTTGTCTTGAATATATTAAAGAATGAGTCAATGCCACATGGCATGAAATATAAAACATCCACAGTTCAAATGTGCAGTAAAGCAGAAGTGCATGAGAAGTGGATGTAGGCCAGGGGGGGGGGGGCAAGCAAGACGATGCAATCCCACAATGTTTATGTGTGTGTGTGTGTGGGGGGGGGGGGGGGGGGGGACCGACCTGTTGTGCAACTCCACTGTACACGTCCTGGGGCAGGTCACATGGCACGAGGTTGACCGAGGTGGCACCAATGACATCTCTACCCAGTGCTGCGTAGTGCTGGAGACCGTTACATGAACCGTCCTGAAGGAGAGAGAGTGAATGATGAGATGGGGGGAGGGGGGGGGGGGGGGGTAAGAATGCAGGGTGATTAGAGAGAGACGAAGCATGTGAAAGATCAGGATAAGAGGGGAGAGGGAGAGAGCCAGTACATAGAGAGTTTGAGAGTTCAGGGTGAATGAATTTGATGAGGTAAAGAAAAATAATCCGGGACATACTGGAACGCTGCTGTCAGATATCATTTAGATTATGGATTAAGAGTTTATTGATCACTGAGGGGAAATACGTCCTTTGGATTAAAATAGCGCTAGTTCAATACTCCTATAGTGGTCTGGGGAAAACTGTGGTATGGCTTTTGATACAACGGTAGAGCTTGCCTGGCCATGGTCGTGTTATTAACAGATTGTGGCTTGGGTGGTGAGTGTACTTGATGATTTGCTGGGTCTTTGAATACACACTGTTTCTCGTATTATGTGCCATCTTCTATCTCGCTATCTGCCAGTCTTATCATCTAATAATTGTGGCAGATCTATTTAATTTGGCCACCGACTCTGTTTTCAGATGAGGAGCCAGAGAAAAAAAGCTAACCTTCTATCCTAGCTATCAGAGCCGTGTTGGATAACTTTGATTAATCATTGATGATCATTGATGCCCTCACAAAAAACAGGTGGCGAGGCAAGTTCACTACTTAAACATCTGCAAGACTTTATTTACTGTATTTACTGTGACTGACTCTCCATCTAAAATGTTGCGAACAAAGAAACTACAAATACGACACTGCATTTTCAATGGTGAAAGCTACTGTTAAAACCATTAAAGAGCTTAGAGAGGGAGTGTTTGCATCGTCAAGTTTTCCAGTATGTTAGTCAGCTCTGTGATAAGAATAGATTTGTGGGTCCCAGTGTGCAACGCAAAAGTATTCCCTCCAGACTGGGAGGAGGAGCTAAGTCAAGTGTTTGACACACCAGAGGATTATTACAGATGTGAGATTATGTACAGAACCCTGGATACTCTCATACAACAACAGCTCCAGGATCGCTTTTCTGAAAACAATTTGCACATTCTGCAGTGTCTTGCTGATGCTGTACCCTCAGATAGCTCGTCAGAGAACAAACAGTGTGACAGACGTATGTCAGAGTCAGACATACAATCTTGATGCTGATTCTCGTAAAGCTGAAATCTCAGCAATGACTTCCATGTTCAGAGAACAGACAGAACCCAAAGAATACGAGAACATGACACTGTTTTGAAAAGAATCATGAGAAGGGACTGCCCAATGCATTTGGCACATTAAAACAAGTCTACGCGCAGCATCTCACCATACTGGTCACAAGTGCTTCAGCAGTTTCTCTACTTTGAGACAACTGAAGAGTGATGACTGATGGCTGATGCGAGAGTGTCAAATTTAGGCATTTTGCAGATAGAGAAGGCACACAAAATAAACGTGTACAAAATATTTGTACACGTTTGGTGTAGGGGGGAAAAAGAGCAGACCAAGTACAGAGTGCGTCAAGTTTACTTAGTATGGACGGTTTATGTGGTTAAAAGTCTGAAAACACAAATTAACATGTATCCAACACTGATGACAGTGTCTGTCAAACAAATCTATGAAGCTATCTATGAAATCTATGAAAAGATTATATTCTATTCAATATATAATTTGGGGTCCCTGCTTTATCTCTCTCTCAGCCAAGGGGTCCTTGGCCCGAAAACCTTGAAGACCCCTGGGCTATGGCATTACTGAAAATATGTATTTTTTTCCTCAAAGGAAAATCTTGCCCCCCCTTGCTGGCAGAGAGGGGGGGGGGGGGGGGTTCGCCTATGCCCCCCACGACTCCTTGACTCCTCGCTGTTTTTGTTCGCTGTTGCCTGTCACCGACTGTCACAACGACGTGGGAGGACCTGCTCTGTCTGCGGGCCATGCAGCTGTCACGGCAGAGGCATTGTACTGTTTTACTGTTTTGATTCAGAATGGCAACGCTCTGACAGCAAATGTGCTGTTCCCTGCCATGCCTTGGCCGAACTCTTCTGCAATAATTGCAGTGCGTTTTTGTCATTTCTGAGCCACGGTTCGCTGCGTTTTGAACTGCCACCGTGTATGCTGTCTGCTGCTGTGCCATCAGTGATGATGTCGCTCGGCCCTCAATGTGCTCGACTAGGAGTATAAGGGGGTGCGGTTTTTACACATGCACATGCTGGTTTTCCTCCTAGAGCCACGGAGGCAGAGTATGTCTTCTAAGAATCTGAGTGGTTAGGAAAACAAAAACAAAGAGACCTGCTGAATCTCAGTTGCAATGGTGCGACTAATTAAAACGTTTAGTAACACTTGATACATATTTGGGCGCATGTGCGACCAAAATGTTCTCACTATAGAGCTCTGAGTGACTTCAAGGTCCTCAGAGCACACATCGATGAGGACAGCAAATAGGACACACACCGCGCATGTGGTGAAAAAGACTCGGCAGTGCCCTTACTGTCTCCTCCATCGCGTAAGAAATTCAGGGTGTGTCCTCACATCCCCTCAGGTTGTTCTACGGTGAAATAAAAAAAATGTATCGCGATGCAAACAGAGAGCGCAATCTAGTTAGACTCCCTTCCTTGTTGTGCAATAGGCTACATTCACCCTGCCCAACTAGCCTCGCGTAGCCAGACTACATCACTGCGTGGATATGAGTCTGGTGCTTCCATGAGGACGTTTTTTTTCCCAAGGGGCGGGATCAAAACAATGGCCCTCGACGCAATTGGTTAGACCTACAACCAACTACCAATTACAGTCTCCCATATTCGAATACTGGGCCCTGATTGGTCACCCACGTCTTCTGGAGCAGGAAATGGATTCTCTATGGAGCGGTGCCAGACCCATATCGCAGACTCAGAGTGCAATTTTTTTTTGCACTCGCAGATTCGTCTGGTCCCAGGCTACTGCCGAACGTCCTCTCAGACTATGAGATCTAAACAAAGGCGCTAGCGCTGCATGAAGAGGGAAGTGTGCATCGCATGTAGGCCTAAACATGTTTATTTGATTGATGAATGGCCCAAGCTCTTTTTTACACTTAATAAACCTGTGATGTGCCAATAAAGTTGAGTTGATGTTTGTGAGCGAGTGGATTCAGGGACTCTCTACTCCAGGCACACGGACAATGTAGATTCTACATTGTCCGTGTGCCTGGAGTAGAGAGTCCCTGAATCCACTCGCTCACAAACATCAAGAAGAAGAAGATTTTTTGATTTCCCTTAAAACTGTTTACGTACAGGTTTTAGTCTGCGTGAAACCTGCACTTTTGTTACCTGGTGAATCGTAATCGAATTGAATCGTGAGGGCAGTGCCAATGCACACCTCTATCTAATAGTAGCCTGGGCAGCATATCTTTTCGGGTCTATGATCCGGTCGGGAGCGGAAGTAACTCTACGTCACCAGGCGCGTCATCCGCGTCATCCAGCGGCCGGTTGGGCAGAGCCGGAAAGACCTCACCCTGACTCACCCCAAAATAGGTCCGTCCTAATAAAATCCTTGATGCAGCGTAGTTTAGCTTATTTTTTTAATTTAAATGTGCGTGCACTATCTGGAGACTATTTAGCGTCTGTATTATCCCACGGGGAAATTCTATTCCATTTAAATAGGGATTGGGGAACCAAAACAAAGCGGCACCGCAAAACCGGATGGGCAGAATCCGGAAAGAGGATTCTTTTCTTTTTTTTTTTTTCAGTAGGCGTGGCCTAGACCGGATCATATGGGTCTTTAGTAACGCATACCAGGCTTTCCTCCGAGGTGGAAAGACTGGTGACGCGAGGTCAATCTAATACTAGAAATTTGAAGCCATTAGATTTATGTACATTCGGACGCTAGACTAGGTAGGGTAATACGAGAGGTTGTAGCTAGCATAAGTAAGTTTACAATAAACGTCAATTCATAAACGCTGGAAACCCCTATACATTAAAACAAGAGTCATAAATAATAGTATTAAATGAATAGTATTAAACCCAGGTTATGGATTGACATGTAACAATATGTGATTATTCAAATTAGTTCATACTAGACCATACCCGGTCGACGCATCCGTGGGGGAATATGCGCACATGATCTGGCAACCCGGGAGGCAGTTCGTCCCATAGCTGGGCAGCCCCGTAACCATGGCGACAGTGTTTGACACATAAACGCTAATAAGAAGCTGAGATTTGATGAAATTGAAAAACGGGCTTCACAGTTAAGTTCAGATGGTAATGGTCAATGGCTGTGTGCAAAATCAGAGCAATTGGTCCAGCCACTGAGGAGAACCGGGTAGCTTCACCTACTCCCACTACAGACAGAGGTTACTAGAATTATAGTAGAACTAGACCATACCCGGTCGGCGCAGCGCATCCGTGGGGGGATATGCGCACATGATCTGGCAACCCGGGAGGCAGTTCGTCCCATAGCTGGGCAGCCCCGTAACCATGGCGACAGTGTTTGACACAAAAACGCTAATAAGAAGCTGAGATTTGATGAAATTGAAAAACGGGCTTCACAGTTGCGTTCAGATGGTAATGGTCAATGGCTGTGTGCAAAATCAGAGCAATTGGTCCAGCCAGTGAGGAGAACCGGGTATCTTCACTCACGTACCACTACAGAGGTTACTAGAATTATAGTAGGATTATAGTAGGATAGTAGGATAGTAGGATAATCAATAGTTCTCTGAACCTTCCTTGTAAAAGGCATTTTCTACTTGTTGCACAATACTTTTTCCAGCTGAAAATACTGTACCTGGTGGACAGGTAAGTGGGAGATAAATTGAGTTGGATCAGGGGATCTCAGAACGTTGGCGATCTCCATGCAGCAGCCCAGGGCCTGCCATGGCTCATCTGCAGTCATCCACCACCCCTTACCCTGGCCAAAACACAAACACCAGCATGAGACATGCTTATCCTGCATACAAACACCAGCAGGAGACATACTTTCCTGCATAGAGGGAGGCAAAAACCAAGCCAAAGAGCTTTTCTTAGGATACTAATCTGTCCTCTCTCACTGTAAAAGAGATGATTATGCTGTTTCATAAAGTCAAGGTATATTACCAGGCTAATAATAATACTTCAGCACCACCACCAAAGACAGACAGATGAGCTATGTTTATATATGATATCATGGTTAAAAATATAACAGCTTTCAATGGACAGGTTAACCCTTTAAGACCTGAAGCCGATTCTACAAATGTCTTCTAAATCCCAACAGTATTCTGAAAAACGTATGTTTCTATGTCAGTGGTGCTCAAACTTTTTCATGTCAAGGACCCCCAAAACGATATGAATTTGGCCGTGGACCCCATCTCAAAACATTTTGTTCCAGGGACCCCCAGAAGCAAAGATTTGAGTTAAAAATGTTCGCTTTAAAATAATAAATATTGAAAGATTTGCACACATTTTCACGATTTTTCAAAAATAGATCTGCTATTTTTGAATAGCCAAAGTGTAAAATAATGCTTTTTAGCTCAAATGAAAAAGTGACACAGATGCGTTCCAGGTCTAAATTGGTTAAGAGAAAGACTAACATCGAGAGGGTTGTCCGCGGAGTCCAGTATGTCGTCGATGATCGAGTTGGCGTACTCCAGCCTGCCCTGCAGGGAACTCCTCTTCTTCAGCCCCGTCAGGTTGACCAGGTGGATCTTCAGCCAGTCCAGGCCCTTCGGCCCCAGCGGTTTACCCTCGGCGAACGCGAGGAGGGCCCGCGTCACGTCGCTCCCCAGGTGGTTGAAGTAGGGAGGACACGGGTAGGTGCGTCCCCGGAAGTCCATGCTGTGCGGGAACCAGAACACCTTGTCGCGCATGTGGTTGGCGATGGAGAGCTTGTAGAGGGTGTCCATGCGCAGGCTGTGCATCTCGCTGCACCTCTTCCTGGCCTTGATCGCCTCCCTCTTCAGGTGGGCCTTCTCGGCGGCGGTGTGCGTGGGGTCGTTGTAGCGGAAGTGCGGGATCTTGGGCGGCTCCGACGACGGGGCGGGAATGTCCAGCTTGTCGCTGCCCTGGTCGTTGAAGATGCCGATGATGATGTCCAGCAGGGGCTTGTTGACCCTCCAGGCGCAGTTGCCCAGCTGGTTGACGGAGTCGAGGACGGCGTGGAGGTTCTCGCTCTTCTCCAGCAGCTGCTCGTGCTGGATGGCGCCGTCCGTCGAGCGCATCAGCTTGGTCGGCGACAGCAGGTAGGCGCCGAACTTGGCCGAGGTCCAGGGCACGGGAGGGCACAGCATGGGCATCACGTAGGAGTCGAAGGTCAGCGAGGTGTCCTCCCTGGCCCGCTGCTGCATCTGGGAGAGGATGGGGTGGGGCTTGATGAAGCCAATCTGGTGGGGGTGAAAAAAACATTAACCCCACAACAGTGTTGATTTTGACAGCAAATTTTGATTTGGTTTTAGTCATAGTCTTTTGAATAAAATTCCATTTAGTTTTAGTCATCTGAAATGTTTTACTGTTAGTCTGGTTTTAGTTGACTAAGCATCATAAGATTTTAGTCGACTAAATCTACAGTTGATTTAGTCGACTAAAATGTATTCTGGTGGGGCCTTGATGGCGGCGTAAAGGCTGATTTTACACTTGGTTGCATGCTGAAAATAGCAGATCTACAAGCTCACAACGTGTCACGCTGCGACAGGTTGTGAGCTTGTAGATCTGCTATTCAGAGCGCAACACCCGAGCGCAACCAAACATAAAATGACTTGTCTTTTAGTTCTACGTGGAACTCTTCTCCATTAGTCCCCTCCCTAACAAATTTTAGTCTAGTTTTTATTTGTTGACGAAATTGTCACTACATTTAGTCTTAGTCATCATAGAATAGTTTTTATTTCGTTTTTATGTAGTTTTTGTCAGTGAAAAAGGGTAGTCGACGAACATTTTTCGTCATAGTTTTAGTCGACAAAATCAACACTGCCATGAGATAATCATGAGATCTGATTAGCGAAAGAGAGAGAGACAGAGAGTGAGTAGGCATACTGAGCATGTCTCTTTAAATAAAGATGAATGGTACAATTATACAGTAATGAAAGAGGCATCCGTATTTGCTTTGACAGCAAAAAAGGTTAATCATGACTTCTGGTGCGCGGCGTACGGCTGATTTAGTTCCTGACTGATTGCAGGGTAGTTACGGTGATGTAAATAGAGGAGCTTGCAAGCACAGACGTCTGTTCCGTGACAGCTTTAATTATGGCTGACACGGAAAAAAGACAAACGTCTACACTACGACTGCCTATACGACGTCTCACGGTCCTTAACCACAATCTTATGTAACATCAAGAGCCCGTCCGTATCATGTTCTAACCCTCATCCATCATCAACCTCACAGAACATTTCAGCATGGACTCGAATGAGTCAGACCGTCATGCTGGGCTGTAAAATCATTAGGATGCGCACCCCTGATGTGCTGACCTCACCCATCCACGCACACACACACGAATGACACACAGCAGGGAGAAGAGGGGGAGAGTGAAAGATGGAGAGGAAACAACAGAGCAAGTTATAGAGGGAGAAAGAGAGTTCAGACTGAGGGGGGACTTTGACTCAGAAAATGTGCTCTCCTGTCAAAGCCCATTAAGTCCACATGGGTGGATCCGCTCCTCTCTAGGAATAGACTACAGAGCCAGAGCCTCCCAGGACTGAACGGTGGTTTCAAGGTCTCAAGGCACTACTAAATCAGCCAGCCAATTAAGGAGGGGCACTAAAAAGGGATTAACCTGGAACCTATTCATCTTACTCAATGTGCTCTCACACCGGAGGAAAATGGCTTTATAATTCATATACTTGTGAACACAAGAATGGATAGGAGAGCGCTGAGCTATGCAAGAAAGGCTTTACAAGACAGCAATGTAGCGCTGAATGACAGACAGACCTGTCAAGTGAAGGTTATCTATGACTAGATTTTTTTCCCCCGATAGCAGTGCTATGATGATTTCAACTTTAAGATGAAGCTATGACTGAGAAACCCCTGAGATTCCACACTTGGTTGAGATTCGACACTTGACCAAGCTTTCAAAATTTGATTTTGAAAGTTGTAAAGAGGAGTTTATCAAGGCCCCTGGTACTGTACCTGAGTTTATGTGTTTTTATGTGTATTTTACTAAGTCATTTGCTGCAGGTTGTGTGTACGGATAGTTCTGCTATATGACTGTTTAAAAAAAAATAGTATCTTTGAATTGGGAAGTGGGACTTCCTGGGAAGGGTTTGGAAAAATAATATTAATTAGACCTTGATTTTTCATCTTCACCCAGCTAAGTGCTTCTCAATGTGTGTGTGTGTGTGTGTGTAAGGGTCTGTGAGCAGCACAGCCCTCGATCAATTCTGATTTATTTTTTATCCTTTTCAATGCTTCTATGAAGGCTGGCTCCCTGAAGATCCTATTAAAACTGGACCACTTCACCACTTACATCTCTGCAAAAATAATCTTTTTGGAGTCTGGGTTAAACCCCAAGATACTGTACCTGTTGTGAGGATATCAAAGGAGTTAATTTCTTATCTCACCGTGATCTGAATGCCACATCTATCGGCATCACAGGTCGGCGGAATGGAAGGGGTGTGTGTGTGTGTGTGTGTGTGTGTGTGTGTGTGTGTGTGTGTGTGTGTGTGTGTGTGAGTGGGGAGGGACATTTTGCCAAGTTGATCAGGCTGCGGGATACGGAAAAACGGACACTGTACTTTCTGTGCATGTGGTTATACTGTTGTATGTGGGGATCTGTGTTATTTTTCTACAGCGAGATTCTACCAAGCCCCGCCCTGCCTGCCTTGCGATTGGCTGAATGCAAAAACGAGAAAACAAGGACGCCGCCCCCAGAGGGGACGGTGGGGGCGTTGTCACATTCTAATACAGCCCAAAACCCTGATTTTATGACTGGTCTGGTGGTGTGCCTCACTGAGCATTGAACTGCCGACCCCAACACAACCGCGGACACAGTTTTTTGGCGATAAAGTATAGTTTTGGACCGCGTCGGAGGCACGCCATCTCAAGCGAACTTGAGCCACGAGAGGCCACCACCGAGCGAGCGAGTTGCCGTGCCGAGCGTTGCGAAGTTTGCTTGAGCCGACTCAGCGCCGTCCGAGTTATGTACCGATAGGCACAGAATCGTAAATCATGTTTTAGGGTGAGCGTTTGCCCCAACTGCCACTCAAAGTGACTACTGGCCAATCACAGTGCGCCTTTTCCGGGTCTTGGAAGAATCTCGCTGTATTTCACTATCACACCTCTGAAGGCGTGCCAGACATACAAATACACGAAAACCTATTCATCCTGTAAATGGCTGCATTCTGTACTTCATGTTAATTCTTGCAGCCCGAGCCCTGAGGGCATCCGATCAAAGATGTGTGTATTAGGCTAACCAGTCTGCATGCTGCGTTCATGATTTGAGGCATTTTGTTCAAAACGAACCAATCCTGCAAACTTTGGAAGCCAATCTTAGGCAATCAGGATGGAATATGTGACAGATCCGTGTTGATCACATGACTATAGAGATACTGTGTACCGATTTGTGTGATGTTTGGATAAAATCTGTAGGAGTAGAATCAAAAAAACGGTCTCGCACAAATCGGCCTCCTGGTGGCGCTATAACAGGCCAATCTGAAAAATGACTGGGCCAACGGTGCCGGAGATCAGCTGCTCACAGACAGAAGGACACACACACGGACGGACGGACGGACGGACGGACGGACGGACGGACACACGGACAGGGTGCAAAACATACTCTCTCGCCATGCCTTTTGGCCTGGCGGAGAAGCCTTTAGACCTGTGTAAGACCAAGTATAGCCCGTTCCTGTACCTGTTTAACGCTGCGGAAGGTGTACATGTGGTAAAGGATGGGTATGATCTTCTTCTCATGGGCTGGGTTTAGAATGTCGCTGTTGATCTTGAGGTGCTTGACCATCAGGTCCAACAAGTAGATGCCCAACTCCAGGGTTACAATGTGTGGCCACTGGGTCTCGTTCCCACAGAGCGAAGGACCGGAACTGTGCTCCATCTCCAGCTTAAGCCAATGCTCTCTGGGCAGGACGTCGTGCACCTAGAAGGAGAGGAAAGGAATTTCAACTTGTTACATGGAGATACACATATGCCTGTCACAATTATTACATAATCGTTTAATCGCAATTATTTTATATACCGGTAATCGCAATTATTTTTGCATAATCGTCATAATCAATTCCATGTTAAAAAATGTCATATATATATTTTTTTAAATGACAAAATAGTGGAAATAGCAGATCTATACGCTCAAAACGCGTTGCGATGCGTTTTGAGCTTATAGATCGGCTATTTCCACTATTCATGTTTATTTTTAAGTATAAAGTAATTAAATATGTGTTACTTGTCATATCTGCCCTGTGCAACTTTTGATTACGAAAGCTAAAAGCTGAACAGAAATGTCATTTTTATTCATAATGTTCCATACATTTTCAACGACAGAAACACTTAAATCGTTATTCGCAATTATTTGAGTGATAATTAATCATCAACTTAAATTTGTAATCGTGACAGCCCTAGATACACAGCAAAATCCTGATTTAATCGAGAGTGTGGTTCTATTTTTACACTCCCAGTTAAATTGACACGCAAGGATTTTAGCGTGTAGAGATTCTCTCCAGTCAATCTCCATGTTATGAGTCATGATGAGTGTGAAAACCTCTTGCAAGTGATAATAAGGTGAGCCACAAAATAATTGGATAGCCAAAATGCCAGAGCGAGGTGACATGTGCTCCATTTGACCTCTTTACATTTACAGTATTAAGACCGGGAAAGCATCTGTCATTTTAGATTTTAACCACTACTAACCATTATCTTATACTTTGGCTATTCACAAATAGCAGATATACAAGCTCATAGCGCGGCACCGAGTGCTGTGTTCTGAGTTTGTAGATCTGCTCTTTTTTTTTTAAATCATGAAAGTTTGTGCAAATCTTTGAATATATATATTTTTTTAAAGCGAACATTTGTAACTCAAATCTCTCGCTTCTGGGGATTCTACAAATGTCTTGCATATCCGGACAGGTTCTCAAACTTTTTCATGTCAAGGACCTCACAAAATTATATGTATTTGGCCGCGGACCCCCCCCCCCCCATCTCAAAATATGTTATTCCAGGGACCCCCCAGAACCCCCCCGCTTTAAAAAATATATAAATATTGAAAGATTTGCAAAAATGTTGTTCAAAAATAGCAGATCTACAAGCTCATAGCGCGGCAATCGCGCGGCATTTTTGAATAGCCAAAGTATAAAATAATGGTTAAAGTGGTTACACAGATGCGTTTGCGGTCTTAATGGGTTATTTCATACTTTGCAATGGTGTTTGCGCAGCAGAAATTGCCAATTAGAACGGGTCTAGGTTTTCATGCTGCTTTCATGTGGGTTAACAGAGATAATGGCTGAGAAGATGCTCGCTTTAGAAGATATGCTTGAGGTGGCATGCAAGAGAGAGGGAGAGAGGAACAGGATGAGAAGCTGATCATAGGAGCGTTCATGCTTTTACCATGATAAGTTAAAATAAAATATAAAAATATAACATTTAAAAAGGTCTACCTTGGCATCTTTAGCGAGCAAGCTTGTGTAATCACTGTAGACAGTGCCCAGTTTTTCCACCAACTTATTATGGTACTTGTGTTGGACGAAGTATTTGTTGTAGACCTGAGTGCCCAGATCAGAGGCAATAATCGTCATCGACTCTCCACTGTAAGGAATTTTGGCCAAACTCTGGAAAAGGACAAGATACGTATGCCTCAAAAGGTAAGCAGTCAAAACATGTAGGACAAAGTCTTGGCTATGAAAAGAAAAAAAAAAAAGCAATAACCAATACATTAAGGCCCTTGCACAGTTTGATTTCTTCACATAAAAAAGACAAAAAAAATTAAACATACACAAATTTCTCTGATTTCTATGTGTGTTTAGATGGCATTCAATACAATTCAATCCAGCTCTTTTTGCCAAGTAAAAAATAAAACAATCCTACTGGAAACACCCTTCTCATGAACTTGTGTATTTGTAACAGCTGGCGGGTGTTTCTGATCCAAGCATGCATTTTTCTTTGATGTATGAAAGGGAAATTTCTAGTTTTTTCAGCAGTCATCCTCATCAAATACGTTATAGATGTTATGGGTTAGGGTCTCACTGTTTGGGTTGTGTCTCTAGATACAAAGAGAATGAATGCCATAGCTTTATTATCTAGTTTTATAGTCAGTCATAACTAAAACATAAGAATAGTACAGCAACCGTACAAAACATCAACTTAAACATGAGCCTAAATTCTAAATAAACTAGAAATGCTTAGTGCAAAAAAGTCTTATCTGAAACATGACGTTTTATACAAAGTTGCATGCCGGTTTTGTGCACCAAAAATAGCCAATCCACAAGCTCACAATGCATCACAGCGTGACATAAGTTTGTAGATCGGCTATTTTCGGTACATGACACGATGTGCACTGCAACATAGTCTAAATCAGGCGTCAGACTTATATGTTGCGTTTCGGTATAGAACATACATGGGCAACTGGCGGCCCGGGGGCCACATGCGGCCCCCACCTTCACTTAATGCGGCCCGCAGGTTAATATCGGAATACTGATTATATTATTGAGCTGTTACTGTACAATTGCAAACATGACCCGCTTTAATTACTTCAATCTATATTAGTGGCTTAATGACTAGTATTACAATTCTATTGTCTTTTGTATGTCCAATGTGTTTGTATTTAAGTTCATAAAGTTAACATAAGTATAACTAAATGCATTTGAAATTAAATAAAAAATGTTATTTCAGGATTCCAATTCAAAAACAGCAAAAAGAAAATCAGGATTCCAATTCAAAAATAGCCGATCTACAAGCTCATAACACGTCGCACCGCGACGCGTTTTGAGCTTGTAGATCGGCTATTTTTGCTACTTTTGTGTGACAGAATGGCGAAGTATGGCATTCATTTACGGAAAAAGAGATAAGAGGTGTCTGCCCAACAGTATATGCAATGCGGCTCGTCTGGAGTGAGTGTGTAAATATAGTGGCCCTCTCCATCATCAAAGTTGCCCACCCCTAGTGTTATAGACCATATCAGATGGACAGTATTACCTGTATCATGATATCAACGTATTCCCTGTCGTCTAGCAAACAGAGGTACGGGTAGACGTTGACCACCTTGGAGCCGTTGCCGTTGGTGTTGACGTTGCCGTTGGTGTTGAGGAACATCTTCCTCTCCCTCAGTGCCTGAAGGAGCTCCTTACTCCACTGCGTCCGCTGCTCTGCCAACTTCTCCCTCTGATAAAAGGCAAAAACAGGAAACTCTTCAAGCAATGATGAGCTTTAGTAGCAGTGTTGATTTTGACAGCACATTTTGATTACATTTAGTCATAGTCTTTTGAATAAAATTCTATTTAGTTTTAGTCATATTTCAGTCATCTAAAATGTTTTAGTTTTTGTCTAGTTTTAGTCAACTAAATATCATCAGATTATAGTCGATTAAATCTACAGTTGATTTAGTCGACTAAAATGTATGTTGGCGGTGCCTTGATGGCGCCGTAATGGCTGATTTTAAACTTGGTTGCATGTTGAAAATAGCCGATCTACAAGCTCACAACCCGTCGCAGCGCGACGCGTTGCAAGCTTGTAGATCTGCTATTTTCAGAGCGCAACACTTTCAGAGCGTCTTTCAGTTCTACTGGATCTCTTCTCCACTAGTCCCTCACTAACATTTTAGTCTAGTTTTTATTTGTTGCACGAAATTGTCAATATATTTAGTCTTAGTTTTAGTCATCGTAGCTTAAATTTTTATTCCGTTTTTATTTTGTTTTCGTCAGTGAAAAAAAGGAAGTCGACCAACATTTTCCGTCATAGTTTAAGTCGACGAAATCAACACCGTTTGGTAGAACCTTGAGTTTTATACTGGGCATGCATGATATAAAGTCCAGATATTGTTGATCACCTGTATCTGTTGCTTCTGTGCTCTGTGATCGAGGAACCATAAGTAGGGAAAACAACGTGTCACAAAGTGACGCGTTGTAAGCTTGTAGATCTGCCATTTCTGCTATTTTTTTGCAGAAATGGCTATTTTTTTGCAGCCATACTTTTCATTTGTACATAAATCAGCACTATGTGCCTGTGCATTGTATTTGTTGCTCAGGCCTGTTTGGCCCAGATACCAGCAGATAACAGGGGGGGAGGGAGACCAGAACATCCATCTGGGAGGATCAGAACTAGGTCACAGACTGATTCATCTCAAATCAACAGGGAAGAGACAACACTGTCTGCTCTTCTGTGCACACAGCATCTCGGGTCACTGGATTGGTAGGTAGGTGTATGTGTGTGTGTGTGTGTACGGGTATGGGTGTGAAAGCGTGTGTTCCTTTTGTGTGTGTGAAGGCTGTCTCTCTGTTTGACACCACCTCCCAGTCTGTCTGATAGAGAGAGCAGATCTCGAGCTTGGCTTGGGGATTAGAGGAGGTGACTCTGCATTCTATCCAGGGCTTCTGCGATGCATTATCATTCGGGCCGGGGCTGTCTGCAAATGTTTCCTGGCTTGAGCCATCTCCCTACCGCACGCCCTGTGTCTCCCACAGCCTGATCTGCATCAGCAGGGGAACCAGGCTAGAACTGTAAATGCCACAGTTGGCGAGAAGAGGCACCGTGGGAATATGATGTTCCTGTCACTGAAACCTGCTTGGCCTCAATGCATAAATGTTTCTAAAGTTTTTAAAAAGAGAGACAGAGGAACTACACTCATCGGAGCTAATGGATACTCTAGGTGCGTTCGGAAATATAGCACTGAGCGCACTGGCCAATACAAACTAATAGGCGAGTGCGCTCCGGTGCGCAATTTCCGAACGCACCCTATGTTGACAACAAAAGAACTGTTCTGTTCTGTGTAGGGTCAAATTCACTGCTGTTTCTATTTGACGACACAATATTATATACTGTAGCAAGGGTCTTCAACAGGGGGTCCGGGACCCCTAGGGGGTCCTCAGTGTTACTACTGGGGGTCCGCCAAATTTTTGTGTGATATGATTTTTTCTTTTTTTTACATTAACCATTTGAACTAGCATCACTTTTCTGAGGAGAACTTTAGCCAAAAACAGCAGATCTACAAGCTCACAACGCCTCGCAAGCTTGTAGATCTGCTATTTTTGGCAAAGAGGCATAGGTGTAGAAGGGAAAAAGAGCAGACCAAGTAAAAAAAAAGAAAGTTTAATCTGAAACACAATTTTATACATTATAGAGGGGGTCCCTGCTTCATCTATCTCTCGGCTAGGGGGTCCCTGGCCTGAAAACGTTGAAGACCCCTGTCATAGAGGGATGCTTGTTTACCATCTTGGTCATGTCTTCGGTGACAGGCTTAAGAGCCTCCACCGAGTCGATGGTGATGGTGCAGGCCTGTTCTATGCTGAGCTGTTGGCTAAAGTGCTCCCGGAGCTCCTCCTGGGTGAAGGCCAGTTTGGGGTACCTGTGGTCGGTCCTCTGAAACACAAAAGAAAAGGAAATGCAGGATTTATCGTCCATATACTGTAAGAGATCTGGGCTCTACATTGCTTTTACAAAACGGTGTGTGTGTGTGTGTGTGGGAGGAGGGGGGGGACAACTCGGTAAGTAAAACAATGATTGTGCACTATAATAGGCCTGTCAGGGAAGCTAAGCAGAGGGTGAGGCAGAGAGACAGTCTGGTTGCCGAGCAGAGATCATAAAGAAACTACTAAGTAGCTAGCAAATGGCATATTATTTCCTGCTTAATAAGATGGAACAGCAAGGCACCTCATTGACCAAACAGCATCATTGGCCCGATAGTGCCCAAGTTTAATTGCAGTTTACATTAGGACTTTAGTTGGGCAGGTCTAGAGACAGAGGATGATGTTATTGGTACCAAATGAGAAAGTGCTGGCGTTCAAGCCAGATACAGCATAAGGAACATTGTGAATAAAACCCCCAATTCTAAATGACCCTTAAATAAAATGCCCAGTAAATACAACGTGCCAGTAGTTTAACGATAACATTCTACATGCATTCCAGGCATTTGGGAGACACGGTGATCCAACGTGACTTTATCTTGCATACACAGGTAAGAAAATGGTTCAACAGGATACGTCTGTAGTCGTAATTAAAATGGCTTCCTTCTGCTAACCTAGCTCTAACCAACAACCCACACTGTCCCCTCAAAGACACAGTATATAGCTTCTCTTCATTTATCTTTGGTGATCAGTGTCCACAGTGGGCCATTGGAACTGCTGATTTAATATATCAGACTATTTTCGAACACATGGTGCATTTATATATAGCACTTTTATCCAAAGCGCTCTACATAGATTGTGCATTACATTCACCCATTCATTCATTCACCGATGGCGGAGGAAACCCTGCAAGGCACCAGCCTGCTCATTGGGAGCAGTTAGGGGTTCAGCGTCTTGCTCAAGGACACTCTGACACTAACTCTGGGGGAGCCCGGGATCGAACTGGGAACCTCGCGGTTGCCATCCAGCCACTCTACCGGCCACTCTACCGCTGAGCCACTGCCGCCCTTGTAAGTATGCATACCCAGCTGCTGTTCATCTCATCTTATAATCTCTCCTCATTAACGGATATCACAATACATTTTAAGTTAAGTGATGCATATTTTGACTTTTGAGCTTTTTACATGAAAAGATATGTCATGTGAGTGCCTAGTGTGTACTTCGTCTCTGTTGGGTGGAAACCTCATGTCCAAATCCAGAACTTACTTACTTTTCAGGATTCAAATGAAAAAATTGCTAAAGTAGCAGATCTACAAGCTCGAAACGCGGAGCGAAGCGATGCTTTTCGGTGACACTGCAGTATGATCAAGCAGGGCGTTAATTTACAAAACAAACACACAAAGTTAAAAATATGGAGATAAGAGGTTTCTATATTTATCCTAAAACAAACACACAAGCTGCACTTGCTGAGAGGTCCATGCACGACTGTCAGCAGATAAGAACACAAGCACTAGTAAGCAGGGCATGTGGGAAATCCAATGCTGACAAATTTATGGCCCTAATTAACGGCCAGTCGATATGGAAATGTTCTTGCATCACATTTTGCCCAAGCCCAATTAAAAATAAATAACTTTTAGCCACAAAGAGGGAGGGCATGGCTGGCAGCTGCAGTAATTAACAACCCATTGAAGGTGGCAGTAACATGGCAGGGTTCTCTTTGTCCATGTACACAGAGTTTAAGAAGCTGAGCAGCTGGGATACTAGAGCAGACCATATGCTCCTTAGTTCGACGGCGCAGAACAGAGTTTGAATCCGACTACCGTCTTGTGATGTATGTCTCTCCTCTCTTTGCCCTTGGTTCCCCGTCTCTCTAGTCTACTACACTGTCCTATCTGAATATATAGTCGTTATATCGTCTGTGCACACATGAGTGGGCCCGCATACGCAATGCTACCAAAAAGGTCATGCATGTGCTTCTTCATGTTGTCATTTATTACTGAAGATAGTAAATGCTGGCCAGCTAAGCCATGGACATTGTAATATGATCAGGAGGAAACACATCATGGAGACCTTGTATAAGTGAGCGATAACGATAAAATGTAATGATCCCTTGAGGGAAATTCAGGTGTCATAACGGATGAAACACAAAATAAATAAAATGCTGCTGGCCCTAGATATCTGCACTGGAACTCACTGAATGAGTCTATCAATGAATATACTGTATTATGTACATGAATGAATATACTGTATTATGTACATGAATGAATATACTGTATTATGTACAGTTAATATATTAATGAATATACTGTACATCTATCGCTATACAGTACATCTATCAGCAGTGAATATAATTATGACGGGTCAATATAGTCTATCAACAACACTGGGTATAAGAATGAATATACTATGATATACAATAATTGTTATAAGAATGGATATACGTAATGTAGGTGTATGTGTAAAGTGTATCAACAGACCTTTAACATGAGCATCTGGATGAATATAGGTACAGTCTATCAATAGTCTTAGAGTGAATATAAGTACAGTCTCAACAGTTATGCTTACAGGCATCTGTCAAAGTTTGTTAATGCACATCCTAGAAGCAAATATGCAAGTCCACCAGAGTCTGTGCAGGAGTCAGTAGTCAAAAGACAAAAGGCTGCAGAACAGTAGCAAGGAAGACCTTGATTAACTAAGCAGGGGAAAAGATTGGACAGTAAATCTGACCTCAAAAGCGACTTTGCGTGGACCGCTGCCAAAGCAAAGCTTAAGGTTGTGTCACAGATAAAAAACACTGAGCTGCTATTGTCTAGTTAGTACACCACCACAGCTCCAGACAAACACGGTTCATTTGAGTAAAAGGATCGAACACAGAGAGAGAGTCTCTAGCGCCTTCTCTATAGTGGTAATATTATTTGTCGTTAGGATTACATGAAAAAAATATGGAGCGCTGCCACTGAAATGTAGCAACATTTAGTGTCAACGAGTTTGACACTAAGCCTGCCACAGAACCGCGCTTCTCCTCCTAGCCTGTGAGTCTCTTTTTTTTACTGATTCAAATAGAGAATGAAAGCTTTTACTGAATTAATGCTGGGGAGGCCAACAATGTGACCGTTCAAGAGGCTCAGAAATACAATGTTGCCGTGACCCTCGTTGGTTTCTCCGCCGCAGGGTAGACTACATTAGCTTGTTGTGATGAAAACAGGTGAAAAGCTAAATAGGCGAGGCAGAAACGTACATAACAATAGAACATAATAATCGCATAATAATCAAATGAAAATACAATACATCATCAAACAGCAATTTCCTAAAAGCTACATCAACATTCCAACATGCTATATACACGCCAACGCCTGAAAACAATATTCAAATGAGTCTGTGTGGCTGCTGCTAACAGTTAACCCATTAAGACCGGGAGCGCATCTGTGTGTCATTTTTAGATTTCTTTGGCTATTCAAAAATAGCAGATACTGTATACAAGCTTATAGCGCGGCACCGAGTGCCGAGCTTGTAGATCTGCTATTTATGAAAAATCGGGAAAATGTGTGCAGATCTATGAATATGATATATTTTAAAGCAAATTTATTTTACTCAAATCTTTGCTTCTGGGGGGTCCCTGGAACAACATATTTTGAGATGGGGGTCTGCGGCTAAATATATATATAATTTTGGGGGTCCTTGACATGAAAAATGTTTCAGAACCACTGATATTATATAAAATAAACCTGTTTTAGAAGACATTTGTAGAATCCCCAGGAGCAAAGATTTGAGTTACAAATGTCCGTCAAAAAAAAGAAAAAACTTTTCATGATTTTTCAAAAAATAGCAGATCTACAAGCTCATAGCGCGGCACTCGGTGCCGCGCTATGAGCTTGTATATCTGCTATTTCTGAATAGCTAAAAAAATCTAAAAAATTACACACAGATGCGTTACCGGTCTTAATATGTTAAGTGAAAGTTCCCAGGGGCCTGAGCAGCTAAAACCCAATTTATACCTTGTTGTGCGCTGTCGCACACTGAAAACAGCCAAACAGCCTTCCCCCAAAGCAACATCCAGTAAGTGAGTCAACTAATCAGCAGGCTATAGTCAGACAGAAAGTCAGTCAGTCAGTCACAAAGAAATCACAATCAGACTATAATGAAGAAATCTCATCTAGCCCTGTTTTACATCTTTGTTTACCAACCAATTTGACACATTTTGTCATCAAGGTTAACTAAAGAAACATGTGAAGAGGGCGTGTTATTTACACAAGGAAGGAACATCACAATCAGAGGCAGCTGTAATAATAATAATGAGGACAAAAAGATCAAAATGAAACGGAGAAAGAAAACAAAGAATTTGATGTTAAGCCATTTCTGTGATTCTATTATTATTCTTTAGAACGAAGAAGAAGTCCGCACACTTTTGAAGCTCCAGCGACCAGTTTTATTTATAGGCTCACCTATGAGCCTATAAGCAGGCCAGCACCTGCACATTTTCATAGAGATGTGCGTGCTTCCCCTTTTTTTCTGAGTTCTATTATTATTCTTAACTGCGTATATTTGTCTAATTCAATTCAATGTTGGTCTATCTAATAGACCAACATTGGTATTACTTTCTGCATTGCATCTGCCGCACGCATATTCTTTGTAATTGGTCGTTATATCTGAGGAGTCACTTTTATTTTTAATTTCCATGTGTCCATTTAGCTGTAAATGGTAATGTAACTATACTGTTGGCCTTATAGTGCTTGCCAACGTCTCGTCACCACGGGGGGAGGGGCGTGGCATAGTAGCTGCAGACATACTTGTGGGGGGGGGCAATGTTAAGTCAACCTGTTTATACCCCACAAAGATGTCCGCCGCTACCAAATGACACTTATTGACACCCCCTTCAGGATTTTTGGCACACACTATAACCACTCTTTCTTTCATGACAGTTGGCTTTACCGCCCCTTTTTTCTTTCCCAGATCTATAAGCTCTCAGCATGGCACTATACTACTAAGCCTGAGCTTGTAGATCTGGTGGGTGTGACGGTGGTTAATCACTACTACAGCTGCCTCTGATTGTGACGTTGCTCTTTTGTTGTGTATACATTGTTTATAGTACATACATTTTCTACTGGGAGCTACAGTGTGCGAACTTCCCTTTATTTCCTCCCAGCAAGTACGTATTGTTGTTCAGCACCTGGAAAGTTTTTGTTGGGATGTGCGTGCTTCCGTCTGGACTCTTTTCTAAATAAAAACATGGCCTGCCTGTTAAGCCATTAAGACCAGGAACGCATCTGTGTGTCATTTTGAGATTTCTTTTGCCTATTCAAAAATAGCAGATATACAAGCTCATAGCGCAAAACCGCTTGAACATTTTTGGAAAATTTTGCAAATCTTTGAATACGTATAAAGCGAACATTTGTAGCTCAAATCTTTGCCCAACATATTTTGAGATGGGGGTCCCTGGCCAAAAACACATAATTTTGGGTGGTCCTTGACATGAAAAGGTTTGAGAACCACCATAATATACTGTAGCAACATACGTTTTTCAGAAAACTGTTAGGATTTAGAAGACATTTGTAGAATCTCCCGGAAGCAAAGATTTGAGTTACAAATGTCACAGATGGATTCCCGGCTTTAATGGGTTAATGGAACACTTGCACAAACGGATCATCAAGACCCTAACAATACATCAGACTGAGAAATGAGATCAAAATAAATATGGTGTGAGCTTATGACAGAGAATTCTCCCAGTGCACAAAGAAGCTGTGAACGCGTCACATGAGTAATATCATGTGAGGATCACAGGAGATGGGGGGGAGCAGGAGAGGGGAGGAGGAGGAGACATGTTTGAGAAGACAGGAACCGTAGCAGCCTTGGTTCATTTCACTATATAAATATTCCAGTGCCTACCTGCCTGTGAAGGAGAGCGACAATAACATCTTTCCATAGGCAATGCTGGTGTCTACGGACACAGCTCTCTCGACTCTCTGGTGCTTTGACCCACTCGGCATACACAGTGCCCACTTGAAAAGCAACTTCCTAAATTCCTAAATAAATTCCCTATTCCCTAAGCCAATTTCCACAGGACTCATACATATTAAGCATAACTACAAATGCTTTCTGAAAGGCATTACATTACACCACACTGTACTGTGTGTGTCAGCTATATCCTTTGAAAGAAAAACAGCTGATTAGTGATTATATCACCCCGTTTAATGTAACAGTACTGTCTGCAGCCAACCTGATATTAGCCTGGTTCCGGACGAATCTGCCATTGCAAAAGAAAATTGCGCAGTGATATTAGTCTGGCCATGCCAGGCTAACCTGATATAGCGCAGACATAAACAGATAATAAGGGACAAAAAAAACATGGCCTTTTAATGACCATAGATAAGGAGCATGAGGACCAGGGCCTGAAATTAACATCCAACATGGGAAACTTTGGCAACCATGATGAAAGTAGATGGTCAGTTCCTGTTTTCTGGGGCACGACCAGTCTACTATTAAAACCAAATGAACGAATGACACCCTGTGTATGCCATATAGGGTTAGCAGAGCTTATAACCAGACTACACTACTGGCCATAGTGGTACGAGTGTTGATTTCGTCGACTAAAACTATGACAAAACGTCGACTACCTTTTTTCACTGACGAAAACGAAATATAAACTAAACAAAAACTAAGCTATGATGACTAAAACTAAGACTAAATATATTCACAATTTCGTCAACAAATAAAAACTAGACTAAAATGTTAGGGAGGGATTAGTGGAGAAGAGATCCAGTAGAACTAAAAGACAAGTCATTTTATGTTTGGTTGCGCTCGGGTGTCGATCTCTGAAAATAGCAGATCTACAAGCTCACAACGCGTCGCAGCGCGACACGTTGTGAGCTTGTAGATCGGCTATTTTCAGCATGCAACCAAATGTAAAATCAAGCATTACGACGCCATCAAGGCACCGCCAAAATACATTTTAGTCGACTAAATCAACTGTAAGATTTAGTCGGCTATAATCTTATGATATTTAGTTGATTGAAACTAGACTGAAAGTAAAACATTTCAGATGACTAAAATATGACTAAAACTAAATGGAATTTGATTCAAAAGACTATGACTAAAACGAAATCAAAATTTGCTGTCAAAATCAACACTGTGTAGTACCTCGGTGTAGAAGTCCTGGACCAGCGGTAAGGTGCAGGGGGTGATGCTTTTGGAGTTGAAGCTGGGCTGGTAGTCCGGCTGGACTCTGTGGATGGCCTTCAGCACCATGTCTCTCTCGTCTTGGTGGAACACACACTGACTGAACAGATCGTCCACAGACAAGCTGTCCTCCTCCATCCTGCTCAGACACCTGGACACGAAACACAAACACACACACAAGGGATGGGTCGGATAGCATGAGCAAACAGTTCTTCTTGGCGTTTGTTCTCATTTGATTGGAGTGTCAGGTGGTGATTAACATGTCAGGCCTATTCAGATTAGTGTAAATACACATTGATGGACTGAACTGTGATTGGCTGTGGCAATAGATAAATATGAGATTCACATAATAATAATAATCTTTATTTATATATACCACCTTTCAAAAACAAGTTTACAAAGTGCTTCACAACACAACCCACAGCAGACAGTGTGGGGAAAGCAAAACAAAAAACGGAAGAAAAAAAAACACAGACAGTTCAATTAAAACAATACCGACAGCAAAAAAGCAGAGAACAACAAAATAGAGGCCATACCATGGAGTCCTCAGATGGGTATTAGTGTTCTAGTTAAAAGCCATTCTAAAAAAAGTGGGTCTTTAGACACGTTTAAAAAATGGTCAGTGAGGTAGCTTGTCTAACTTCTAGAGGAAGATTGTTCCATAAAAGTGGAGCTCTAACGGCAAATGCTCTATCCCCTTCTGTAACCAGGCTTGAAGTTTGGACCTCGAGCAACAGCTGGTCTGATGATGATCTAAGGTTGTGGGAAGGAATCTAAGGGGACAAAAGGTCTGAAATCTAGGCAGGTGCAAAGCTGTTTTGTGATTTAAAACTTGGATGCTACACACAAGCTGTTCACCTTTGTCATGTTGATAAACATCTCAGTTCTCTACACTGGCTCCCGTAGTGGCTCGCATCCAGTTTAAAACCCTGGTGCTAGCCTATAGGGCAGTGAAAGGAACAGCTCCTTCTTACCTCCGGGCTATGGTCGATGCTTACACCCCTGCCCGACCACTTCGGTCGGCCACCTCGGGGCGACTGATTGCCTCGTCGCTCAAGGGTCCCATCTACACGACAGATTATGGGTATATTTGAACATAGAATTTAAAAGGTGAACTAAACTCACTTCTGTGCCAATGTTGTGAGTTTACTGCCATCTAAAGGTTGACAATCATCTGAACGGGTTAGTCTGAGCTTGGCACTGTACAACGTTATGTAAGCAACACAGCTACACCTCTGTGTCCCTTTTATGCTCATATATGGAGATGTCTGTACTGTATGTACTATGTCTGTCTGTGTGTGTCGCTTTTATGCCCAAATATAGAGTTCTGTCCCAGGCATTCCCAAATATGTAGACTAGGCCAGTCTGACATGATATTGATAACATCACTGTACGCACTCCATATATGGGAATTTGGGCTTTTATCTATATTTTTGGGAGATCCGGGTCCTCTGTGATACGCACGGCGAGTTTGAAGCCGGTCGGTCCCATATAGGCATATCGGATCAGTGGTTTTGGACAACGGCCTATCCGCCTAACCTCTGGTCCGAGTTATAAGTTGTTGGTCGGAAGCTTCTCCAGATACATGAACACATACTGTACATGACACGTGGAAACACAGAGATTTCACCCATTTATAGTAGGATTAGGTGCCGTTCTGTTGCTAACATTAGGTCAGTCTATCTAAAGTCTTTTAGTTGACTTTTCGCCTTTAAATGGCAGAACATTCACCAAATGTGTTCAGGGTTTAGTTTTATTCAGGTAGTCTCTGTGCTTGATATTCAGACCAAAAGGATCTTACCAGAAAATCAGCACCACAGATGAGTTCACTCATTCATTTCAATGATAGTTCATTTGAATAGCAAATGATACTCATCATGATGGAACAGAATTTAGAGTCTCATAGCGAGGTTAGAGCTCACAGCCCTCTGACCTGCGACTTCTTCATGTGGGGGGGGGGGGGGCTGGGGCTAAAGTAGTCATATCAATTACAGGGACGCCATTTAGACTGGCTTTGGAAAAAAAAGGACGCTCTCCGCGAGATCATTGTGCATGGATGGCCTCCCTAGCCTGATTGACAGCAGCAGAATAGCAATATGGGTATTTGCATTGACGATCTGTTCCACCAGACACTCCAGGAGATATGAGATGACTCCGGCGACAGATGGGCACAGGCGAGATCAGTGATATGATAATTCAAGTAGAATCACCTGCAGAAAGCATAGGTCTCCATGGTGGGGCTGATTAATGTAGATAGTGCTAGCGTGCACTCAGCCAATGGAATATAAATGTGTCTGAAATAACATTATTTCACAATTCACTTTGATACATAACCCATCACATGTTCTATGGATTAAAATACAGTCTCCTACAGTCTCCTAATACAGTGGGTTTGAGAATGGGAAATATAGACAGTGAATGCTTAAGAATATAAAGCACTTCAGATTGAAGGGATTACATAACCTAATGTTAAGAATAAATTAAGGAAATACTGTAGCACCACTACCAACCCACACGGGTAGGTACTACTACTACCCCTCCCCCCACACCTGCTTAAATTGAGGGCTTAATTATTATTTGGCCATATTTTTTTGCATGCCATGTGTTGATTATCAGTTAAGCAATGCCGTCCTTCCTTATAACATGTATGCCTTAAAGTGACCCCCCAAAAAGCACTGATAAGGGAGCACAATGAGACCATGTGATAGCACTGCTCTCTGTAGGTTAACTGCAGAACTGTACACCAGGGAGGGGACGGGCCATTTATTATCAACTGCCCTTTACACATTTCCCCTTAAGAGACAATGATTAAATAGGCAATAGTTATTACCATCTGGTGGAAGTCCTTGCATAATCAATCATGGCATGCATCCCTCACCTGATGCTATCTGGACTATTTGCATGTACAGTACAAAAGAATGAATGAGAGACACTACAAACGTTATCGAGTTAACTACTGAACATTGGGCTAGCTTTAGAAATGCTTCTGAAGAGGGTTAAACGGGTCAAATTTGACCTTTTAAGTGCATTCCTTCTTGGCTTCTCTTGTAATGGTAAAAATGTGCAATTTCAGTTTGAGCAAATGAGAGGGTGCCTTGAACAAAGACGGGATTAGGTTGGGTGCTGGCAGTGAGGTCCAGAGGAACAAAGAGGGCAGAGAAATAGGGAGATAGCGTGCTTAATCTGTCCAGTGAGTGTGCTATGCTGCAGCCCGGCGGAGACTGAGCACTGGGGAGGATAGCACTCAACAGGGATGAACAGAACATGCAGTGAGAAAGACTAAACTGTGTGTGTGTGTGTGTGTGTGTGTGTGTGTGTGTGTGTGTGTGTGTGTGTGTGTGTGTGTGTGTGTGTGTGTGTGTGTGTGTGTGTGTGTGTGTGTGTGTGTGTGTGTGTGTGTGTGTGTGTGTTTGTGTGTGTGTGTGTGTGTGTGTGTGTGTGTGTTCGTTAGAGCAAGAGTACTATGTTACCAAACAAAAAAGGCATTAAGCACTTACAACCTATATAATTTGCCGTACAACAAACAGTGATTTTGGACTTTTCTGGAAGCTTTGGTAACATTTTCACCAATAATGACACGCCCAAACTAGGGTACGACAGTGTGAAAGTGGTTAAGGAACAAAGGGCGAGTATATGAATCAAGTAATCGAGTAATAACAGACAGAGAAGATAGGAATGAGTTTGTACTGGTAAGGAGGAACACAGAGTGAGGAGTCTGAGGACGTGTACTGCTTAGCGTCAGAGACCAGGCAAGTGAGCACAACCACAGAACAACAATGTCATAAGCATTAGCTTACAGTTATGGATGAACCATACTGGCTACCTGCCAGCTACTCCTGCTACTATGACACTTGTCCTGCTATTAGCCCCATGCTGCATAGGATGACTGTACACCAGTGGTTTTCAACCTTTTTTCATGCCCTAAATTGATATACATTTGGCCACGGACCCCCCATCTGAAAATGTTTTGTGCCAGGGACCCCCAGAAGCAAAGAAAATTGTGATTAAAAAAAATATATATATATTCAAAGCTACTGTATGCACACATTTTCAAGATTTTTCAAAAATAGCAGATCTACAAGCTCATAGCTATGAGCTTATACCGGTATATCTGTTATTTTTGAAGAGCCAAAGCTAAGTGGTTAAAAAGATTTTGACGCTATGTTAACTAATTTCGCTGGGGACCCCCTGGTACCCCCCCCCCTGGGGACCCCCTGGTACCCCCCCCCCCCCCCCCCCAGGACCACTGGTGTGTGTGTGTGTGTGTGTGTGTGTGTGTGTGTGTGTGTGTGTGTGTGTGTGTGTGTGTGTGTGTGTGTGTGTGTGTGTGTGTGTGTGTGTGTGTGTGTGCGTGCGCGTGCGTGTGCGTGTGCGTGTGCGTGTGCGTGTGCGGAAACGCAGTGCCTCTAGGTCTCTAGACATTAGTTGATGCCATTTCCAAAATCTGGAAGCGTTTTGATAATAACAAGCATAGAAATAATTGAAAAGCAAACTGGAATGTGGTGTTTTCCATTCCATTATCAGTAAAGTAATGCCAGGAGCACAGGAGATACAGCATCAATCCTAATCAATTTATTCTGACGGACTTGCACTCAACTCTGCCAGCCTAGGCACGGGGCCTGCAGATTCTATTGGCTCCCGTCAAGCAGGGAGACTCATTATGATAAATGCAGTCCTCCCCTTGAGTTGTGAACTACTCAAGAGATGTCTGAAGACGGATATAGTTGCATGCCGGTGTTGCGCATCAAAAGTAGCCAAACTGCAAGCTCACACAAGTTGTGAGCTTGTACATCGGCTATTTTCGGTGCACAACACAGCACGCAATGAACTACAACACTACAGTACGGCAAGCCTTAAAAGGGCCACCATTTTTAAACCTAATCCCATTTTTATGAAGTTGAGGAAATACTAAACATGATTATGCAGTGTTTCTTGTGTTATTTATTTTGAATTGGTGTAATCCATGATGTCTCAGTGGGGATCTCAGATCTTCCTGAACTACAGTGGACTACAGACCGCGTTTCCTGTAGTTCCACTTGCAGTCATACCAGCCCCATGCCTGGGGAATACTCAAGAAATAGTTCAGCCCCAAGACACTCCCACAATAACTTTAGAGGACATGTAAACACAATCTAACAACAATTATTTCCACAAGCAATACAAATAACACTTTTCCTAATACAGGTTGTAATACAATACAAATACAAATACATAATGAACTCATGGATTAAAGCAAAATAAAATCTCACGACTGAAACTGTACTGTACTTTTTACACTGAATCGACAAGTTTAATGTCTTTATGACATTATAAAGTATGACATGTTATATGCTGGTTAGCAGAGGTCAGTATGTTTTACAATACAATACATTACAATAGTTTTATGAAACCACAAGGGGTGAGGTAGACTATGAACCCTGCAGTCACTTGAATCACTGATAATAAAATGATACCATAATAAAATATTAGAACAGCTTACTTGGAGGTATTGTGGTTCTAAATATGTCATATTGCTCATATGTAAAATTAATCTTGATTATGTTTTAGTAATATTGTTCCTGCTGTTCTACATACTGCCAACCAGGTGAAGAAATCACAGATTGAGGCTTTAACCTTTGATCTTTATGACATATCAGAGACCATTAGGGTTTTATGGAAAATGCTTCTGAAAATGTTGCTAGTCTCACCACTTCAAATGCTCCAATCTTTGAAAATATTAACCGACAATAGCCGATCTACAAGCTCTCAATGCATTGAGAGCTTGTATAGCTATAGCTTCCATAGAAGACATGCTGGCTTCTATGGAATCCAAAAGACTGAAATCTGTCGTGGCGACTGAGAACTTTAATTCATGTGAAGTAAAGAAACAGCAAACAAAGCGAAATCAACACAATAAAAACTCTCCAACCACACCTCTCTCTTCCATGGCCAATTGGTAAAGCCCGACAAGGTAACTGACAGTCTTAAAGCAGTAGTTCACCCAAATGCGCCTGCTCGACCTGTCCATTAAACCATTAAATCAGGAACACATACTTCTATATCATTTTTTTCTTGTCACAATTTTAAATATGAATACTCTTTCCCACTACAAATAGTGCAAACTTGAGTGACTGACTGCAGCTTCTTCCAGTGATGAAGTGCTCCTCCGTTCATGTGTGCTAAATGTCATGTAATAAATCGATCGCTTTACATAGATTTCACCCATTCACACACACATTCATACACCGATGGCGGAGGAAACCATGCAAGGCACCAACGTGCTCATTTGGAGCAATTAGGGGTTCAGCGTCTTGCTCAAGGACACTTCGATACTGACTCTGGGGGAGCCCGGGATCAAACTGGGAACCTTGCGGTTGCCATCCGGCCACTCTACCCCTGAGCTGCCTAAAGACAGACCAGGAATTTGTGCTCGCTGACGATTCCGGGGAAACGGTTGTCCAAGCAAATATAAATATGTCCTGCTCGCCACTGTCGTTCTGCGATTTAAAACCAGGCCAGTAATCTTACAAAAACATGCAAGACCCCAACGATCATCACAACATGTCTCCACAGCTTCAACAATTCTCAAGTGGCCTTGAGAAAAGCAAGAATACAAAATGACAGCCCTGTACAACAGATATGGGGCAGTGACCACTGGGAAACAGTTTGTTCTGCTACGTTGCCAAGGAGACAAACATCAGCCATGTACAAGTATGTTGGAACAGGAAGTAAGGAGCCTGGGGTCAGGAAGGCCGACTATACATTATCTGGAGGAAGGACTCCACCCCCACCCTCCCCACCCACTCATTTCAATGAAAGTTACTCACCCGGCACATACGTCCCTAGGGACACCCTACTTACGGGTAATTGTCAAGTCACTGAGGTCATAACGGCATGCACTTTAGTGTCCTATAAGTGTTCACGTCACAAACTACCTCCACGGCAGAGCCCGTGTGTCGAGCCCATTGGTCGAGTCCATTAATCCATTAAGACCCGAAGCCGATTCTACAAATGTCTTCTAAATCCCAACATTATTCTGAAAAAAAATATGTTTCTATATCAGTGGTGCTCAAACTTTTCATGTCGAGGACCCCCAAAATTATATGTATTCGGCCACCGACCCCCCATCTCAAAATATTTTGTTCCAGGGACCCCCAGAAGCAAAGATTAGAGTTAAAAATGTTCGCTTTAAACAATATATATTCAAAGATGTGCACACATTGTCACGATTTTTCAAAAATAGCCAAAGTGTAAAATAATGCTTTTTAGCTAAAATCAAAAAGTGACACAGATGCGTTCCAGGTCTTAATGGGTGAACTGGTTGAGGTCAATTGCAGTACCAGGTTTGACCACCCGGTCCTGGGGCTTGGGCTGAACTACTAGCCGCAGTCTCACGACAGGAGGAATTATTCCAACAGCAGCATTTTCACTCTTCATTCTTTTTGTTCAGCCTGCGTGCTGATTCCAGACAACTCAATAAATATAATACTCAGCAATATGCCTGTGTGCAGAATCCACTTGTGTTTTGGGACTATTCCTGTCCTCCACAGAACAAGCACCAGTGATTACTCACTGGGTTGAATTCTGCTGCCTTTTTATATTACACTTTATAAATTCCCCTGCAGAACATTATTCTTGCTGTGCTGCTTGTTTTATGATTAGTTATAATCCCAATGGTGGCCGACTCTAGTTCACACTCACAAGTCTAAGGCTACCACGCACACACACACACACACACTGCAGGATCTTTAGCTGTAATTGACTGATTAGCTATTAAAATACAACATTTAATTTCAAGGGCCGCATCAATTTCAAGTTTTGCATTAGGCCATGGACCCCCATTTATACTTTTTATTATCTCTGGGAACCCAATCTATACTGTACAATTAATTGTCTGTTAAATGGATAGTTCATCCCAAAAAATACTTTTTTTCTATCGATTAGTCACCCCATGGAGACTTGAATTCATGGATACGTTTTAGTTTTTGTCGCATTCCTATGCCAATAATTTGATGACAAGCTCAGAGAGTGTACAAATGGAACCAGATGGACCCATAAGAGTTTGATTTGTACGCTCTAGGAGTTACAGACCTGTAAGGGTCCATTTGGTTTCTAACTATCAATCATTTACCTGGGGACCCCCTGGCTGGAACCCCCTCAAGGACTCTGGGCTCCATGTTGAGAAGCACTGGGTTAGACCACTGTGTAGGCCATTTAGTTCAATCTTATAGTAGGCATTAAATCATATGGGTTAAAAGGTGTTAGTGCCACCTGCTGGTACTGACCAGTATTGTCATCATCCACTTGCAGAACATGTCACCAAAACATAGGAAAAAGTTGTGTTTCTGTGAGCGTGTGTCTAGACCAGGGTTTCCCAAACATTTTAGCTCGAGACCTAAAACAGAGATGTTATGCCTCCCTGGGACCCAAACTAGTGAAAATAGCCGATCTACAAGCTCACAGCGTGTCGCGATGCAAGCTTAATTAGCTATTTTCAATACTTCTTAAAAGTTGTTGTTTTTTATTTATGGAAATTATCATTAAATGTATTTAGAAATTATTTTAATTTATGAAAAAGAAAAAAAGGGGGGGGAAATAAATATAAATAAAGAAATAAAGAAATATGTAGGAAAAGAATAAAGGGGACATTTAATTGCGACCCATGAAAATGGGTCCAGACCCTCTGTTTGGGAAACAGTGCTCTAGACCATTGAATCTCAAAGTGGGGTCCGGGGACCCCCAGGGGTACTTGAGGGGGTTCCAGGGGGTCCCCAGCTAAATTAACATTGATTTTACAATATGAATTGGGGTCCCAGAGGTATAAATTCCACTAAATGGGGGTCCGTAGCCTAATGCATGTTAAACTGGGGGTCCTTGAAATTAAAATGGTTGAGAATCACTGCTAGAGAGCCGTAAAAACCTTCTCTTATGGGGGTCCCTGGCTTATCTTTTCAAATGGGGGTCCGTGGGCTAATAAGTGTCAATTTGGGGGTCCTTGACATGAAAAAGTTTGAGAACCACTGGTCTAGACTAGCACATGAGCAGTGCCATCATCACTTTTCTTAGCCTACCTGCTGATGACCTGTGTCGAGCAGCTGGGGATGCGGCCCATGCACTCCAAAGCAGCAGAGTAGGATCCCAGGTCAGGCTTGAAACCAGCTTCTTCTACCAGTATAAACATGCGGCCCATCTGATTTACTGTGCCCTACAGAAAACACAGACAGAAAGTGAAGTTCAGAGATAAGAGAGATAGATATTATGAGTTGGTTTTATTGGAAGTGCTGGGTAGGGCTGTCACGATTACAAATTTAAGTGTGTTTCTGTCGTTGAAAATTAATGGAACATTATGAATACAAATTACATTTCTGTTCGGCTTTTAGCTTTCGTAAACAAAAGTTGCACAGGGCAGATATGACAAATAACACATACTTAATTATTTTATACTTAAAAATAAACATTGATAGTGGAAATAGCTGATCTATCAGCTCAAAACGAGCTATAGATCAGCTATTTCCACTATTAATGTTTATCTGCTATTTCCATTATTTTAGATTTAAAAAAATATATATATGACGTTTTTTTAACATGGAATTGATTATGACGATTATGCAAAAATAATTGCGATTATATGAAATAATTGCGATTAAACGATAATGTAATAATCGTGACAGGCCTAGTGCTGGGTGGCGCACTTGCACAGCAGCGAACTGAATATTGCATAAAAACTCACAATAAAAACTTCTACATAACCATTCCAGCTGGAAACCAGTAGAGATGATCATTCCAAGGAAAAAAACAGATATATGAAAAGCAACAATTCAGGCCTTTGATATGAGAGCAACGTTTTCAACTATGATGTCATTCATCTTTGGCCATCACAAACATTCTGAAGATATTCCCAAAAAGCATTTCATCACAAGGCTATTCTTGACCATTCTTTCTTTACCTGATCTTGAAAAGCTAGCTGGAATGGATAATCGTACGTTGTATTCCCTTGTGTGATCGATTATACATTTGTGTTAATAAACAAAACCTGTATTCATCACTAGCAAATCTTACCTTTTTGGCCCAAGCTCTCATCACGGTGTTATAGATCTCTATGTTGAGATGTTTGCGGCGTTTCATGCTTCTGTGCAGGCTGTGCATGAAGCGATGCGCCTGCTCGACCTGCCCATTAAACACGCACGCCTCCAGATAGGAAAGGTAGTTAAGCTGGTGGTACCTATACTCGTTTTGCATGTCCTCTGAGTGGTCCTCTGGTTTGGCTGAGGGTGTCAGATGACCGAGCTGTGCCTTGATCTTCCTCACCAGCTCCTCTACCTCGGCCAGCTCCTTGGGGTCGGTGAGAGACTGGCTCTGGCCCTGTCCACTAGAGTCCTTCCCTTTACGTTTAGAGGCCTTAGGAGGAGGTGGTGAAGCTGTTGCTGGTGCTGGAGAAGCAGAGGCCTTACGAGGTGGAGAAGATGTTGCTGAATGTGGAGGAGCAGAGGATGCAGAGGTGGATATGGTTTTGAGCACTGTACCAGGGGGCTTCAGGCTACCTTTGCTACGTTTAGATTTTGATGGTGGTTTGTCCTCGACATTCTTCTGAAGTTTCTGCTCAACGTTCTTCTGAGGTTTCTGCTCAACGTTCTTCTGAAGTTTCTGCTCAACGTTCTTCTGAAGTTTCTGCTCAACATTCTCCTGAAGTTTCTGCTCAACGTTCATCTGAGGTTTCTGCTTAACATTCTTCTGAAGTTTCTGCTCAACGTTCTTCTGAAGTTTCTGCTCAACATTCTCCTGAAGTTTCTGCTCAACGTTCTCCTGAGGTTTTTGCTCAACGTTCTTCTGAGGTTGCAGCTTAACATTCTTCGGAAGTTTCTGCTTTTTCTTTGTTTTTTCTTTGTTTTGTTCCTCCTGTTTCAGTTTTTCCGCCCAGCGGCTGTGCTGCGATTCAGACATTTTCGATTTAGTTGATCTTTGAGAATCAGACTGTCCTGATTTAGGGATGCCTCCTTTTTCGTTAGGGACTCTTTGAGGGCCTCGTGCAGATGAAGGAGTTTGGAGAAATTGCACCTTTGCATGTTGGACATCTAGAATGCCATCGGATTGGAGTTGCTGAATCCTTGCCTCAAGCACTAAGAGAAATGAACAGAAATGGAATCTACGGTAAGCAAAACAAATAATTTACAGGAATATGAATAATAAAACACAAAAGAATGCCAGTATACTATGATAATAAGATCAAATGTTTTGCCTGTTAAGGCCTAGCAGAAAAGCAGCTTGATTGTCATATTAGACTCATTGCCAACAAGATAATATTGGGATTAAGGAAAATAAAACTATAAACCGTTAAACAAGGCAATGTACACTAACATGAAACCAAAACCTTACTTTGACAAACCTGTTGAATTGGGCAACGTACCATCTAAAAGCTGAAACTGTTCAACTATGCGTTTCTTCCTTTCCACTGTCTTTGGTAAAGGTAAAGGTGAAAAATGTCTCCGTTGTAAACACCAGGGAGTTTCTGAAAGGAAAATAGGTAAAGTTTAGTTTAGCCTCACTTAACCCATTAAGACCATTAAGACCTGAGGCCGATTCTACAAAATCTGTTTTTTTGAAAAAACGTGTTTCCATATCAGTGGTTCCCAAACTTTTTCATGTCAAGGACCCCCAAAATGATATGTATTTGGCCGCGGACCCCCATCTCAAAATATTTTGTTCCAGGGACCCCCAGAAGCAAAGATTTGAGTTACAAATGTTCGCTTTAAAAACATATATATTCTAAGATTTGCACACATTTTCACTATTTTTGAATAGCCAAAGTGTAAAATAATGCTTTTTAGCTCAATTTCCCGGTCTTAATGGGTTAACCCATTAAGACCTGGAGAAGCATCTGTGTCATTTTTAGATTTTAGCGTTGGCTATTCAAAAATAGCAGACATACAAGCTCACAGCGAGCTTGTACATCTGCTATTTTTGAACATTTTTGGAAAATCTGTACGAACTACTGATTTAAATGGCATATGTAGGATTGGCCTCAGGTTTTAATGGCTGTGCACACCAAGCACTATAACGATCACCACTTGTCATTGTTATAACTTATAGTTGTGGTGTGGATGATTTTTCATAACATACCGGTAGTTATAACATATAGTTATTAGTGCTTGTTTGGATGGCCCATACAAGCAAATCGCAGCTACCTGCCAGTCAAATTCCAAAAGGTCAAAATTCATGGTAACCAGAAGAGTGGGCACCTGAACATTGTGGTCATCTCTATTTTTTCAAAAATGTGAAAGATAAAAGAATTTGGAAAATGGTCTGAAGTAATGTAAAGTATACATGATTTGAACATGTTTGAACATTTGACATTTAATGCCTAATATTTCTACAGTTGCTAGAAATTGCTACAAAACCTGTGACCAGCCAGTCAATATGGGCATTAACACAAAGTTGAAGGGTAAATTTAGGTCTGGTAATGATGTAGCCTACCATGCATTACTTCAGAACATTTGCCCAAAAAACATTGAGGTGCCCACAATGTTTAGATGCCCACTCTTGTTCCTACTATATCTATACAGTATGTACCTTTCACATGTTGGCCCTATGCTATGCATTCGACCACCCCATTTTAACCCATTGGAATTAGACTATCAAGCAGTGCATAGCCTGCCTGTCTAGATTCGAAGAGACAACAAGAGCAAACTGTCACATGCAAGGTTTGTTGTGGGATTGTTCCACCTGACTGACAGTCAACCGTTCATTTGTTTCCATGTGTACACTCTCAGAGTTACACACACCCATATAAGAGTCCATTTGGAACCCAATCAAGGAACCCTGAGAGTTAGTCCAGTGAGCCAACATGCACAACATCAGCACCCTGACTCTGTTTGACCAAGAATGGAACAGAGCCTTCATTAGTATCATTGGTAACACCTGTGAAGGAATTAAGAAGAGGCCCAGTTTATTTCCAATACGGTTGCTGTGCATAGAGCATTGGTTCTCAAAGTGGGGTCCGGGGACCCCCAGGGGTCCTCGGGGTGGATCCAGGGGGTCCCCAACAAAAGTAGTTATAACCACTTTATCCATGTATTAGTTGGCTATTCAAAAATAGCAGATATATACAAGCTCACAGCGCGTCACTTCGTGCTGCACTGCAGACTTGTAGATCTGCTATTTTTGAACATTTTTGAAAAATCTGGAAATTTTGCATTTGCAACACAAATCTTCTCTTCTGGGGGTCCCTGGCTCAAAGTATTTTCAAATGGGGGTCCGCAGACAAATATAGATCAATTTGGGGGTCGTTGACATGAAAAAGTTGAATAGAACCACTGGCATAGAGCATAACTGTTTGAGAACTACTGTACTGACACAGACAGACGTTATTATTACCTGATATGAGTCTTATAACGTTGCTCCGGACCGTCAGACAGTGCTGACAGCGGTCCACTAGGGGTCCGCGAGGAGGAACACATCTTTCAATTAATAAACCACAGCGATTCAGACTCTTAGAAAAGGCACAGATTCTGAGGAGGGACATGTTGACATGATATAACCGCGTTACATCTGTTCACTGGGCCGCCATTTTGAAAAAGACCAGGTTAATGGAAAAGGACGAATGCTAGTGCATCAGGCGTGGTTACAGGATCACAGAATAATGGATTGTATGTCCGTTGCGTACGTAACGTAAAGTAACTAGTACATTACTCAAGTACTGTACTTGAGTATAATTTGGAGGCATTTTTACTTCACTTGCGTATTTCCAGTTTTCAGTACTTTTACTTCTACTCCACTACATCTCAGAGGCAAATATTGTACTTTTACTTAAGATTTTGAATATTACAAAACGTACATCAACCACTTCAATCCTATATATTACTGTACTTTACAATTGCGAACTTGTAGATCTGCTATTTTCAAAAGATTTTGTATGAACTTGTGAAATGGGACATTCTGCACAATTAGTGCTTTTGCTTTTGGTACTTAAGTATATTTTGATGCGAATACCTTTTTACTTTTACTCAAGTATATTTTACCAGACTTTTACTCGCAACAAAGTTGCCACATTGTGGTATTGATACTTTAAATGTGAGTACTTCTTCCACCACTGTCTATTCTATAGCCTATAGTTGAAGTTGTCATAGCTGACTGACATAGACTGGCCACAAACTACTGTCCAGTACCCAAAAAGACATGCATAGTCGCACAGTATGTTTCACATAGCCTGCTATTGTATGTTTGTACTGTATATTTTCACATAGATATGTTTGCAGGGGGGCATCATGCTATATACAATAGCAGTAGGCCCATGTGTGATTTCTATGAGCTCTAGCTACAAGCTGTCAAAGAAAAGGTCTCAAATCAAAATCTATCTATTTAAAGGCCATTAGGGGCAAGGCAAGGGTGTTGAGAGTGGAGATCCAGTAGGCCTCTCTCTTCAGAAGTGCTCTGTAAGAGAATACTGTTCCATAGTCTAATTGACTCCACCGAGAAATATTAACTGTAATGCTTGATTTAGACACTAGACAGTGTACCTTTATAGTTATGTAGGCCTACCATTGAAGTAGGGAAATAAGGAAGGCCTGATATGTTACACATTGCGGTCATCTAAACCAGTGGTTCTCAAACTTCTTTCATGTCAAGCAACCGCCAAATGTAGGCCTATTTGGTCACGGACCCCCATCTGAAAATATTTTGTGCCAGAGGCCCCCAAGATTTGCGTTGTTAAAATGTTTTATAAATATTCCAAATGTTTCAAAGATGTATGCCATATTAACTCATTTTGCTGAGGACCCCCTGGAACCCCCTCAACGACCCCTGGGGGTCCCCGGACCCCACTTTGAGAACCACTGATCTAATCCACACCCACAATGTAGAAATACTCTTATTATAGGTAAAAGTCCTGCATAAAAAAAATGAAAAGGTGCAAAAGTAATAATAGCTACTCATAATGCTGAAATTTCTTTTTCAAAGTTTCTCCTTAAAATGTTTTAGTTCTACAAGCCCAAAACATGTTGTGACCTTGTAGATCAGCTATTTTTGAAAGCCAAAGTATAAAATAGGGCTTAATTCGTTAATGTATGTTGTAATAATAATCTAAATTTACAAAGTAACTAGTAACACAAGTTTTCAAATAATTGTAGTAGAGTAAATTAGTAAAAAGTGCTTTTGCCTCTGAGATGTAGTAGAGAAGTATAAAGTGCATACCTCAACATTGTACTTAAGTACAGTACTTGAGTAAATGTACTTGGTATACTTACACTTACACCACTGTAAATTACATGACCAGTTTATTGTAGTACCTCAATATATCCAAAAGAGAGCGCCAGAGTCAGACAGATTTGAGCTACTTGTGAAAAGTTGTTATGCCTTTTGACCATGAGATGGCGTAGCATCTCCACCGGCTCTGATCTCTTTGTGGCTCTGTGGGTCTGCAATTTTCATTATCATATACCAACAATGTTCCCTTCCATCACTGTAAAGAATAAATACATTAAAATAAATAGTGATGTGTGTGTGTCTGTGTTTATATAGTAGACCATTCTAAGAGACAAGTGTTGCTGGTACATGGTGTTTAGATGCTCTAAATGACTTCTTCAGAATTATAGCAAATACTCAGTGTACAGAAATGAGTGTAGAGATTGTTTAGAAAACCTGTTCTCAATATCATCTTAATCAGTGGTGGAAAGTACATTTACTTAAGTACTGTACTTAAGTACAATTTTGAGGTGTTTGTACTTTACTTAAGTATTTCCAATTTCCAATACTTTTACTTCTACTCCACTACATCTCAGAGGCAAATATTGTACTTTTACATTTACATTGTACTTTTACTCCACTACAATTATTTGAAAACTTTAGTTACTAGTTACTTTTCAGATATAAACTATGACATAATGAAACATACATTAACCACTTTAGCCTTATTTTATACATAAGCCATTTGAAAATGGCAGATCTACAAGCTCACAACGCGTCGCGTTGTGAGCTTGTAGATCTGCTATTTTCAAACATTAGTACTTTTACTTTTGGTACTTTAAGTACATTTTGATACCAATACTTTTGTACTTTTACACAAGTATTTTTTTTAATTCGGGACTTTTACTTGTAACAGAGTACTTCTGCATTGCAGTATTGATACTTTTACTTAAGTAAAACATTTTAATACTTTTTCCACCACTGCATTGCAGGCGGCTGTTATATTTTCTTGAATGTGAAGTGTGTGTGCTTAGAGCTTAGAGGACTCCGTGATTCACAAATTGAGCTCATAAGTATGATTTTAGAGGCCCTGTCATTGTGAGACTCTGTAAATGTAAGTCAAATTTTATATTTCCTCTGATGCATGAAGTTTTAAAAGAGCTCCAGTGGAGTTAACATTAGTAGGCCTCTTACTTTCGATCCTTTAGCTCGGTGGGATATTTGAGTGTTGTGGCACACGGATGACCTTGGCTCACTGTACAAGGGGGTTGAGTCAGAAGGAATTGGTTATGAGTCCCTTGAGATCGGGGCGTTAAACCTCATCGCTTGTCCAGACTCAAGGCTGTCTGGGCAGAACGCTACGGTAACCGCCCAACTCACTCCAAATCCAACTCACTCCAAATCGCGCCCAACTCACTCCAGACATCTCACTCCACACACTTGCCCAACTCACTCCACACACTTGCCCAACTCACTCCACACACTTGGCCAACTCACTCCAAAAATTATTATTGAGTACAATATTGAGGAATTAAGTACAATATTGAGGAATTTGTTACTTTTAACTCTATTCTGTTTTAGGCTTGGTTAAAGTTTTAAATACTGTCTCTACAAAACAGTCTCTACAAAACAACTTAAGGGGGGGGGGGCTCGCTGGCCCCCGTCTTGTTAGGCTATTATTGAGCCTTAACAGTATCTATGGCCCTGGACTGTTAACACTTTGGCACTCCACTCACTCCACCCCACTGCTTACACCTAATGGCCCTCCTCCACTGAGTTCACCCGCATAATCACCCTCCACCCAGGTTAGGGTTAGGGTTAGGGTTTAGGGTTAGGGTTAGAATGTAAGAGTCTCCACCGATTCAACCCACACACACACACACACACACACACACACACACACACACACACACACACACACACACACACACACACACACACACACACACACACACACACACACACACACACACACACACACACACACGAACACTGGGCTAAAGTGTTTAATGCATGTTTTATAATATTATAATTTATAGCTGCAAAGCAACTAGTAAAACAAATACATTTAGTGGAGTAAAAAAACAATATTTGGATCCAATATGTAGTGGAGTAGAGGTAAAAGCATTGGAAGTTGGGAATACTCAAATAACGCACAAATACCCAACATTGTACTTAAGTACAGTACTTAAGTAAATGTACTTAGTTACTTTACACCACTGACACATTGAACCAATATTACACTGGTGACATTGCATGGAGTGAGTTGGGTTTGGTCCTGGAGTGAGTTGGCTATGGTCCTGGAGGGAGTTGGTCTTTGGTCCTGGAGTGAGTTGGCCGAGCCCTGGAGTGAGTTGGGCGAGCCCTGGAGTGAGTTGGGCAAATATTTCTTAAGTCTTCATGGAGTGAGTTGGATTTGGAGTGAGTTGGGCGGTATTCAACGCTACACCCTCTTAGTCTACACTGTCACTGACATGTTTTAGTTCCGCACTCTGTCTAGATATATCTCCTGGGTTTAGAATTAATTGAATATCATATGAGGGCTGGTTCATTTCAGAAAGGCCCACGCATGAGCCACCCACCCATTTCTTCTTGCCAGATTGTTAGCGGAAAAATAGCATGCCATAAACTTGATTGTAACCGTTGTATACCTCCTTTCAGTCTGCCAGCCAGTGTTGAGTTCCCCCCGGTCTCTCCGAGAGGAACATGATGACAGGCCCTGACTGAGGAAGCTGACACTTTCTAGTCATGGTTATTTTATATGTCTGATACAACCCGCAGGATTTAATCCAATAAAAGCACACTCGCCGGCTTTATTTAAAACCTCCGAAGAAAGAAAAATATGGCTAAATTTAAACCGTGGACATGGAAAAAAAAACATCTTTGTCGGACGAACACCCACCTGTTGATGTTTGAAGTGAAAGCAGGGCTCGGTGTAAGCTACTTGTGAAGCACAGTGTGCCGTGAAAAAAAAAATATCACAGAGAGAACACAGTGACAAAAGACAGAGACTGTCTAGCCTCTCTGGCATGAGGAATTACTCCACACACAGCGGAGCTCAAGGGGCAGGGTGGATAGGCTTTGGCACGGCTCAGACTTTGCATGAGGCGGCCTCGACTTTGGTCTTTTCCAATCACCAACAGCCAAAGACAACCTCATGATGTTGACTGGGACGGTGGCCAACGTGGAGCCGGCCCTGCCTCATTTTGACCAGCCTCTGTGGAGGAGGGTGGCTGGTCTGTGCCCCTTGTTCGTCCATTTTCCTCTGCCTCCTCTCGTACCCAAAAACCCCCTTTCTCTTCTGCTTTTACACTCATCTTCATGTTTATCGCCACACCCCTATATTGTACTACATAGTCCCAGGAGGTTAAACAGATTTTTAGGGGAACTCATGACCTCTCCTCTAACGCCAACCGTAGGCCAGAATTTCCACTTGCATATAAGATATCTTATCTGATGTTGTACGTATCTAATGGCTGAGTGCGTGTTTCCCGGAGTTATAGCATCCTAACCATTGAGCAATCCCATGACCCTTTTCATCTAGCGCCATCCTCATGCCAAAATATCCAATTTGTTTCATGTTTAGCTCCAGTCATAAGAGCAGGGTTTAAGGATGGCAATGTTCGTCTGTTCAAACCAATTTGGTGCAGTTGAGTGCAAGGAGCAGCACAGCCTCTAGGGGCAGTAGTGTGGATTGTAGACTCAGAGTCTTCTTGTGCTAATTACTGCATATAGCCTATCCTCTATCTAAGGGGTCTTCAATGTTTTTCATGCCAAGGACCCCCTAGCTGAGCTAAAGTACTACATATTGTATAAAAAAATCACACCTGTGTGAAGGTAGCGGCGCCTTTGATATATTTTGTCATAGATATGTGTTTCTACTAGAGAAACAATATTAAATCTCTGTAAGTCATGAATAGTAACATAGTGATGTCATGAATAGTGACCAATCAGAACGTTGACGGACCTGACCAATCAGAACGTTGACGGACCTGACCAATCAGAACCTTGGCGAGCCTGACCAATCAGAACGTTGACGCAAAAGCCAGGTATAGAGGGCTAATATCCGCTCTATACCTAAAGGTATAGAGCGGCTAGCGCCGCTAATAGTGTTGCAGATTCAACTTTTTTTATAGATTTAATAGATAGCTTCATAGACTTTTTTTTTGGCTTTTCTGCCTTTATCGATATTATAGTAGAGAATGACAGGAAACAGGGAGAAAGAGACAGAGAGTGACACACAGCAAAGGTCGTCGGGCATCAGAGCCTTTTTGGTATGCGCCTGGACCACTAGGCCAGCGGGCACCACAGACTTATTTGACAGCACTGATCAGTGTATGTTGGATTCATGTTAATGTGTATTCATTTAATGCACTCACTCACTCACATACTCTTTTTTTCCCTTTATACCACACCTCTTTGTCAAAAATAGCCGATCTACAAGCTCATAACGCCTCGCGCTAACTTGTAGATCTGCTATTTTCAGCTAACGTTCCCCTCAGAATAGGGATGCTAAGGTTCAAGTGGTAAAAAAAAATACATCCTATCACATAAAGATTTGGCGGCCCCCCTCTAGTTACTCTCTGAGTTAGGTTTGTTATATCCATCAAAGTTTACCCCCCAACCCATCAAATTATTGTTCTTGTACTCTCCTGCTGTACTTAGAATATCTCTGCTGTCCGGCAGAAACCAGCTAACTCCAAAATGTAAATTTTTCAGGAAATGACGAAAACAAAACTAAAAGTGGAGTTAGGAGGTTTTGTTCATCATTGATAAGAACAGCTAAATGGACCTCAAAGCTCACAATAAGGTTGGAGGTCCAAAGGAGCCTGGAGTCAGCAAAACCAGCTAACTCCACCCTCCATTGGTGGACTTAGCTGGTTTAGCAGAAAGTTTGAGGATCCAATGGAGTTAGCTGGTTTTGTCAGAAGCGCTTTTTAATACCTTTCATTTGTTCAATATATTTTTAATCAACACACAGACGTAAAGGGTGTTCAATAGCACTGCTTTGTGGAAAAAAATGCAAAAGCGGAAAAATTGAGTTAGCTGGTTTCTGCCGGACAGCAACGATATATTATAACAAACAAGTTTCCACCTCCGTCTCTTTCAACCCCGGTCCTGTCCTGGCCTTGTGTGTGACCCCGTCACAGGCATGCAGGGAATGCTCGACACAGGGTTCGGCCCGGTCAGCGCCACATACCTGTGGTCGTGGCACGACAGGGCTTTGGGGGTAATGATGTGGCGCGTGTGCCACTCAGTATTCCCTGTCTAATGTCCGGCCAGTGGGTTCAGACGTGCCCGCTAATCCACTCAGTGATGAGTAGGCCATCAGTCTGATGTCTCTGCTGCGACGCTGCCAAGACTGCAGATACACTAGATTCTGATTCAGATAGAGAGCAACGTTGGGACAAAAGAACGGGAGAACTCTTTGTATCCAAGAGAATGTTGGAGCTTTTATGGACTGGCATTTTTTTTTTATTGTATAAGTACTATCTTTTGCATCTCTTTGATTATTATCCTTTGGTTTTTGGATAGCTATCACTGGTGAGACGAGACATTAAACACTTAAGCCCTGTTCAAAACATTTTCAAAAATAGTTTAGAAAATTGTCACCTATAATGCAATGCCTGATTTACTGTAGGGATGTACATTGAAAGCAATTACCTATGCATTCCCATGATATTTGTAGTAGGCACACACACACACACACACACACACACACACACACACACACACACACACACACGCACACGCACACGCACACGCACACGCTCACGCTCACAATCACACACATGCACGCGCGCACACACACACACACACAGTCATGAACCCTCGCATACACACTCATCCATCGTCTGCTCCCAGGTCCATCTATTCACCATTACATTTTGGACTGTTTTTGTAACAAAACAAGACCTAATCCTAAATTCAGGGAGCTGTGAATACCCCTGAACAAATGGGAGACAAATGAGAAGGATTAGCAAGGAGCCCGTGAAAGAGTGAAGGGTTTGCCATTGATCTACGGTGGTCCTGTTCTCTTTCAGGGCCACTCGGTTTGAAAACCCCACTGAGTAAGAGCATACAGGGCCACTCTAGAGCCCCCTAGGCCACCGAGAGACACACAACAGCCACAATTAGTCTCAGAGGCTGTAATCGCAATTCAATAAGCGCTTTAAAATTGTGCCTTGGTCCCTCGGCGCAGCTCCCCCACCCCTCCCATTCCTCCCATTTTCGTCTACATACATCAGATTGGTATTATGAGTGGTGAGGGCTCTTTTTTTTTTCTTTTTCTTTCCCACCCACCGCAGCTCTTTTCAGCCGCTGTGAGAGAAAATGACCACACAGGGTTTCAAAGGTTCTGGAGGCTCTGGGCTGTTGTCGCTGAAGCAGCATGACTTGTGCCCCTGTAGGTTTTGGCCAAGGCCCCTTAAAATGGGCTTCAATTATTATGTTTTTTGTGTTGTTTTCCTCTGTCCCTCAGCTGCAAATTAATGTTGAAGCATTAAGCACTACATGTAGAAGTACATTGTTTTGCAATGGGTTGTGCGTGTAATACCTTTATAAGGATGATGTTTTAATAAGGTTCTGTGAATATTAGACGAGATTATGTACAATGAGCCAAGTGAAATTTTAAACAAACGTGTGCATTTTGAATTAATTATTCAAATCAAATCGAAATAATTGTTGTCTAACCACTGAAAAGGCCTTTGAAAACTTGAAGACACAACATACGGTAACGGTACTAGGTAATTAACTACCCTGTCTTTTGATATTTTAGCAACAAAAACATTGCATGTCTGCTTTTCCTTACGTCACCCTTTGCACCCACCTGATCAGGCACAGACCAGGTTTCACAAGTAACACCTGTGGTTGTGACATCAACAAGTCATTGCAGAGGAATTGAGGATTGCCCACTTCCATTCTCATCTTACTATATCTTTGGAACATTCCACTGTGATTTTGAACAGTGTTTTGGGAGTTTTTCTCTTTGCTACTTGATCAAAGGCTGCAGCTTTTGATCAGGACTGCCAAAGACCAACCAGAGGGATCCTCTTGTTTCGCTGGCGAGCACACTGACAGGACAGTGGTGGAACAATGATAATTACAGGCTCCCATTTTGTGTCCCTGGAACTGGCATAAACAGACTGCCTCACCTTTAGGCCAAGAAGAAAGGAGAGATTCTTGCACCGTGAGAGGAAAAGATGAGAAGTAGAAGAGGAGAAGGGCGGAGGACTGTGGCAGAGCAAGGGAATAGGCAGAAAATGGGATTGCTTTGTGGCGCAATTGTGTTGTGAAACACCTGCTGAACTGAAATGTACTGTACCTTCTGTGCTTGTATGCAGTACGTCCTTAAGTACATCCTTTCAGCAAAACACGCACACGCACACGCTCGCACACACGCACGCACACACACACACACACACACACACACACACACACACACACACACACACACACACACACACACACACAGACACACACACACACACACACACACACACACACACACACACACACACACACACACACACACACACACACACACACACACACACACACACACACACACACACACACACACACACTCTCACCCACGTGTATGGATGTACATACATACATACATACATACATACATACATACATACATACATACATACATACATACATACATACATACATACATACATACATACATACATACATACATACATACAGTACATACATACATACATACATACATACATACATACATATACATACATACATACATACATACATACATACATACATGCATACATACATACATACATACATACATACATACATACATACATACATACATACATACATACATACATACATACATACATACATACAGTACATACATACATACATACATACATACATACATACATACATACATGCATGCATACATACATACATACATACATACATACATACATACATACATACATACATGCATGCATGTACTGTATGTATGTATGTACGTATGTACGTACATACATACATGTTGTCGTGTTTTGAGCTTGTAGATCTGTTACTTTAGAATTTAAATCCTGACAAATACAACATAATAAATGAGGTTTCCCCCCGACAGAGACGATATATTAACTCTCTCATTTTACTCCTCAAATGACATCCCAAAGTTTGCATGGCTGAATAAAAAGGAATTTGCATGGCAACAGTCTCCCCAGACCCCCCACACTGATCTGATGTGTCTGTGTTTCAGACCCAGACCTCTGGAATAGAACTACAGTGCGACTTCAAGCCATTCTGACCAGACATGTACCCCATCACAGCAATCTCACATTATGACAGGCTGAAAGGTTGGCCTTTATCCACCCCAAACAGCCACTATTCATCCCCAACCCTCCTTTCTGTCTGGCTGAAAAGCCTGAATGGCCTCCCATGCTGCCTGAGGGCCAGTGTGTGTAAATGACCATGATGCTGCATTGGAGACCTCATAACCACAGACCTTTCAGCAGACAGGGGAGGTCCTCCTCATCAACCCCTCTCCTGCTGTGAGTTTTGTCAAGATTATGATGAAGAGGGGGGATTATGTGGTAGAGCTCTGATGGAGATGTTACCAAGCCTTTATGATCAGTGCCATGAACCGCGCAGGAGGAGAAGAACACTGTTATTGCAATTCATGACTTTGACAGTAAAATGCTTGTGTTAAAGTAGTGCGAATGCTAGCATGAGGGAGCCAGTCGTAATCTGATTTATGCACATTTTTATTGAAGTTCACCAAACTGAGCATGGACCAAGGCACTCAAATTATTTTTACTTTCCTGTTTTCTTTTGTTTTTGTATTTGTTTTTCCAAAAGGACTGAAAGATTTGAGATTTTGGCCTTATACTTGCAACTTACTATCACTGGCCAACAAGTCAACAATGTTGTAAATACATGATTGAAGAGGTATACCGATTTCCCAATGCAGTAACATACAATATGGATATGTTCTTGAATACAGTTTCATTTTCCCTTTTTTTCTTGTTTTTTACAATGGGACTACAGTACGATCCAATGCAAAAAGTAAACAATAATAATAGACATCAAACAGCTATACAGTACAAAAAGTTTAAATATATTAAATGTTCTATTTGCAACAGTTTTTTTTTGTTGTTGTTGAGAAAATGTTAGACTTGACAAAGACATGATATGTAATAACCAGGTACTACTGTATACGCATGGAAATAACTGGTCTATAGTTGCTGGTTGCTATGCGATATTCTTCACCTATACAGTATCTAAAATGGATAGAATGATCCAAATCTATTATAAGTCTGGACCCATAATCAGAGACTTGATGAGTACCCTTTCATGTTTTCTCTACTATTGACTTCAAAGTGGTTATGCAATTGTTGGGATGGTAGAAGCAGATTGAAAGGAACACACGGACTTAAGCTCACAAAATTCATTTCAGAAGATCCGGCACATGTCCCCAAGTAGTTAGAAATGTTCTTGTCGAGTTCCTGTCATACATGGATACTTCTACTGTGACAAGAACGATAGATACATCGGTCAATGTAACTGGAGTTAGTTTATGTCTGTGTCGTCTGTTCAAAGTTCATTCGGCTGCATTGTCATTGTCTCTTATCCAGCGATGATGACGGCACTACATCCCAAATGCCGGTAAAGACACAAGAGTTTGGACCTGTATCTTTTTTATAATGACAGTTATCATTTCAGATTGACAAAGTAACACTTCGAGTCCTCTCCCAAACGAGTCCTTTCTTTATTAAACTGTGCATCTACAATAAGCTACTTGACACACCAATGTCCCAACATCGATGTTTGCCATCCAGTCTCCCTTCTCTGTTGTCTGTCTTACAGCCCGGTGAGGTCACACAAATGAAGTGTAGGCCCATTGTCGTCAGTAGAGGCCAAATGAAACAGGGGGGGGGATCATGTTGTTAAGTCATCACATCCAATCAGGTGAACTTAATCTTCAATTACAGGCTTGCTATAACAGAATTATAGCATTAAAGTACAGAAGCATTGGAGGATAATACAGCTGTACACTACAGCAATGGATAGCATTTATTGGGCCTTACACTGGAACACAGAGAAAATAACTTAAACGTAAATATTAGACTACCCCTACTGGACTGTGACCTCATAAAACAAGTATCTCAAACCTCATTGAATGCACATATACGAGACAGGAGGATGAGATATTTAAAATGATATGATAGTCGCCATGACTAGATCAACACTCGTGTTGGAGGTGCAGAGCCTGCAGCCCAATTTGTGGGTCCGAGTTCATGGCTGGGCGGCTAGGAAGGGAGCATGGGTAGGAAATGAGTGGACGGGTGTCTCCTCCGGGCTTTGTGACCTCGCCGCGGCTTCCCTCGGCCATTCAGCGAAACAAACATCTGCCTCCCGCCGTGCTTCCATCGCAGGGAGGCGTACGTGTTGTAGCCATTCTCCTCGATGCGCTCTTTGAACTTGCAGTTGGGGTTGTACTTCACCTGTGGGGGAGACGAGAGACACGGATGCACAAAGGTTAGAGTAGTAGTTCCCCGGCCATGCCTTCGGGTTTTCCATCACGAATATAGAATTTTGTCTTTGGAAAGCGTTGCGTTACATTGGTTCAGAGCCCGAATCAGCTCAATACCCTGCTGAGCTTTTTAATCTCCTTGGCTATGCCTGTTTTAAATCCATGTGACCAGATCTATTCACAGATACACGCAGATCCGTGGCTGTAATCAGATCAGAATCCACTTTCTTATGGGTGGTTACCACCTCTTATCAGTTACGTTAATCAGTTAAGTGTGTCTGGAAAGATATGGTTTTGACAAGGAGCTTCGGGTGCATTCCCTACTACGAGATTGCTATTGTGCTGCCCTCACTCAGATAGCATCATGATAACGTGAGCGTGGCGGGATCCACCTGCTTATTTGTCATTAACCCATTCAAACCGGGAAAGAATTTTAGAATTTAGCTGTATATAGCACATTGGTTGGCTATTCAAAAATAATGTATAACTTATGAAAAAATAATAACTTTGTGCCGTGCTATGAGCTTGTAGATCTGCTATTTTTGAAAAACCCGAACATTTCCGAACATCCTGAACATTTGTGCAAATCTTTGAATATATATATTTATTTATTTTTCAAAGCGACCATTTTTAACTCAAATCTTTGCTTCTGGGGGTCCCTAGAACAAGAATATTTTTAGATTGGGGTCCACGGCCAAATACATATAATATTGACAGTGGAAAAGACATGAAAAGGTTGGAGAACCACTGATATAGCAACGTACGTTTTTCAGAAAGCTGGCGTTTGTGGAATGGGCCTCGGGGGTCTTAGTGGGTTAAGGGAGGATTCAGAGCTGAGGTAAAGGGCTGGGCTGTATCTGTCCTGTTTATGATGTGGTGGGCAGAAGTGACTGCCACTCATCTTATCGCCGCGCGCTGACTGATTGCCAGGCCCTGATTTCTACCTGTCCCAGATTAAAAACATGTGCTAGACACCACACACCTTCAGGCCCTGTCAGTGTAAAGGGTGTGTGTGTCTGATTTCTCACAAAGAGAGGGAGTTACTGGCTGTGTGCACAACAACTGGCAGACGGCACGCAAAGGCCTCCAAGAGGAGCCCAGCTGGCTCTTTTGTCATCGTAGATCAGGCTCCCTTGTCTCCGCTATCTATTTTGACAGTGGAACAAGCCTCCTCAAGCATTGCATGCAATCCCAACCTGCAGGTATCATCAGCTCTAGGGCCCAGGTGTACAGGCATGATTGATATTACCACTCTGACCTTTCTCTGGACTCTTGAGGTTTTCCTCTCATTTCTAACAGAGTCAAACAAGTGTGGGTAGAGAATTATTTGGGAGCCCTATGCAGTGGTGGAAGAAGTACTCAGATATTTTACTTAAGTAAAAGTACCAATACCACTATGTAAAAATACTCTGTTACAAGTAAAAGGCTTGTGTTCAAAATGTTACTTGAGTGAAATACAAAAGTATTGGCATCAAAATATACTTAAAGTACCAAAAGTAAAGGTACTAATGTTTGAAAATAGCAGATCTACAAGCTCACTATGCGTTGTGAGATTGTAGATCGGCTATTTTCAAATAGCCTATGTATAAAATAGGGCTAAAGTGGTTAATGTATGTTTTATAATATAGTAATTTATATCTGCAAAGTAACTAGCATCTAAAGTTTTCAAATAATTGTAGTGGAGTAAAAGTACAATATTTGCCTCTGAGATGTAGTGGAGTAGAAGTATTGCAAATTGGAAATACTCTAGTAAAGTAAAAAGTAACTCAAAATTCTACCTAAGTACATGTACTTCGTTACTTTCCACCACTGCCCCTATGCATATATTACCCCCCTCCCAGGCCGCCCATCTTGACCGCCAGAAACAATGTTGCCAGGTACTATGCAGAAACAATATTGCCAGGTCCTATACCCACCGATCCAAAGAGTGTGCCTTTCTTGGACATGGCTAAGTACAGCCCAGTGCTGACAGATTTGATGGCGACAACTCCCACACTGACAGATCGGATTTCCATCAGACCTGAAAAAGAGAAAAAAAGAAAGGGGTGGGGGGGGGGGGTCTGAGTTAGAAACATCTAGCTGTGGGATTTTCCCCATCAAAAGCCACTCTATCATTAGCGATTAGGATACCAG
>NC_139946.1:11474430-11486930 GCF_963454915.1 Gymnoscopelus microlampas
ACAGCACACAACACTCCTTTTTTTCTTCTTTTTTTTTTTGCACCCATGGAAACCCACATTGAGGAGAAAACATCTCAAGAAACATCTAATCTTTTTTTTTTCTTTCCTTCAACTTTTACAGCCTTGGCACTGCTGGATATTTCTGTAAAAAAAAAGCGAAGAAAAGAAAACAAGCTAACAGATGGGTTGTTGGCTTTGGACAGACCCTGTAAACACAGCAACACATCAAGGTGCTGAGGGACGGGCCGACCCAACGCTGGTAGAAAAGGTGGTAGGAGCCATAAAGCCAGTGGAGCACCGCTCTCCACCCCGATGGACCAACATGTGCTGGACGGGGGGGGACGGGGACGGGGGGGCTAGTGAGTGGGTTTCCCAGCAGTGGCGCTGGTTAAACCCATAGAGCGATGAAAAATATATGCACGCAGTGGGGGTTGAGCAGGTGCTACTCTCTCTCAGCATTGCCATTTTCCCCTCCCCATTTATTTATGTAAATCCAGAACTTTGTTTGGAAAGAAGGGTAGAGTTGAACTTGGCACACGGGCTCGATTTAATATGTTTGTGGTAAGTCATACTTCGGGAGTCTCTCAGTGCTCGAACTGCTGCAGCAGCTTCAAGAAATTTCAACCCAATCCGTTGTCTTCTAGTAAATGAAAGTTCTAAAAAAGATAAATCTATACATAATATTCACAACATGTGAATGTTGTGAATATTATGTTAGTTTCTTTTCCTCCGCTTAGTAATATGCTTAAATTCAGCGGGTCGTCTCGTCTGATCTGAGGTCGTAAAGCAACGGGTTGCTGGTGGCGCCCCCCCCCCCCCCCCCCCCCCCCGTAAGAGGGAGGAGACTCGCTGAGACGCGGTGAGAAGACCGCCAACCTCCTTGCTTTCGTCCTTGTCTGGTGGAGACACACCAACATTTCACATACTATTCTCAGATATCGTAAACTAACTAACACTGCCAGACATCCATCTCTGTCTGATGGCTTCTCACATCACCGTCACCTTTCCTGTCTCTTAGGATTCATTTGCTGCGAACCACAGGTCTGTGTCACCAGACAACCCGAGGCACGCACGGATGTGTGTCGAAACTCCTTTTGAACAACGTCTGAACATCACTAATGGTGCTTAGCGAGTGAGGTCACCTCCACGTGCTGCAGACACAAAGAGATAGGAAAACAAAGGGGGAAAGAAAACATAGAGAAGGAGGCCGAGGGTAAACAAACACAACCCTTGTTGAGTGTCTTTCTTCTCTGACAGGGGTGAGTAAATGTAGCCCTCTGTGCCCCACAGCTGCAGGGAACGAGGGTGTGACTTTAGTAAGGGTCCATCCAGGTATTAGGCCAGCTGCAGTGCTAACATGCCTCTGATCCCCCAAAGGAACGTTAACACTTTGATGGCAGCCTCTACTTTATAAGCTGTGTTTACAAACACTAAGGTATATACGCTATGGCGGCAAAGGGGAGCGTGCAAGGGAGTCATAAGCAATTAGCCGGGGCCCGGCTGGTGATTGGAGCACTGCAAGGGTTTATGGGGGATTTGTCCAGGCCAATGAAAACCGTTGGTGCCTGAAAGTGCTGCCAGCACTAATTACCATTATTTGCCGCTTTGAGCGTTGGACACAGTAGGTGTCGTTGGAAACATGTTTGCTTCTGAGATTTTGCCGGAAGGACAAGTGTGCCCCTGTCACGTTTTCTTCAATGTACTGTGATGTCTGACATGGTAAACCCAGACAGCTGAATATCTCACATGGGAGCAGGACTCAGTTGACGTACTGTAGTCAGATGTTCATAAAAGCATTCCCTTGGCTTCCATGTTTTATCTAATAATTATCCTTTGCATGAGTGTTTATGTAGTGGCCAGTAGACACAAAAGCTCTGAGGACATGAGATGGGGATTTCATATTGTTAAACCACTTAAACCCTGGCATCCGTATTCTGGGGAAAACTTTCGCAGGAAATTGACGAACGACACGCCGATTGGCTATTTTCAGCAAAGACATTTAATGTAGAGCAAAAACTGAAAATACACTAGTATACAGCCCTGGGGGACTCCGCTCAACAACGTATGGGGTATAAGTGGTTATCCTACTATAATTCTAGTAACCTCTGTGCGTTTGTAGTGGTGGTGAAGCTACCCGGTTCTCCCCACTGGCTGGACCAATTGCTCTGATTTTGCACACAGCCATTGACCATTACCATCTGAACACAACTGTGAAGCCCGTTTTTCAATTTCATCAAATCTCAGCTTCTTATTAGCGTTTTTGTGTCAAACACTGTCGCCATGGTTACGGGCCTGCCCAGCTATGGGACGAACTGCCTCCCGGGTTGCCAGATCATGTGCGCATATCCCCCCACGCATGCGTCGACCGGGTATGGTCTAGTAGATAATAACTCCAGTTAGATCCATATTACTCTAAGTTGGCCCTTTAAAAAAGTCACTTCATTGTGTTCAAAACACGGGGAATCAATGTGTGGTAATTTTTTTTTTTTATGTATAGATAATTGTATTTGCAGATCATCATTCTTACAGTCATTGATCCATCCAAGCAATCAAATTATCTTTTGACTTGTAACTGGCATTTTTATAGCGGCATATAAGGTGTGGTTTCTAACAAGCCATTTTTAATGACCATGATCATTTCGTTTTTTTGTGTTCAGTTACAGAAAGGTGTTACCTGAACTGATCTTGTCAGCGACAAAATGAATCTAGATGATAGAAGATAGAAGATTATAGCAGTGCGGAGACAATGACAGAACGAGGTGCAAATTAGCTTTTTATTACTGTGTTGCAGATGACTGAAGCTCTCTGTTAAGTTGTGCTGTGTGTAGGCAATGTACTGTATCATCTGTTCATCCCACTGAGCTCATAAAAAAGGTACTTTTGGCTTCCAACTTGCAATTGGCGAGATCTCTTAACCTTTGACATGTTTTGGCTGCAGCTGTCAATAAGCTCAAGCTTCCATTACAAGCAAAGCCTGGACTATACATGCTTAGTCAACTGTGGACTTACCATTTATCTCTACTCTATGGGATTTTTTAAGGGCATTGAATAAGTCCTTTACCCAGTCTGTTTTTTTGAAAACTCTCTTTTCTTTCCTGTCTGTTTTTTTTGGAAGGTAGCCCATCGTCAGATCATTCAAACCTTTTCTGACCTTGAAAAAAAGACAGAAAGGAGAGAGAGAGAGAGAGAGAGAGAGAGAGAGAGAGAGAGAGAGAGAGAGGGAGGGAGAGGAGAGAGGAGAGAGATACTCTCACAGGGTTCTCTTTTGTCAGACTCATGGTATATGGGGAAGAGTGAGGGAGAGAGTAAACGGTGTAGGTGCTGCTTATAAGATGTGGGTGGGGATGTAGGATCGTGCGGGATGGGTGGATGGGTGGATGGGTGGGTGGGTGGGTTTTCTAACCATCGCTCCGACCCCCAATAAGTCTTTCTTACTCACCTGAAAGGTGAAGAGCTAGACAAGATCTTATTAATAATGATCAGGGTTTTTGAATAGACCTCTAAAAAGAACAGTGGAAAAAAAAGTTCCTTACATCACAGTTGAAAAGTTGAAAAGAGTGAAAGACACACACAGACAAACGGCGGAGAGAGAGAGAGAAAGGGAGGGAGAGGAGGTGGAGAGAGAGAGAGAGAGAGAGAGAGAGAGAGAGAGAGAGAGAGAGAGAGAGAGATTTCTGCTCCTTTCCATCCGTCTTCTTTTTGTTCCTTTCCCCGGCTCTGTAATTTCTTGGGTCGGCCCCCTTGAGCCATCCTGCATGGCCCAGTGCTCGATCAGCGCTGAGCCTGGGAATCACCGGGCTCCCGCTGCGCCGCTGCCCCTGATTGACATACCTTTTCAATTATTTCACAGTTTGCTTGCCTTTTAAATGGAGAGAGCCCTGTTTTTTTCTCTCCCCTTTCTGCGCTCCTTTTCAAGACACAAGCTTTTCATGTCGGGTCTCTGCTGCTGGGCCTAATGGCTGTGACCAGCACCTTTGATCTGCTGTGACCCCCTCGACGGTGCCGGGGACCGGACTGGACGACACTGCTGCCGCTGCCCTGTGTCTATCTGCATGGTTAAGAAGCACCGCAGACAAAAGGCTGCATTGCTCAATACAGCTTTAAACACCTTGAGAGATTAAGCAGTGTTCTATTGGAGGCCTTGATACGTGGTTTGATACAGACACTTTCAGGTCTGATATACAGTGAAATGCCAAACCATGTGGCGACGCGGCAATGGCTTCAAAATCGTGTTGCTGTAGAGTTTGTGAAAGAGAGGTTGAACACCGTCGTTCAACGGTGAAGTTGATCAGAACTCATTTGACACTCGAAGGTGTGCCGAAATATTACAGTACACTAAGCATTCACCAAAAATAATAATTAGATGTTCAAATGATCAATAATTTAGTAAAAACCTCTACAATGTTGTGGCTTTTTAATAGACTCGATTTTCAGGCCTTCAAATCTAGGGTAAAGCGGTCTCCATACGGGCATGTAGCGGGTTTTTTTTCCCTCTAAATTCTTTATCCCACGATTTTGTAACCCCATTTTTTTCACCCAGTGCCAATTGTCAAAGTAATCCTGCGCGCTACACTCCCTCTGCCAGCCTAGGGAGAGCCCAGAGCCGAGCTCATGCCTCCTTCAATGCATGAGAGCTAACAAGCCTTCTTATCACCCTACAGGGGGGAGTTTCCGCAGTTGGACGTACTGTAGCGCGTGGAAGGAACACGTTATTCCAACTAGTTCCTTTCCCCTCCATCAGGCGCCCCGGCTAACCAGGGGGAGAAAGTATAGAGACCAGGATTACTGCATGTTTTTGTGAGGGTACCTAGCCTATAGGGACACGGGGAGAACACGCAAACTCCACACAGAAAGGCCTTTTCACCATGTAGCGTTTGTAATGTCCACCGTCCACCCACAAGGCAATTTTAATATTGGAGGATAACGCAGACAATTGGTCAAACGTATGTAATGAGATACATTAGAACCCAGGACATCATTTAATAGACAATTTAAAATTGCATAACGGTGTGATCGGTTCAGGAGGAAGGCTGTTATCTACAACCTGATACTGTAACATCATGCTGACCCACATAGGCCTGTGGTCATGGCACTTAGGCTGTGGTGACGGATCACGTCTAAGGCCAAACAGTGCACACTAAAGTCCTTAGTGTCCATTTTGCTCTGAGAGAGAGAGAGAGTAAAGATTGACCCAAAAGGGTCCATGTCTAGACTCTCTCAGTTCAATTAACAGTCAGGGGGTAGTAGTCACTGTGTTTGAAAGAGTGCCCCCCCCCCCAGATCTACAAGTTCATTCTGTTTGCTATTTTAGAAAAATCGTGAAAATGTGTGCAAATCTTTGAATATATATATATTTCTAAAGCGAACATTTGTAACTCAGATCTTTACTTCTGGGGGTCCCTGGAACAAAATATTTTTGAGATGGGGGTCCATGGCCAAATACATATAATTGTGCGTGGCCCTTGACATGAAAAAGTTTGAAAACCACTGAAATAGCAACAATAGTTTTTTTAAACTGTTTTGATTTAGAACTCAGGTCTCTCTCTCTCCCTCTCTCCCTCTCTCCCTCTCTCCCTCTCTCCCTCTCTCCCTCTCTCCCTCTCTCCCTCTTGCACTGAGTGAGCTCTTGGTCTGACGTCACACACAACCTTTCCTCCTTTATATACAGTAGACTTGATCGTTTTATTGAAATATCACCACCTGGGGCCGGGGGGCTCCTGCTAGAATTTAAGTTAAATCATGTCAAGTGACATACTGTAGTGTACACTACAGCACTGGTTCTCAACCTAAAGCACTGGTTCTCATTTAGCTGGGGACCCCCAGCGGGTCCCCAGCTAAATGATTGATAGTTAGGAACCAAATAGAACTTCTAAGCTCTGTGTGATGTCCGTTATTCTGTTTAATATACGCAGTATTCTCTTTAGTGATCAACACAAGGAAACGCATTTATTTTTCACAGAACAATCACTTTTAATTAAAGTAAAGCACAATTTAGCACCCTGTAAAGTGCTCTAAGAATAAAATATGTTATCATTAACACAGTCAAGCAACTGAATCGAAAGAACTAGCATCTTCTGCTGTTTCCTGGCACACAATGCATACATGCTCTCCGAAATCGACTAGCAAAAGCACTCGAGGCAAATTCCGGAAAACTTTCGCAAACAAACACATCAGAGATCACTGAGGTTCCCATAGCAATGAATGGACTAAACTGAATTACGGACATCATGCAGAGCTTTGTGGAAACGAGGCGTTACAGGTCTGTAAGCCTTACGGGCCATTTGGTTCCATTTGTACACTCTCAGAGTGTACAAATTAACAGTCGCATGCGCGAGGTAGCGGAGCCGTGAGGAGCCGCTCCCCAAACAATTGAATGAAAGAATAGAACTTAATTCATTTGTGACTGATCAAAACGAAATTGAAAATGGCTACAAAGAAGCAGGCAAGCAAGATGGAGGAGGATATAGAAGAGATCCGAAAGTCCCAGAACCATATGAGTGCTGAGATCAGCAAAGCAATAAAGCAACAAGTGATACTGGAGGATCTCATGAAGGAGGTTAAATTCCTCCGAACCCAGGCAAGGGAAAAGGATGAAAAAATCGACCTACTTGAACAACGAGTAGATGAATTGGAGCAATACTCACGAAGAGAGGATGTGATTTTGACCGGGATCGAAATTAAACCCCGATCATATGCGAGAGCAGCCGCTCTAGGAGGAAGCAATGGAGAAGATGCTCCAGTCGAGGACCTACAAACCCTCGAAATGCAAGTCACCAGCTACTTCGAGAGCAAGAACATCCACATGGACCCAACCAACATCTCGGCGTGCCATACTCTTCCCCGAAAGGATCAGAAGAACAAGCCAGCCATCATCCTCCGCTTTGTAAATCGAAAACACAAGACGGAGCTACTCATGCAAGGAAGAAAACTTAAAGGTACCAATGTATATATGAACGAGCACCTGACGCAAAAGAACGCCGCGATGGCAAGAGAGGCCCGCATCATGAGGAAGGAAAAAAAGATCCAAGCAACCTGGACCAGGAATTGTAATGTGTTCATAAAACTGAACGGATCCACGCCTGAAGAAGCCAAAGTTATCAAGGTAAGAAAACTCAGCGACCTTGATCTGTACAGATAAGGATCCTGAGGGCCTTGATGGCTTTGTTATAAGAGGACCATTAGTAAGAACCCTAGAATATATGATGGATTGTTTTCATCCTCTTTTTTTCCTGCTTACTTCCAAATTTTGCCCTGATTTTTTGCCCAAATTTTTGCATGGATTTTTTTTCTCTTTATTTTCCCTTTTTCATGGACCTTGCAGGGACGCTCATTGCTCTTTACTGCTGCTTTGTTTTTCTTCTGCATGGGACTTATTTTTGCTTATGGAGGGAATCGAGGGATATTGCATGGCTTCTTTTTATTCTGCTGACTTTCCCCCCCACCCGTTATGCTGCTTTCAATGCTTTGCGGGACTTTGGGACTGTACATTTTTTTTTGTAAACTATTTTTGTATTTTTTATATCTCCCTTTGCTCTTTTTGCTGGACTTTTCTGCTTTTTTCCAGTCATCATCTGCATTTTGGTGTGTCTGTGCTGTGGGTTTGTGTGCGCGAGTGCGTGTATGCGTGTCTCCCTGTAACAACCGCTCCTTATATGGTCAGAGACATGGTGAGGGAAGTGTGTGTGCATGCGTGGTTTTGTGCGTGTGTGCGTGTGTATGTGTGTGTGCGTGTATGTGTGTGTACGCCTATATGCGTGACCATTTACAACTGTCTTCCGATGAAGTGTGACCACTTGAAAAATGGTTATAGATCAAAACAAAATGACTGATCGTGAAGAGCTTTTTCCATTTAGAGAGGTTGAGGAGGAAGATTTTGAGGAAATAATTAATCAAAGTAATGGGGAACGTCAGGTAGAAAATCTCTATAGTAAGTATGAACACCTCAACTTCAACAGCTTTGACCACATTGAACACAAATCTTATGAGATTGAAAATGACATAGATCCCGAAAACAATTTTTATAATAACTTAAATAATAATTGCCAGTACTACACTGACGACCAGTTCAAAGATATAAAAATGGAGGACAATTTTTCAATTATACACTTCAATAGCAGAAGTTTAAACAAAAATTTCAAAAAAATAAGGGATTATCTGTGCCACTTTAAAAAAATCAGCGTGGTCACCATATCTGAAACCTGGCTTGACGATGAAAAAACTCACAATGTTGAAATGGAAGGTTACGAATTGTTCACATCACACAGGACTAATAAAATAGGAGGAGGTGTTGCTATATATGTAGACAAAGCATTAAGAACTAGTTTAGTAATGAAAACGAACATTGAAAATATTCTTGAATCCATCACAGTTGAAATAATTGTTGAAAACTCGAAAAACATAGTTATCACTTGTGTATATAGAACGCCTGGATCCTGCCTTGACATTTTTAACGCTAAACTTGACAGTATGTTTGCCAAAAATAAAAACAACAAGATAAATATTATGAGTGGTGATTACAATATTGACCTTCTAAATCCCCATGGAAACAATAAAACTAACAATTTCATTGACACCATGTTTACAAATAATCTATTCCCTGTTATAACAAAACCCAGCAGAATAACAATAGACACCGCTACACTGATTGACAACATATATACAAACTCACTAGAAAGTCAAATAACAGCAGGCCTATTAATAAATGATATAAGTGACCATCTCCCTGTCTTTGCAATTTTTCCACAACTTCTAAGGAAGGATAACAAACATACAAATCACACATTTACAATGACACGTCAAAGAACACCTGAAGCTATAAATGCCCTCAAAGCTGACCTCCAAAATCAGACTTGGGGTGAGGTATATGCTGCAATAGAGCCCAATAAGTCCTATGAAGCCTTTTTGTCTGTATTAATGAATCTATATGACAAACATTGTCCCATGAAAAAAAACATACACAAAAACAAGCAAAAACAGGAAAAACCATGGCTAACCAGAGGTATAAATAATGCATGCAAAAAGAAAAATTTACTTTACAAGAATTTCTTAAAGAATAGAAACAAGGATACAGAAAACAGATACAAGAAATATAAAAATAAACTAACTAATATAATAAGAACAAGTAAAAAAGATTATTTTCATAAGTTACTGGAACAACAGAAAAATAACATGCAAGGAACCTGGAAAATACTAAACGGCTTAATTAAGAAAGGCAGTGGAAAAGCTGAGTACCCAAAGTTTTTTAAAAATGATAATAAAATAATGGATAATCCAAGGGAAATTGCAAATGACTTCAATAAGTTTTTTGTAAATGTAGGTCCTAATCTGGCAAAGGAGATTGAGGAGCCGAGAGATAAGAACGGTTTGGATGAAAGTCTTATCAAGTTAAATCCACATTCCATCTTCATCAATAGTGTAAATGAATATGAAATAATACAAATTGTTAACAAATTCAAAAATAAAAAGTCGACTGACCATACAAATATTGACATGATGATAGTAAAAAACATAATTGAAACCATTGTAACTCCGTTTACCCATATATGCAACCTATCATTCCAAACTGGTATCTTCCCAAATAAAATGAAAACGGCTAAAGTTATACCCATATTCAAAACCGGAGACAAACAGCAACTAACAAACTACAGACCGATCTCTCTCCTATCCCAATTTTCAAAAATCCTGGAAAAACTTTTTGTGGAAAGGCTTGATAACTTCATAGAAAAACACCACCTACTAAGCACTCACCAATATGGATTCAGAGCCAAAAGGTCTACTTCGATGGCAGTAATAGAATTGGTAGAAAACATCTCAAAAGCAATAGACGATACAGAATACACAGTAGGGGTCTTCATAGATTTAAAAAAGGCTTTTGACACTATTGACCATGGGATATTATTAAAAAAAATGCAGAGGTATGGAATCAGGGGTATTGCCCTCTCTTGGCTTGAAAGCTACCTTAAAGACAGAAAACAATTTGTTAATTTAAATGGAGTTGACTCAGACATCTTGCAAGCTACATTTGGAGTTCCTCAGGGCTCGGTTCTGGGTCCAAAACTATTTATTCTCTACATAAATGACATTTGCGAAGCCCTGAAGGATATGCGCTGTGTTCTGTTTGCAGACGACACCAGTTTGTACTGTACGGGTGCAGACCTGGGGCAGCTCCTGCATGCAGTGGAAAATGACTTAAAAATCTTAAAAAAGTGGTTTGACATAAATAAATTGTCATTGAACATCAGCAAAACTAACTTCATTATCTTTGGAAATAAAAAAATAAAATCTCCAATTCGTTTAACCATAAATGATATTGAATTAGAGCAAGTAAATCATACTAAATTTTTAGGAATCATTATTGATAATAAACTTACCTGGAAGCCGCATATAGACATCTTAAAAAGAAAATTATCCAAAACAATAGCCATTTTTCATAAAATGAAAGGTATCATAAACAAAAAATCACTCCAGACACTGTACTGCTCCCTACTATTACCTTATTTAACCTACTGTGCGGAAGTGTGGGGAAATACTTATAAAACAATCATCCATCCTATCTTCATGCTACAAAAAAAAGCAATAAGAATAGTTAATATGGCTGATTATTATGCACCAACCAACCCACTATTCATCGAAAACCGCACACTAAAATTAGAAGACCTGGTCAACCTTAACTCCACTGCAATAATGTACAAGGCACACTATAGGTTACTTCCAAGCTGCATGCAGGAGCTGTTCAAGCCCAGGGAATGCAGATACGAGCTCAGGGGAACTGCCATCTTCAAGAAAGTAAAAGCAAGGACCAACTCCAAAGGGAGATGCCTATCAGTCATAGGGGTAAATCTGTGGAACTCATTGGAAAATCATATTAAAATGTCCAACTCAATTAAAACATATAAGAAATTATATAAAGCAAATATAATTGATAGATATAAAACATTAATGTAATGAACAAGTAAAAACATGAAAGTGTGTATCCATTTATGTGTTTGTGCATATTTTCATATGCACATATACATATACATAATTATGGATGTGTATTTGAATGCATATATCATGTGTAAGAAGATATATTGAGATATGTATATTGATACAAATGTAACCTAGTATTTTGAAAGTAAATAGATAATGGAATTATTAAGTAAATACAAATAGTAATGAATTCAAAATAGCGATAGTAAGAACGATACTAGTGATAGAAGATATTGTTATAATTAAATTTGCAAAAGGTACAAATTGTCTGAAAAGATTATGTAAATTTAAATGTTTATTTTTTTATTATTTATTCCTTCATCTTTTTTTGTTTTGTTTCATCTATTCTGAAATGTCATATTTGAAGTTTGTGTTAGTTCATTTTCTTTTGTTTGCGCTTACGTTTTCTTTAAGCTACTATGATAATTTATTTTAAAAGGTAATAAGGTGGGCAAAATAAGCTTCGGCTTCAGCCCATACCTTTTCGGCCAAATAGTCATCATGTTGACTAAGATGTACTGTATGTTCAAATGTTTTGTTGTAAAAAAGAAATCATGACCGAAATAAATAAACTAACTAACTAAACTAACTAACACACACACACACACACACACACACACACACACACATATCAGACAACTGTATAACTTTCCCACTGGGCTTTATTTAACCACAGCAGTTTAGTATTGATTGGTTGTTGACAGATGAAGGAGAGTCTCATCAGGAGACTCCAGTGCGTTTACTGGAAGCTTGATAATTCACGTGGCACGTGATACCGGCGCAGAGATGACAGTATTTTAATGAGTGTCTGCAATGAAAGTCGATCTTCCATTAGCCGTGCCGTATGACAGTGTTGCTGAGAAAGAAACGGGATCGCTTACAGTATACACAGTCTGCCAGGAGGCTAACCCTTCCACAACCACACACACACACCGTCAAATCCGGAGTGTTCATTTAACCATTTGAGACCGGGAACGCATCTGTGTCATTTTAAGATTTCTTTGGCTATATAAAAATAGCAGATCTACAAGCTCATAGTGCGGCACCGAGTGCTGCGCTACGAGCTTGTAGATCTGCTATTTTTTTTTTTAAATCGTGAAAATGTGTGCAAATCTTTAGTTTGAATATATATATATGCTTTTTTAAAGCGAAAGTTTTTAACTCAAATCTTTGCTTCTGGGGATTTTACAAATGTCTTCTAAATCCTAACAGGTTTTTTCCTAAAGTTTTTTTTTTCTTTTTTTTCTTTTTTACTTATGTTGCTATATTATCAATGGTTTTCTAACTTTTTTCTTGTCAAGGACCCCCAAAATAATATGTATTTGACTATTTGTCTAATATATAATAATAATATTTTGTTCCAGGGACCACCGGAAGCAAATATTTGAGTTAAAATGTATATAAAAGACACATTTTCACGATTTTTCTAAAAAATAGCAGATCTGGAAGCTCTTTGAATAGCCAAAGAAATCTTAAAATGACACACATGCGTTCCCTTCCCGGCCTCAAAGGGTTAACTGTGAGACCCTTAT
>NC_139946.1:11491930-11516930 GCF_963454915.1 Gymnoscopelus microlampas
TCTCTGCCTACAATAGATGAATGACTGCATGCAATGAATATAAAACATGAGAAAACAGCATGAGAACACAATGCATGACTTTAGCATACAAATTGTGCGTTAGATGATCGTATAACATATGAGGTAAACAAGGCTTACATAATAGTATGTGTATTATTATGTAAGTCTTGGAATTCCGACTGCAAAATAAAGAAAAGCGGAATTACTCCAAGCCAACACTAATAATATGCACACACACACACACACACACACACACACACACACACACACACACACACACACACACACACACACACACACACACACACACACACACACACACACACACACACACACACAAAACAGGCCTTGCCTGGTGGCCAAATGTTGTCTTTGAATTCCAGTCACAATTTCTGCATTAAAACTTACATTTGAACAGTAATGGCAACCACACACACACACCCATTGATGTGTATTCTATCAGTGTCTCCGCATGCTGCAGGCATAATGAGGCTGATGCTGCAGATAAACATGTAGGGATGGCCACAGGGAGTTCCGCATCCTGCCATTTTCTCTGGACTGCTCACACACACCACACACACTCATTCTGCCTCCTGGCCAGTACCACACACATACACGTCTGCACACACACGCACACACTTTGCTCTACCCTGTCCCATCCAGTGGAAGGCAATCTAGTGGAGGGACTGCGGAAGTGTTTCATTAACCAATTACCGCCCGTAGATAAAGCCTGTGTTCCCACAGTCCACAAGGCTGGGGGTCAAATGTGACCAATTAGCCTCATTCCCCTCACAGAGCAGATTAGACTGTCTGATTTACCCTCACAGACTGACCCAAACCTTCAAGAATAACCACCACGCGTTTTGGGAGTTTTGTGCGTGAGCGCGCGTGTGCGTGTGTGCGTGTGTGCGTGTGTGTGTGTGTGTGTGTGTGTGTGTGTGTCTCAGAGAGAGAGAGAGCGTGATTTCACCAAACTGGAGATTCCAAGAGTAAAGCTGGCACAAAGATTATCAGTGGGTGGAATAGAAATAAAGAAAATAGAAATAAGAAATAAGCACACAAGCGCTTCAACAGGGTCCTCAAAATTTAGGCAAGATCTCCACTATGACACAGACTATACGTGCCCCCTCTCTCTCACGCATCGTCTGTAATTGCCGTGTATACCTGTAAATCACGTCGGCATGCCATGCACTCCACAGTAGTAGTTATACCTCTCTAGTCCATCTGGCATCATGCACGCATGTAAAGCTGTGGTTTACGTAATATGCTACATCAATGGGCTAATCACCAGGGACCACCAGGATGCTAAATTAGTAAAGCGAGGGATCCCCGGCGCTGATCAATCCATGAAAGCTGCAGGCATTGATTGGGTGGAGAGGGAGAGAGGCAGAGTAGAAGCCTGAGGGATCGAGCTCAAGGTATAGGTTTGTGGGCATAGGGAGAAGTGAGGCTGAAGGATTGGGGAAGGTGAAAGAGGTTAACGAATCTCGCGGTGTGGGCCCTGGCCTGCATGGACATCTGTGCCTGTGTGGTAGGTACCGAGGGGCCTCGATCTGACCCACACAGAAGGGCCTTTTTCTTTAATCAAGGAAAAAAAGAGGGAACGAGAGAGACAGAGAAGGAGGAAAAAGGAGGAGGGGGCTAAACTGCCTCCAAATCATGCATCACATCCGTAACGAGCGCGAGGTAAAGCTCTATCAAAGGCTTCACAGATAGTTACGAGCAGATTCGCCCGCCGAGAACTTTGTGACTCACGGCTTCTGCAGTTTCCTGCACTTTAGGACTGGAGGGGGGGGGGTTAAGGGAGGGCTTGTGTGGCAGGCTCCATATCGGGCTGAGGTCATTCCCCCCGTGCCACTAAATTATAGTAAGCTGGTGAGTTGCATCTGTAGCTGGTTTGGTTGGGCCGTCCAGACCAGACTCAACTTCCCTGACTGGAAACAGAACCAGGGGGCAAGAAGGCCCTTGTTTATAAGTTCCCCACCTTCATCTTCAACGGCCCCTTCGAAAAGAACCCAACATCTACCCTATAATTTTGCAGCCGCCGCAGCATCTGTAATGAACCAGAAGTCTCTGTCAGGTTCAACAACCATGGATCTGACACCTCGAAGCACTGACAAATATAAGTTGTCATTGTTACTGACTTGTGCAAGCTAATGCATAAACTCACTGGAATAACACAATTTATCTCAATTATATTTACGTAATTCAAATATTTTCTCTATTATTATTATCATCATCATCATCATTACATGACCACAATGTAAACAAGCCCTCAGGTTTTTTTGTGTTATCCTTTTGGCATTGTTGTATAACTGTACCTCTGTACTTTTTGCAAATTGTTAATAAAGTATTCAATCAATCAATGAATTATCATTATTATTAACCAGAAATAGTGCTCAGTATGTCATGGCAGCTATGCAGAAAAGAGGCAAGTTTGAATGTGCGTGCATGCATACACACACACACACACACACACACACACACACACACACACACACACACACACACACACACACACACACACACACACACACACACACACACACACACACACACACACACACACACACACACACACACATGTGGCTCTGACGTGAGCTATGAGCGCAGATGGTTCCACTGAGTGAGCACCATGACACAGAATAGTCTCCATGCCCTGCATGTACCCCGTATTGACATTATTAAAATGAAGAGCACGTGGAGGGAGGTGACAGAAGGCACAAGGGGGGAAACCAGGGCCCTGTCAGAACTGTCATTTGCTCCACTGGCCAAAGGCCCTGACCCCAATCCTATCCACTGCAGGGGGGGGGAGAGAGAGAGAGAGAGAGAGAGAGAGAGAGAGAGAGAGAGAGAGAGAGAGAGAGAGAGAGAGAGAGAGAGAGAGAGAGAGAGAGAGAGAGAGAGAGAGAGACACACACACACACACACACACACACACACACACACACACACACACACACACACACACACACACACACACACACACACACACAGAGAGAGTGGACAGACAGACAGACAGACAGACAGACAGACAGACAGACAGACAGACAGACACATCTGAATATTCTGTCACGCCTGCCTGAGTGGACTGAGCGGATGACTGAAGACTAACAGCTTCAACAGGAGGAAGGCTCATCTCTTCCACATCCACTGTGATAATAGTCAGGGAATATTATCAGAAATTGTTCCAATCTGGGAATAAATAAATAAAATAAAATAAAATAAACTTTCTTGGTAAAGGAATCATTCCTTACCTCATCAATGTGTTTGTAAAGGTGTCTAATAACATATCTCTCAAAGCTTGAAATTCTATTTCAAGCTTTGATCTGTCACAGATTCCCTAGGGAATCTGTTTCCCTAGGGAATCTGTGACAGATGCTGAAAGTTTGGGTACCCTTAACAAATAAAAATAACTTGGAACTTCCAACTGTAAATATATCTATATTTCTTGCACATTCTATGAAATGTTTCACCATGCTACCTTGTTGTAGCCCAGGTCTACCTTCTAGAGAAATTATTATTCTCTTCCTTTAAGATTATACCTGGCTACCTACCCCGTTTCTCCTGTCGTCCACCCCATGGTAGAACAGTTAAACCCCCTCCAAAACTCATGGCCTTGCCCATTGAGATCAAAATTCTTCTTTCTAGAAGCGAGACCTGGGCTACAAAAAAGGTAGCTATAATGGTGAAACGTTTCATAAAATGTGCAAGAAATATAAACCTGTTGATTTGACATATTGGATTTTTTTAAGGACCAAGGAGTGGTTTGGTGCAAAACAAATGCTTGCAATGGATTCAGAATCATGAAAAACCCCTAGTTTGTTTGACCCCTCACGTGCTACTTAAAGCAGAATTCAATTTAGTAAACTTTTCCCGCATAAGGTTAAGGGTACCCCAACTTTCAGCAGCTGTCACAGATTTGACGTAATTTCAAAGCTTGAAATTGCCAGGGGCTTGAAATTGAAATTGAATTTCAAGCCCCTGCCCAGGAAGCACAGTCAGGACCTGGACGAATCAGTGACGTCTTGATTGGGGCTAGATCCAGTCAATCCAAGACTAGTCAGATCTGGCCCAGAATATCACCTTATTTCAACCAAAATAATTCCTGACCACGAAAACGGATTCTGGTGATGACGTCCAAATCATCCCCACATGGGCTGTGATCTGGCCTAGTCGTGAACGTCACTGAAAGATGTATGTCATGATGGCGTGTTGAGCGGAACGTTATCTAAACGGCTTTCTCATCACCCAAAATGGCTGTCAAACAAAAAATCCTACCCTGTGTGAAGGTAGCGGCGCCTTTCATACATTATGTCATCGATATGTGTTTATAATGTGTTTATAGCCATGTGTCACGTGAAGCTTGACCAATCACTTTGTTGACGGGTCTGACCAATCAGAACGTTGACGGGTCTGACCAATCGGAACGTTGACGGGTCTGACCAATCGGAACGTTGACGGGTCTGACCAATCAGAACGTTGACGGGTCTGACCAATCAGAACGTTGACGGTCTGACCAATCAGAACGTACAAAGTCAGGTATAAAGCAGGATCCGCTCTATACCTAAAGGTATAGAGCGGCTAGCGCCGCAAAAAAAGGCCATATGTCCTGGTGATGATGTCTCGGAAATGATGTCCTCTCACCGGAGGACGTCATCATAACGTCATCATGACGTCATTGTGCTTGCTGGGTGACTATAACTGAGTTCCATTCACTTGCTTCAAAATAGATGCAGAGTTGGGCTATATCTCAGTGGTTCTCAAATCTCAAAAGTGTTCGCGGCCCACCCATCACTTATCAAATATCTAACAATGAATCCAAATATAGAACGAACGTGGGAAAATGCTCATTACTGCTCTGCCACCACAATGTGGAATGCCCTGACTCCATCCATTAAAAGATGTATTGTAAATCACTGGTTTCTTACAAAACTGTCCTGAAAAATAATCCATCAGGAAACCACGAGGGGAGATAAATGCAATTTCCTATATAAGGAGGTGTCATTCACTGCCGCCGTTTTTCCTTTTTCTTCTTTGTACACATAATAGGTTTTGTATTGGTTGATGACATGATATTTTTATGCTATGTTGATTCATTGAATATATAGGATGGAAAGAAGTCCCCTTGCAGGCTTTTTTGTGTTATCCTTTTAGCCATAATGTCTGACTGTACCACATGCTCTTTACATTTTCTACTCATAAAGTGTTCAATCAATCAATCAAAAACAAGCAACAGCAAACTGTCCGGGGTGCTGTTAAAGGCCCAAGTAAACGTTAAAATCATCAAAACATGTTTGAAAGTGAAATATCCCTTTAAGTTCCTACTTTAAAAAAATAAAAATGTATTCATGTTATATTATCATAAAAATGTTGGTGTTCAGCTAATTATTTGGGGGCCCACTTGCTATTCACTTGCGGCCCACCAGTGGGGCCGGCCCACAGGTTGAGAAACAGCGGGCTATCTGATATCAGATCACATTGTCGCATATGAAAGGGAAGTCATTCTCATCACAAATCTAAGGAAAGTGAAATAGCTATTTTTTCATGTCAAGGACCCCCAAAATTATATGTTTTTAGCCGCGGACCCCCATCTCAAAAATGTTGTTCCAGGGACCCCCAGAAGCAAAGATTTGAGTTAAAAATGTTCGCTTCAAAAATATATATATTCAAAAGATTTGCACAAATGTTTAAGATTTTTGGGGCGGTGTAACCGCCCCCTATAAGTGAGTTTTGGACACTGACCAATCCTGCACCGTGATTGGCCAATAGTCTACAACGCAGTCTACACCCCTAACCCTTCCACAGTCAATGCAAATCTATACTTTTGCAAAGTCAGCCAATCACATTACAGCTAGTGTCATCACCACTAGCTGTAATGTGATTGGCTGACTTTGCAAATTCAGGACTGTGATTGGCTAGCGAAACACATGACACATGTGCAGCCCTATGAATAGCAGTATGGACTTAAAAAAAAGTCATTTCATCCTTTTTTTTAAGTGAGTCATGTTGTGATGACCACACACCGACCACTTCACACTGGGTGTGATTTTTTAATAGCCAAAGTATAAAAGGTTAAAGTGGTTAAAATTATTGTGATGCTATATTATTAACACATTTTGCTGTGGACCCCCTGGAACCCCCCCACGGACCACTGGGGGTCCCCGGACCCCACTTTGAGAACCAATGTGTGTTCTGATGAATGCAGCTGAAGGTACAGACTCAACTTAAACACCTGATGTTTCGTGACAACCCTCTGTGTTCCAATGAAGAGGATGGCCTTACCCTTACATCCCATATTGTCTTTCTCATACACAGACGAATGTGTGTGTGCACACACACATGCGTGCACATATCGCACATAAACACACATCTTATAGTATCACACAGCTGAATTGAGTTCAAGGTGAGGTCTGGTTCACATTAAGCATTAGGGAGAGGAAATGCACATCTTTTTCAGTTTAAGAGTCCGCTTCATGCTCCTGCAATGGCACAAGTATAAACACAGGCACAGGCATTGTAAAACACACCCGCACACACTCGCTCAGCGTGCTCACAAAGGGCTCTGACACGATACTTCACATCCTGCTCGTGTTCATTTAGCTAAATGGTCTCACAGATAAAAAGCAGGTATGGGTGGACGTGTGTGTAATGCTGTTCAGAGAGAAAAGGCGGCATAGTCTCAACCTGTTGGTATGCAGGGACCTGCATGAGAGTTGCTGTTTTTAACATTCCACATTTGCATTCATTATCCCTCTTCTACTTTCAGGAAATGCAATTGCAATACGGTTATTCACTCCAGACAGGAGGGCCCTGACCACCCAAGTCATTAAGCTATGAATAATATTTTCCTTATATTCATCTTTAGCTCATAGCCAAGGGAAAATATCAAAAATATAAATCTTGATGTATTCATTTAAATTTGTGTGACATAACCTTGGTTTGAAATTCTAAAGTGAGTGCCTGGTGGCTCAGTCTGTTAGTGCACAGACCATTATGCTCCATGCGAGCTTAAAGGGATATTTCACTTTCAAAAAAACTTTGGGTCATTTTATAGTCTACTCAGGCTTTTGTGAGCCCCCCAGACCGTTTTTAAGTTGCTTGATTCATTATTTAGATATTTGATATTCATTTTATCAGACACGCCCCCTTCCTATACAAACCCATTATAACTTCAAACTCCATTTTTAACATGTTAGATTCATCAAAAACACCCGTCCTTTTTTCTGGTGACTCTCCCTGCCCTCCTAATACGCGAGGGGGCCGTGTTTTTTCGATATTTTTTTTCATTTCTTTTTAATATATTTTTTTGAAAATTTAAAAAAGTAAATACAATAAAAACATTAAATAAAATAAATGAAAAAGGTAATCGAAAAAACACGGCCCCCTCGCGTATTAGGAGGGCAGGGAGAGTCACCAGAAAAAAGGACGGGTGTTTTTGATGAATCTAACATGTTAAAAATGGAGTTTGAAGTTATAATGGGTTTGTATAGGAAGGGGGCGTGTCTGATAAAATGAATGTTAAATATCTAAATAATGAATCACACAACATAAAAACGGTCTGGGGTGCTCACAAAAGCCTGAGTAAACTATAAAATGACTGAAAGTTTTTTTGAAAGTGAAATATCCCTTTAAGGACTGGGTTTTCAATCTGAATGTGCCTCTCCTCTCTCTGCCCTTGATTTCCTGTCTGTAATAAAGCATAAAAATGCCCCAAAAAATTATCTTGAAAAAATAAATTCATTCTACTACCCGTAAGGGTGCTGGAACAAAAAATATTGCGGATCGGATCTCAGGATCCACATGGGTGGGCGTGGCTCCAATTTTAAGATTTAGATTTCAGGCTGACCCGAGCCCCATTGACTTCCATTATAAAAATGAATGTGAAAGATTTCAAAAAGTAAAAAACATAATGTGAAAACAAGACTGGATCCAATTACGGCATGGCTTCATTTAGGGTTGTCACGATACACAAATTGCACAATACGATATTACGATATTGATACACTAATACAATTATTAGTATTATTATTTTACAATTATCATCAATATTGGCCATCATCTTCAGTTTAAAAGTACTTTATTTATAAAGCACATTAAAAAAAGTTACAAAGTCTTTTACACTCTTTTACATTATACAAGTGAAGTAAGTTCTCATAAACCAGATTGTTTCAGAGGACATAGACACTAATAGCAAATATAATATATACTGCATACAGTAGATATAAATCTTACCAACCAAGTGTAGCTGAGTTTTTAACAACAGCTTGTACAAATCTTTGTCTTTGAGGCTATCTTATTAGATTTAGGCCCATTTGACTGTACAGAAACATAATTGCCTTGATGCATTAACGAGCGTCAATGAGCATCAGCTGAACACAGACACACACACCTCCCCTCTGCAGTGCTCTAAACTGAAAGTGACTGGAGTCTGTCTCATTTCTCTCCAAAAGCCCTTGAATATGATGAAATATGATTAAGGATTACTGTGATTATGGTAAGCTCACATTTCATATCACGAAGCTCTGCATCTTCTGTTTGTGTTAGGTGAGAATTTTGTTTTCTTTCTTTATTGATTTTTCTGTACTTTGATGCAGGTTGCATGATTGGGCATGTCAATAGAAAAAGATCCATTATTTTCCATTCGGTGGCATATTTTCTTTTCTGGCCAAAAAGTGTATTTTAGACGGGAGGTGGGGGTCGCCACTAAGGAAAGTAGGCTTTCAACATCTTAAACCCGTCTATGTTTTGGTGAGTAGCGAAAGTGTATTTTTTATTTTTTACTACAGTCGAGAGGCTGCGCTACCGGGGGTATGAGGGCAATGGCGGAAAAGTAACATAGCGTTGAGGAGAACTCCTTCTAACGCTATAGAGATATACCCGTGACAGACAAATAGGTATTTACTTTAGTATCGTGAAGTTAACCTGCTGGCAGCGTGCACAAGAAATGTGGCATAGATTGGCGCAACGGTTTTGTGAGATTAGCTCCGAACACACACACACACACACACACACACACACACACACACACACACACACACACACACACACACACACACACACACACACACACACACACACACACACACACACACACACACACACACACACACACACACACACACACACACACACTCACAGCCACGGCATAAAACAATAGTGGCCTACTAGTAGTGTGCACATGAAATTTGGCTACTGATTGGTCCAGTGCTTTGTGAAATTATCTCTGCACACACACACACAACACACACACACACACACGCGCGCGCGCGCACTCACTCACTCACTCACTCACTCACTCACTCACTGTCTGTCTGTCTGTCTGTCTGTCTGTCTGTCTGTCTGTGTCCCTTATATGCCCATATATGGAGATTTCTATATCTGTCTGTCTGTTTCCCTTTCATGCCCATGGATTTCTGTGTCAGGCATGCCCAAATATGGAGTCTAGGCCAGTCGATAACGTCAGTACTATCATCATATTGCTGATATAATGGTACTCCATACATTGCAATTTGTGGTTTATCTATATTTCTTGGAGAACCGCTGATCTAACCAACTTCCCACTCGACACATCACTCTCTTGGGTCTTCGGCGACACGTTCGCAGATTTTGAAGTCGGTCGGGTAGTCAGTGGTCAGGTTCTGGACAACCGGATCTCCATATATGCCTATATATGGGCGTATTGGTCGAATTGGTCTTATTCAACTGTCCTGACGCCGGGCACTGCAGTCCCTCGGGTCCTCTGTGCCGAGTTTGAAGTCGGTCGGTGGGACGGTTCTCGAAAAAGGTCAACCACAGACAGACACACGGACAGAGATTTTGTGCATTTATAGTTGGATTAAAGTCAACATATGAAAAGGAAAACTAAACCCTAGCATTTCTGTTCATGCTGGCGACTACTGTAATAATGACACCTAAGGGTGATTAAGGTAACTAGTCATAATCTATTTACTAGTTGAATGAACTTTGAATGCCTTGTTGTGCTTGGGTGTGGCGAGGTTACACTTCATCATGGCCTCATACCAACAGATAAACTGCCTTGGATGACTCTGACTCATAAGAAGACAACACCCCAGAGATAAGAAATACACTGACAATAGTGCATGATATTATCTTTTTTCAATGTTTAGAAAAATAAGTTACACATAAAGATAAAACCTATATTCTCTATCTCTACCTAAATCTAACTGGTCCAGTTAGTAAAGAACATTCAGGTGAATGAACCTCTTGCAATGTATACTATTGGTATGATACTGTCTGTAAGTAATAGTGATGAGTAATAGAACCAGAAGCTGCCAGTTACACTGCCAGCTATTGATTATGGCTATTGTATAATCAAATGATACGCTCGCCTGAGCATATCATTTGATTAGCATTTGATTAGCCATAAATGTGGACATCTCCGATGCAGAATCACCCTCTTTAACGTGTCGTCATGTCTGCCCTGGTGTGATTTATTGCGTGATGTTGAACTCTCATCGTCTGCTTATGATTCAGACTCAGTCAAACAGACAGGGTTATCTGTCTTTCAGGAAGCAGTTGCACCACATGATTGTCCTCATCTGAGGCGCCGAATTGGTTGAGAGGCCGCTAGTCTGGCAATCGGAAGGTAGCCGGTTCAACCCCCGACTCGCCCAGTATATACGTCTTGAAGTGTACCTGCGCAAGACCCTTAACCCCTAACCACCCTGTGGTGAAGCTAGAAAAACAATTTCCACTCTCCGATCTCAAATGGACCCTTACCGCTCCATTTGATACATTTTTTTGTACACTCTCCAACACTTGCTGTGTTGGTTCCAAGGCTCCCGGTGATTTCTGAATCAAATGTATATACACCTTTAAACTCCTGCCTTAACACTGAGGATTTTACTGTGTGCGGGCAGTCGGCCCTCGTTGAATTCAAGGATGCCAAGTTGGTTCTTTTTTTCCCCCCTGTCTGCAGCATGGGTTTCTCTCTCTCTCTCTCGGCTGTCTTTGTTGCTGAGCCAATGACTAAACACCTTCCAAGACATGATGTCTGGCTCGGCCCGAGCGGTGGAGGTGAGAGGCTTTATTGGAAGGGTCAAAGCAGAACCAGCAAGAAGTCTGTCGCGGACTACCTGAGGGATAACCTAGCAGCGCCGGTTTTCCCAAAATCAATAGGCTGACTCTGTACTCTCTCTCTCTGCGTGTGTGTGTGTGTGTGTGTGTGTGTGTGTGTGTGTGTGTGTGTGTGTGTGTGTGTGTGTGTGTGTGTGTGTGTGTGTGCGTGCGTGCGTGTGTGTATGTGCGTGTGAGAGTGAGTGCATGGTCTGATTCAAGCTGAGATGTGAGTGGTTGTTGCTGCTTGGTGACAATATTTCCTTTGGCGAGTGAGTCCAAACATGTGGTGCTGCATGAGTAAGACCGACTGGCTAGCTGTTCCCAACTGATCTAATTAATACTAATTTTACGCCTTTCACAAAAAACGCACAGTAATAACACTGCTAATGTCCTCTCATTGAGGAAAAGGCCAGACTTCTCTCCCATTTCAAAAGGTTACTGCTTGGCTGGCGGGCCATGTATAACATAGCATTGCCCCGCTGTAATGAATTGTGACTCATTACAATGGTGTATAAAGAACCTAAATCATTTGAGGGAGCAGTTATTGGACAGCACTAGATACGCTGGAAAATACGAGCAAGCGTAATGGTTATTATTTCTGGCCCAAAGCACTTATAGAGACTTAAATCTCAATATTTGTCTACCACTGTCTACAATGTCTTTAATAACTCTTCTATTATATATATAACACAGTTACACTTCCTTGAAGTATTCAGATGGTCAAATGTACAAAGTTCACTGTTCAGGGCTGTTGCGTTCGCTTCGCTTTACAAGCCTTTAAGAGCACAGTGCGAACATCCTTTGTCATTGGGCTCAGAACCCATGTGACCTACTGGCGCTGTGAAATCCTCCTCCTTTGTCTTTGTCTTTCACACCCACAGGATGTTCAGAGTTGAGGGATGTAATATAAAGGAACTGGCTCCTGGAGCTCCAAGTCAGACTCTATAAACCCGCTGATGAACCCAGTAAAGAGCAGAAAGGAGCCAGGACCAGACTACTAAATGCTGTTAGCTACTAATTGCTACATTTCGAGGAGACCATTCATGATATCAAACCCTGGTGGCAAAAAAAAGCAGGGAGACTGGGCTAATTAGACTGACACTGACACGCTTGTTCTGAAATGTTCCCAGGCTTGTGACTGTGTGTGTGTGTGTGTGTGTGTGTGTGTGTGTGTGTGTGTGTGTGTGTGTGTGTGTGTGTGTGTGTGTGTGTGTGTGTGTGTGTGTGTGTGTGTGTGTGTGTGTGTGTGTGTGTGTGTGTGTGTGTGTGTGTGTGTGTGTCTGTGTGTGCGCGCGCGTGTGCGTGTGTTTGCCGTCTGTGCGCGCTGCAGCCTGTGAGCGATGTTTTATTTACCTCTCTGCCTCTCGGTGATGCCAGGAACAGCTGGCAAGGGATCGATTTTCATCGTTTCCCACTCAGGCCAGGGTCGCTGTCCTTATTGGGAGGGATTATATGAAGGCGGGATTCGTGGGATTTTCCCCTCCTGTTGGCAGCCGCGTGTCCGCGAAGCCCCCTCTGCTGAGACGACCCAGAGGAAACCTTGCATAAGGCTTAATGAGCAATGGGAAAGGCTCCAGCACTCCTCTAGCCTTTAATTTCCACCTCAATACTGAGCAGAGCACGCCCCGGCCCTTCTCCGAGCCTCATTAACATGTGTATCCTCCCCCATCCAAAACACCAAAGGCCTTCCTCAAGCCAGGTGCTTCCCTTTTTAGCCCCAGTCGGCCTCAGTGCTGTTGATCCAGTCACCCATCCCCGCCTGAGCTCTACCAGAATTAATGGTGAGTCATGTTGAGGAGGTAGAATGGTAGAATGGACAGAATACATACTTTCTCACGCCTTCCCAGTGGCTGAGAGAGTGGAATAACCACCCTGTAATGTCTTGCCATTTACATGCCGGTCAATATCTTTGTTCCTCAAAATAATTGCCTAGATAACATAATTTGAATGGAGAGTAGAGAGGTTGAGTTGGTACATCAGAGTCCATGTATGAACATGGGAATAGGCTATACTGCTCTCTTAAACCTCATTTATACTTTGTCGTACGACTGTGTCACTCGCCAGAAGTAACAGATTTTCAACCAAAAAATGTGACATGGTCAACAACGAAACATACATTTCGCATTACACACCCTTTGAGTGCCGGCCTACTCGGGCGCCACGCAAGTCGGGAACAATGCAAGTTGGGAATGCCCACCCGTTTGTGCTATTCCTTTGTAGTCATTGTCTGACATGTTGGTGTCCCTTATCTCACATGTTCTCACATTGTCTCACACGCCAGGCGAAGCAGTACAAACATGATACAGAGCTCAGTCAATCAGTGAGGCCGCCGGGTCGGATTAGCCAATCAGGAAAGCCGGTGCCCTCACCGGTGTCACTGAAACGCCAAGGACACTTTGCGTAAAGTTTGTGCTGCGTCGCCTGCCTGGCCAATCAGCTAATCAGGGAAGCAGGTGCCCACACGCCCCTCCCAAAGACACAGAGATTTGTCCCCTATAGTCCGCAGGGCGGTATGCAGATGGTCCGGACAGACGAAACCGATGGTTCGATCTAATTGCCGCTCTGCACTGCACACCCGGGTCATGTAGGACACACACGCCAAGTCTGAGGCCGTTCAGTCAGGACGGACAGACACACAGACACACAGCCACTGTAGTTACTGTTCATACAGTACCATTTTGAGTACAGTATTTTTTTTACAATTGGCCAATTTACTACATTTCTTTGAAGAGTGATGCGGCCCTAGCCCACAATTATATTGCACATTTACAGAAACACAGTCAATCTAAAGTGTTTCATGGATCCACAAGTCATCCATTTGCCAAGGCCATGTCTTTTGTGTCACTGACTTTAAAGAGAGGCTTTAAAGAAAATCAAACGGGGTGAAAGAAAAGTACCTCTGGTATAATATTGCATAAACAATAAATATATATTTCGGAAATCAGCATTTGTCCATACTGAGAACAGGTAATTTCCCAGAGTCTTGATGTTGCAAGTGAAGGAAAAAAACTAAGCAATTCATAGCAAAATGTTAAGCTGGTATAGCGCCACCATGGGGCCGAATAAAAAAGCTTACTTCGCTTACTGGCAGTGTGCATGAAACATTTGACGCTGATTGGTCCTGCCTTTTCTGAGATTAGTTGTGCAAAGTATCTCTCTTTCTCACACACACACGCACACGCACACGCACGCACACGCACACGCACACGCACATGCACATGCACACACACACAAACAGGGTAAAATGTATATCAATAAAACCCACTTTACACCAGATTACGCCAAACAGTAGCCATGCCTCATATCAATTATAAACAATGACGCAATGTTTGCAACTTCTCTGTTGCCTATGACTGTAAAATACATCAATGTGAGAGCAGTTAGTCACGCCTGACGCTAATGTGTCAAGCTGTAAGCAGCTGAATAGTTACTACTAACAACTGCAGCTGCATTAGATTACAATCTAATCAAAGATCAGATCAGAATCTAGATTCTTATTTTTCTACAGGTTCATTTGCATATTAATGAAGAGAAAAATCAATAAGGAATAAATATGAATTCATGTTTATAACGTGTTTATATTATATACACAGTAGGTAATAGTAGCAAATCTAATTTAGTTCAACTGGTATTGCCTGGTTTGTGCTGCTTTTTCATAGAGGCTGCTCTGGAATCAGATTGTATATTATCATCACATCTGAATCAATTTAACATGTAACTGGAACTACTTGAGGTCTAGATGAATCACGTGACGATCAGGAATTTTCTGCTATCCTGATGTACAGGAGCTTTATCTCCTTGTAAGAAAGCGTTATTCACTTCAGTAAGCAACGTCTGCCCAGTTATCCCCCTTAACCAAGTTCCATAGAAACAAATACAGGGACCCATAACATCAATATACATTTAATTTAATATTTAACCATAGAGAGGGTTCTAGAGTATTGCAAATATAGCTAGTTTTGAATGCTAGACTTTTACATGTATAGGCCAATATTCTAACAAGTAGGCCTAGTAAGTACAGTACGTACAAACAGCATCTACTTGTGATGTGATGTTTCTTCACTTCCATTCTACTACCTGTGGAGCCGCCTTTTCATCAGTTTTTCTCAACTTTTCTCATTTTGAGTCATTTCCATGATAGCCTAATTATCTTTAAAAATACTGATACTGTTGCTCTACGATATTAACATTTTAATATGTCAAAGTGTGTATATTACATTATGCATTGAGGAGCTCTACCATACTATCATACTTCATATGAATACAATGAAAGGCCACTATACATATTACAGTTGCTTTGTTGTAAATGTACGGCTAAACATTAAGAAAACGGTCCCCAGACAGAGATTCCATGTCCAAGTTAAAATAAGCAATCCTTTGAATGTTGGAGCAAGATTTTGGAACATCCTCAAAATCTAATAACTTTAACTTGCACATATTTTTATTACTGAGCTATTCTGTTAATTGAGTAATTTCCTAAATAAGTACTTTGACTGGATCACACAATTCTTTCACTTGTCAAACTCTTTCCACCTGTGGTTTTGTGGACTCAACCCAGTCAAACCTTTTAGGAGGATGTAGTTGTCTGCCTAAAACACTTGTCCTGTCTTTTCAGATTTTCAAATCCAAGCCAGTCCTTCTCCCTGTACTGAGTGACAGTTTCCCCTGTCTGAAACAAGTTCGAATAATTTCCACAACATAGTCTAGCGCGGTGGAAGATTTTCTTCCCATGGGCCCTGTCCAAGGCAAATACACTCATGAACTCATTGCGAGGGAAAACTCTCACATCAAACAGCAAGATGTTGCAAAGCAAGGGAAATTTGGTAAACACAACACACCCTGAGGCCGAGGCAGAATAGACTGAGTCTAGAGGCAAGTGACTTCTCTTATTCTAGTGGTATGGCGAGGTCACCTTTCAGTATTTCCTCTGGGCTGAATGGGCTGTCACTACCTGGAGGCTGGACAAGCGTTTGATGCCCTCAACCACGCACACCCAGAATCCTAACAGTACGTCCTTTAGAGTTAAAGTAAGATGTAGAAAATGGCCTAACTTGTTATGATTGCATGCCAACAATATTCCACAATGGCTTCAGACATTATGGACATTTATGTTGTGGTATGATCCTATAGAATATGTAACCATTCTGAATATGGAGACATGACCAGGAGCAGGTCTTAGAACTTTGTTCTAACCCAGACTGTTCTACTCTATTCCAGTATACTTTAATCTGGTACACTCTATATTCTAGTTGACGGTGCTACACTATACCATTCTGTACGCCACTCTATTCTGCTCAACTCCTGATTGGCTATTGCAATTGATTGTTTAGTTGTTGCCATGCGTGTCCTCGCAGCTGCTGTGCTGTAGCTCAGTTTAATTAGCCAGGTATGACCCATGACCGAGGACAGGATATGATGCGTACCTGCCTCTGGAGCTTTTCTATAAACACTTGGGTGTTTTTTCCCTTCGATCATTTGCTGCTTTACCATAGGGTAAAAGAAACACACATTGAGCCCCCTCTCTCCGATCACTCAAAGCGCTGCAGGCTATGTCTCTTCTCGTTACAATTTCAACAGGTTATTTTTAGCAAACGTCTATTGCCCACTGGTTTGTAATCATAAGTAGACGCTATACTTAGCGTGTGTGGTTTAACAGACCGTGGCCAGATGGTTGTCAGGTAGTCTGTCGTGTCTGATGGCTATCTGTCTGATTTGATTATCAAATACTTCAAAGGCCTGGCAAGCTTATATGGCCGCGTTGTGACAATAACAAGCTTCAGGAATGGATACCTCTGAGCTCGTCGCACACACTTCGCTGCTCAGAGGTATCCATCCACACTTGCACACTGTACTTGCTTGCGTGTGCGTGCGTGCTTGCATGAGAGTGTGTGTGTGTGTGTGTGTGTGTGTGTGTGTGTGTGTGTGTGTGTGTGTGTGTGTGTGTGTGTACTGTATACTCAAGTGTGTCTAAAATAATGTTCTGACAGAACAGGATGTTACTGTATTTCGGAAATGCAACTAATACATATTCTGCCTGTTCAGTCTGCTACTGATGCAAGTGTTACATTTCACGTGTCAGCAGACAGCTTTAATATCTCCCTCATTCAAACATCCAGCTGTTATCATTCACCTCGACTGCATAATCTCTTACTAATTTGCTCATGAGCAAAACAAGATCAATGGAAGGAAATCCATTGATCTTGTACTCTGGTTCATAGCCATGTGTCCTAACTTTCTCTAAACACGGACCAACATTTATTTACTCGCCAACATTTATTTACTCTATTCTTCATCAACTGCAATCATTGTGTGCCAATATGCTCATCTGCTGTGTGCATCCACTGTCCCCTGCACGCCCTAGATCTACCCCTCGCCTTTTTAACGGCCCCCTCTTTTAAAACCACCATCTAAGTCAAGTTCTCTCTGTCTCTCTCTCTGTCTCTCTCTCTCTCTCTCTCTCTCTCTCTCTCTCTCTCTCTCTCTCTCTCTCTCTCTCTCTCTCTCTCTCTCTCTCTCTCTCTCTCTCTCTCTCTCTCTCTCTCTCTTCCCTCAGCTGTTCCATGCCTCTGCTCCACTGGGATTGATACAATATTTTCCAACCTCAATTAGCAGCAGAGGGCCTGTTGACTAATTCCAACTGTTTTTGCACCTGAGAGGTTGGGAGTCGGGGCTGGAAAAACTGAGTGGGGTGGGGGTGAGGGCTGGGGCTCCTGCAGGGCGTAGCAGGCTGGGCTGTCGGGGCAATGTTGCAGTGTCGACAGAGTGTAAGGGCAACACAGAGGACAGAGGAGGGGTCGCCCGAGCCCCTGGACAGCAGCCATGCAGAGGAGGCTGTCTGAGCTGGGGCTAAGTCAGGGTGGACAGCAGCTAAACGGGTTAAGCCAGGCTGAGTTTCACTTCACCACCACCTTCACATTGAGCATGAAGGTGTGGAAATGATGATACAGGCAAATGATAGTGCCATGTCCACCGTATCAGGTGGATTTATGCAGATGTGAATGATAATCTTGGATAGGCTGTGTGTGTGTGTGTGTGTGTGTGTGTGTGTGTGTGTGTGTGTGTGTGTGTGTGTGTGTGTGTGTGTGTGTGCGTGTGCGTGTGTGTGTGTGTGCACGTGCACATTTTTAACTTATATATACCTCATTGACTGGGGTACCCCAGGGGTTTGTACTAGGCCCCCCTCCTTTCCCCCCCACACCAAATCTCTTCGCTGAAAACAGCCAATCAAAGCTCATAATGCATTGTGTTGTGAGTAGATTTGCTATTTTCGCCAAATAGTCAACTATTGTGACATGCACAAAATAGGGGTGCTATAGGGTTAATGTGGTTATGTTGTACGTACATTTACATTCGTGGCTGAATGCAACAAAGGCCTGTTGGCCTGTCACTTTTCTCTGTGACACTTTAGTGCTGAAGCTGCAGTCTTGTATCTGTGTCACCGGACTAGTCATTAAATATGCACTGCTTCCTCCTAGTCTTCCTCCAATCTATAGCAGAGTCACAGTATCCATATCAAGGAATTCTCTAGGTCAGGAGGCTTTAAGTCTGATTGAAAACCTCCTTATGCATTGGTCACTGTGGCCGACACAGAAAAAAACCCTCAGTGTTAATTACAGGTCCATTTGGTTCCATTTGTACAAGAGTTAAATGAACAATGAGGATCTTACAGTGTAGCTCAGAAACAGAGTAACTGACTTCAAAATAGGTCTAAACGAGATCTGCCCCATAGTGGGGTTCAACCACAGATCGACACAGATTTTCTTAATTCTCGCCGGCACTTAGGCTCTAATGTAGCCTGACAGCGCATCGCGGATTCGAGTCCCGTTCCCGACAATCTTTGCTGCATGTCTCTCCCCATCTCTCTCTCCCTGTTTCCTGTCCATCTCCACTGTACACTATCAATTAAAGGCAGAAAAGACCCCAAAAATATCTTTTATAGAAAAAAAGAGAAAAGATTTTCTTAATTCTGAGGCAAAGCCTGGATGACCACTGGTTTGGCACTGCGCTCCACTGCGCAGGGTGCAGGTACACACCCTCTCTCTCTCTGTGAGCATACAGAGAATCGTTCTTTCCACCAAAGGAAATGAGAGGATGATGGCTAAAGCGTATGAGGGCATTACATTTAAGGGGACTGTACTTTTTCATAGAGAGCGGTTCCATACAACTAAGTAAACGCTTGTGACAAGGCCACGGAAAGGCACGGCATACATTGCAACCCGCGTTCACTGTTTTTTTCCTCCTTTTCAAGACCCCAAACTCGTTTCATGATAAGTCCAAAGAATCTTGCCAATTTCTTGCGATTGCCACCACTCATCCAAGGTTAATTCTGAAGTGTCAAATTCAAGCACAGGCTGGGAGTAATTAATGTAGTTATAGCAGCTGACATATACTACCACTTAACCAAGAATTAACCCCTTACTCAGAAGAGGCACACCAGTACAATTTGCTTTGCACACACACACACACGTGTTACATCCAGTGACTTTCCTCTGGCTTTCGGACGAGAGCCGACTGTCTTTGCGATTCAGGTCTTCCATGCCCCTCTCTGAGTGTCTGGATCACCCACATCTGAACTTCATTTATGTGTGTGTATTTATTTATCCAGGAAGTCAGGTCTACAAGTGAGGCCTGGCCAAGACAAGGCTAAAGCAGTATAAAAGCAACAAAGCACAGACATTTAACAAATACACAAGGGAAATCTAACAGCATACAGAATATTATAAGGTTTTAAAAACGGGTAGGATGTAGGCAGCATATCCATTATCCACATCTGGTAATGAGATTAGGTGATCCAGTTTAAGTTTTGCCCGCAATTCATCCCATGACCAATTAATGAAACAAGCTCATGTTGCCTGCCTCAGTTCGAACAGCATACCATACAATGCAACCATTTGTGCAAGCGTAAATTATGACTACTCTATGAAAATGAAAACGTATGGTACTGTATGTACACAGGCACCTTACGCAGAATAGCTTTATGAATAAAATGTACAGTACCAGTGTTGCAGGGACTGCCAATCAACCAAAAAATATAGAACACAATGATGGGTCCTATGAGTAGAATTAGTAATAAAACGCAAAGCCGAAATTGTTCAGGGGGTCAAGCTTAGCCAAGGTGGATGAACAAGCAAACCTATGAACAGTATCACCAATCTCAAGCTGATGCATAGAACGTCCAGCAACTAACCTTTTCCTTGCATACATGCAAAAGCAAGACAGCAAATTTAATTTAACGTTTTTGAAAGGCATTCAATATGTTGTTTAAAATTGTGTGTGTTGTCGAAACAAGTGTTTATGAATTGTGATGCCTTCTAATGTTCTAATGTGAGTGCTGTGATCATCCCCCAGAACCAATGATCTTTGTTGTGCTGGTGCTGCTAATGTTGAAACTAATTGTTCATGTTTTTGATAGCACCTTGATACTGCTCCGTTTAGCTTAGCCTTTGTCCTCGCTGACTAGCTCGTAGAAGTACCTTTTTGAATTATTTCTGGTAAATTTAACGAAGCTTTTAGAGGTTCCCTGACATTTATTTTGCTTCCCCATTTCCCCCCCCTGTTTTATTGTTACTTGGTTTTGGGTAAACCAGTTAATTGTGATGACTGCCTGTGTCCCACTATAGACATGTTATAACAACACTAATAATTTGTGACAATCTGAATTTATAGCAGTGTGACTGTTATGGATCTGCCAGGTGAGTAATCCCGGCAGTTTTGACAAAATGTAACCCAGCTTGGCAGCCTGGAACTGTGGTGACTGACTGACCTGTCGGCTTGACACAGCAGCTGCTCTACACCCACTGAACCCCCCCCCCCCAGTAGCTGCACGGAAAAACTGAGTCACTCGCTTGTATAAAAAGTAATTAATGACCAAACATAAATATACATACATACATACATAAATATCACCAACGTTAAAGGCGTAAAATAATTACGTCCAATGCCCGTCCAGTCAGTCAGTCACTGACAAAAAGCTTCAATATACACTGAATTTACACAATATCAGTTATTTTCAGTGAATGGCACCATCATGCAACAAAGTAATTAGGCTTAACGGGGAGGGAGGTCAGCACGTGACCAGAGCTGACCTGGTCAGGCATCTCAAAGGTAGCTATTGATGGAGGCATCGAAGAGGCACGGTGGCTCTCTTCTCAGGTGTCCCCACTGCATATAGACTCTGTACGGACTACAAGGCATATTCGAGGAAATCTAGCTGGGAACAGAACTCAGCTGCACCACCGCTGCGCTGCTGAGCTCCGAGAGCACATTGGGAGGCGCAGCCCCATCGGAGCAGGTGCTGAATGGTGTGATATAGTGCAAAGGGAGAGCCACACTGAGAGGAGCTTCTGAAAGGAGATTTAGCATTGTCTGTCTGCAGGAAATGCTTACAAATCTAGCGTACAACCCCTTGTCTACTGTCAGTAAATCACTAGATAAAAGTAAAGCCCAATGCACCTGCTGGATACAGATGCGAGGCGCGCGCGCGCACGCACACACACACACACACACACACACACACACACACACACACACACACACACACACACAGAACGCACTTTTACCTTTACCCACACACAAACACAGACCCACATGCAAGCGCTCATTGACTGAAGGAGAACTACAGAGAGAGAGAAAAGAGAATCTTTTGTGAGCAGCTTCAATCACACTTACTTGAACGCCACAATCTAGGATCACTAAACAACCCAAATCTGTATCAGACTCTGAGCAATAGTAACCTACTGTGTCTCTCGCCATAGATTTTCTTTTGAAGAATGTGTTTCGTGGCTACATCTGTCCCTTACAACTGGAGCACTATCAACACAGTTTTGACAAGTTAATCCCCTTTGAAACTGAAAGGATTTTTTCTTCCCCTCCCAAGCCCAGTTTGCATTGCCAACTGATGCACAATGTCTTTCCTCAAGTCAACTTCATTGTAAACATAGAGCCGTCTTTCCCATGAGAAGGCTGAATCCACACTGGGGTATCCCAGCTTACCTAGCAACGCTTATCTCACACTCAAAACACAACACAAATAACTCAGCACTTAAAGAACTGGCAGAACCAACGGATACCGTATGAGCCGTTATAAAAGCACCCAGATTAGAAAGTCCAACCATAAAAACATAATTGAGAGCAATCACAGGGCTTCCTGCCTCCCTTTATGTCCCATATCACACATTAAAGACACAGTACCTGCAGTAAACACTGCCAGCACCGGCTACTTACTGTCAGCATAGTTCTTCCGCCGCGTGCCGTCCACCTTGCCTGTTTTGTCAATGCAGAGGAAGAACTTGTTGGCTGAGTAGAGCCGCCGCAGGCGGACGTCGCCCTCTAGGTGATTGTAGCTGCGGGTGTGTCTCTCCAGAGTCCACGAGCAGTTGATGCCGACCGCCAGCACCTGCAGGGGCTCATGCCCTACCCCGGGGGGACATGCCCCCGTGGCAATGCCAGTGGTGGTGAGCAGGAGCACGGAGAAGCATGCCAGGCAGAGGGAGGCCGCACTGGGCAAAGGTGGGAGCCGCCCGCCGGAGGAGGCTCCGGTGGCGGCGGTGCCAAGGGCAGGTTCAGGACAGAGACCAGCCACGGACGGCGGCGTCCATCTGCACATGGTGGGTCAGACTCCCAAGGTGCACCTTGCGCAGGCTGTAGGCATGATGATGCTGACCAGGAGATGTCCCGTTCCTTTGGAGTGCTGACAAGAAGAGGGTGGGTGTCCTGGGACGGGCAGGGAGGGAACCGGCGCTCGCGGCACAGATCTTCTGGATGTCACCGGCAGCCAGTCTGCACGGCGGGAGCATGGGCTGACAACAAGGTTTCTTATTATGGATCAGCTTGTCTGTGCTGGTACAGCAATAGCTTTTTCTCTTCTTCTCTTGGTGTGGATTCTGGTCATCCGATCCTTGATAAAATGTAGTCCTTTTGTAAATCCATCAGTGGGTTTGTTCCTTGCTTCTCTTTTCTTGTCTCTCCTCCTTGCTGTGAGGTCTTCTTTCCTGTCCCAGAGTTAAAGTCCTGTAATATATGTGTGTATATGTGTGTGCGTGTGTGTGTGTGTATGTGTATGTACATGCAAGTGTGAGCATGTATCTATGTTTGCGTGCCTGCTTGTTAGAGAGAGTGAAAGTGCACATGTGGGTATGTGTGTGTGCGTGTGTATCTGTGAGTGCATAAAGTGTGTGTATATGTGTTTGTGTGCACCTTGCTCCTTCCAGCTGGAGTGGAATAAGGTGGCTGTCTGAGCTGCTGACCCGTGGCTGAGAGGGAGTTGAATGTGGGCTGGTGGTGACTGTGTGTGTGTGTGTGTGTGTGTGTGTGCGTGCGTGTGCGTGTGCGTGTGCGTGTGTGTGTGTGCGCGCGCGTGTGTAAGAGAGAGAGAGAGAGAGAGCGAGAGAGAGAGGGCAAGTGAGTAAGGGAGGGAGTAAGGGAAGGGAGGGAGAGAGCTGGTATGTTTGTGACACACAGAGAGAGAGAGAGAGAGGGGGGGGGGAGAGAGGCAGAGAGAGACAGAGAGAGAGAGAGAGGGGGGGGGGGGGGAGAGAGACAGAGAGAGAGAGAGGCAGTGGCAGAGTGTGTCAAAGTGTCAGAGTGAGCAGCAGTCAGTCTGTCGTTGCACGGGGCAGTGAAGCAGTAAGTGAATGGCCTCACTCTCTCCTGTGTAAAGTCAGTCAGTCAGTCAGTCAGTCAGTCAGCCCGCTCTCCTGTGGAAGCGCTGTCTGGAGTTGTCCTGCGTTTTATCCTATAGGCAGGGCTGGCATCTGGGGGGGGGGGGGTTGACAGGAGAGGGGTGGGGCCACTACTCTCATTCATAACCATGTGAAACAAATGAGGAAGCTTTTGAATCAGGTACTGTTTTCTTTTAATCCTCATTGCAGCAGAGTTAATTTCCCTCCATCGTGGCTTTCTTTACCTGAGACCTTTTTTTCTTTACCTTTTTTATTGCTCTTCTTCAAGACAACTGGAAAGTGTTAGATTCCCATTATATCTGATGTGATGTGACCGAAGAGTTTTTCAACACAGGTCAAATCAGCGGTGAACCATCCACCTGTATGCTGACGTCTCCTCGCTCTGTCTTCTTTCTCTGCAGACACGCGGGACCAATTAAGGAGGCCAGGGCTTTTCTTTTTCGGCCGCTGGCTTGAATCATCAGGCAGTCAGAAACACAAGGCTGGGGTTGGGAGTGTCGGTGGAGTTAGTCCAGATGAAGCCAGAGAGAGACCCTCTGATCACCTGTGTTAATGTTTCAATATAACACCTCTCTCTGATGTTTGTCGTTTGATTTGCGAGGCCGAATCGGAAATGAAGAACACCTTTTTTTTTTGCAGCTTCCCACACTTGTCCGTCTTTTTACAGGCTGTGAGCTGAAGTAGTTTCACAAGTGTCAGAGAATTTTCACATGCCCTACTTAATGTGAGGCATTAGGGTCCTGTCAAAGCTGTCATGTAAATTATAACCCTCGCTCGACTACTGTTTTCCGTTTAATGCTTATGCTTTCTTGACACCACAAGACAAGAACAAAACCAAAAAATAAGAAAAGACTGACGTATGTGCGGTAAAACATTCATTATGAAACAGAACCAAAAATGTTTAACCACTTGAACACCAGCATTAATATTCTGGGGGAGACATTAGCCAAAACATTGCCGATGTACAAGTTCACAATGCGTCACGTTGCAACGTGTTGTGAGCTTGCAGATCGGCTATTTTTGGTGAAGACAAAAAGCGATCCAAGTACAGAGCCAAATCAGGTCTAGTTTAAGTCTAGAGGGTAATCATTGTGTTTTCTTTTAAATGGCCATCCATTGAGACAGACAGTGAGAGAAGGGAACGGCATGGCAGCACATGTTCTAAAGTGGGGTTGTCCAGTTAGCGGCAATTGCTTCCTTTTAACCACAACCCCCAGCATCCTTAATGTGGGGGAAAA
>NC_139946.1:11521930-11734430 GCF_963454915.1 Gymnoscopelus microlampas
CACATACATTTATGTCATAACCAATTACTGACATATACTTTTTCCTTCATATTTTATTCTTCCATTATCTTTTTTTCCATTTGTTCCTTTTCTCTGTATTTAGTCGTCGTGCCAATTTCCAATTCCCCATATAGTCAGCGCTGACCTCTACTGTTGCTCTTGGACAGGGATGTCTCCTCCAAACATGTGACATAGCCAGCCGCTTCTTTTCACCTGACAGTGAGGAGTTTCACCGGGAGGGTGTAACGCATATAGAGGCACACACACTATCTTTCCCAGTTCTGATCCCCACTGAACTGGCACCCCGGACAACCTGTATGTACAGTATAGGAGTCGCTAGTGTAACGACAGAGATCGCTCTTCCCCAACCGGCTTCCCATCCACAAACACGGCCAATTGTGCTCATTGGAGCACATTCCATTCCAAGCTGGAGGAACCGTGAAGGATTTGAACCCAAGCCTTCATGGAGATGGGGCAGGATCGATACCCCTGGCTGTGCCACTCAGCTGCTGTCATTGAGACTACTTGATACTACTTGTAATGCGTAGAGACATTATGATTTTCATTTGTTTTATTTTTATGACTTGTTAATACAGTCAACTTTTTCAAAATCTTGAAGCATAGTGTCCCCTAGCTACAGCACACTTCTCCAATGCACTGCATTGTTCGAAAACATTTCCAGTATCGCGTCCAAATCGTACTTCTTTGTAATCTAAATAGTGTCCTGTGAGGAGCTGCGTTAAGCTGAAGTTGTCCCTTTTCTCTCACAGGGGACAAGTCATTAGTTCCATGTAAAAAAAAAAGGTGAGGACGCACGTGCACACACGCATGCACACACACACACATGCAAGCACGCACAGTCGCACACATACACACGCCAAACGCATTTACGGTACCAAAGCAAGCATCTTGCGAAGAAGAAGTATCTCCGTCAAGTTCCCCATGGCCACGCAGGTGAGGCCCTCTCTCCATCTGTTAAACAAATAGGGAGCTTCTACAAAGGTGTGCAGAAGAGTTCACATGATCAAAGTGTGTGAGAATGGCAGCCTTGTCCCTGCCTGGCCATTATCAGGCCCCATGAATGCCTGTCTTCTCCTCTTTTGTTGGACCAGGCATTGACAGTCACTCACCCGGCAATGACTGTCACACCACTGCAAAGAGCCAGCCGCCGACAGGGGCCGGCCACATCAAACGGGCCTGTCGAGGGGCCCCCGCTCGTGAACCGTGGCAACAAACACCTCCTGATCCTCACCTACAGCTCAGCAGCAGACACCCACTGCTGTGCTCTCAGCCACGGCCTCCATTGAGAAAAGATGTACTGCCTGGACCTCATTTCCCTTCATGCCCCCCCCCCCAATCTATGTGTGTGTGTGTGTGTGTGTGTGTGTGTGTGTGTGTGTGTGTGTGTGTGTGTGTGTGTGTGCGTGTGTTTGTGTGTGTGTGTGTGTGTGTGTGTTTCAAGTAGTGCTTGTGTTAACCTCCAGCCCGCCAAGACACAAAGGAGCTGCTAAAGTGTTTAAGAATGCTTTATGGACGCATGACAAGGGGAACCTGACACTGCTGGGGGCCAGAGAGCATACAGGATGTGACTGAGATGAATTCTGCTTTCCTCCCAATTTGGAGCTGAGTCACAGTTGATGTGATTTAAATTGTTTGAACTGTCGGGACATGTGCAATGAAAGATACTTTGAAAGAAAACAAGGTGTCGCATTAGGCCGGCGGTTCTCAACCTGTGGGACCGGGGACCACTGGTGGGCAGCGAGGGTATTGCAAGTGGGCCCCCAAATAATTGCCCAAACACTAAGGTTTTTATGATCATATGACATTAATATATACATAACATGTATGTATGTATATATATATATATATATATATATATATATATATATATATATATATATATATATATATATATATATATATATATATATATATACATACACACACACACACACACACACACACATATACATGTTTGTTTTTGCTGTTAATCTTGAGAGATTATTGCAAAGCAAATGCTGACTCATTAGGAACAATACTTTAATTGGCCTGTGGGTGGCAGTCTCACCACAGGCAACATGACATTTACAAAAGTCAAGTTTAGAGGTATGTATGTATATTTATATATGGTTTATTTACAATTTTTGGGGAGATGTTCTATATTTAAATACAGCCATGCGTTGGTATTAAAAGAAAAAGAATGTACTTTGTAATTTGTGCTTTTGAATACTGGTACTTGAGTATTTACTTCAGTACACAGGTTAGATATTTCGGTTAAGTTCTTATCGGACACCACTGCCAGATGGGTCCTAGTCCTAGACAACCAGTCACCTTTCCTTTGAGTAGTATTATTTTACAGTAATGCTTTCATCTTTTGTTTTAATTTAACTTCAAGTATAGTCATGTTATTTTGTACAGAAAGTATGCTTTCATGATCTTTTGTTTGTAAATAGTAATGTGTTATTTTGCACATTGAGTAATATTTTGTTTGAAGAAAACTAACAGTTCTGTAAATAATAGTGTTATGTTGTACATCCTTCAAAAAAATAAAACCTTTTATGTTTTGAAGTAGCAGTTTAAGTTTGTTTTGCTTGTGTAATAGTCGCTTTGGATAAAAGCGTCTGCTAAATGACTGTAATGTAAAGTAATGTAATGTAATGCAATGTAATGAATAATGCATTTTATATGATAATCATATATCAAGCTTCATCTCTTTATTTTCTTCTCTTTGGCTTTAGTGTGAAATATAAGCTATGCAAAGCTCTTCATTCCAGTAACTGAAGATTGGTGATATCAAGTGTAGAAAAATGTGAGATTTAGAAACGCTTTATTTCAGGCTTGAGGTTTGACTGATGACTGATGACAAAACAACTGTTAACCATACTGCCTCCATGCAGGCCTGGGTATGGGAGTGAAATAGCAGACTAGTGGAATAGAGTAGACTATATACATGTCACAAATGAAATGAACATGTTAATGTGGGGTTTTGAAATGAGGTTTTGAAGCAGATTGATGTCAGTGTCAGCTGACTACCATATACTCCCTTTGACAACTGAAGAATGTTAAATATTGAAGGAAAGTTTCACTCTTCTGTCATTTCAATGGAAGAAATTCATTTAAGATGGTTTATCAAAGGAAGAGATAGACTGTGAAGTTGTGTTGACTGTGTCGAAGGAATATAAAAATTAAACAAAGACAGCTTGTGGAAGAAAGTGGTTTAGCCAACACTGCCACCTGGTGGTCAAAATTAGAAATAATCTAAACGTGTGCTCATACTGTAGGTTTCCAAAGACAATAGTTTCAATAGACTTTTATGCTAATTATAGTCCCATCAATCATCTTATTGTCTCCGCCAGGCCGAAGGCATGGCGAGAGAGTATGTTTTACCCTCCGTCCGTCCGTCCGTGTGTGTGTCCGTCCGTCCGTGTGTCCCTCCTGTCTGTGTGTTAGCAGCTAATCTCCGGCACCGTTGGCCCGTTCGCTCTGAAACTGTGCACACACACTCCCTGGATGCCAATTCAGAACCTCTGCCCCAATGTTTTCACATGGGCCTGTTATAGCGCCACCAGGAGGCCGATTTGTGCATTTTTACATTACTCCTACAGATGTTATCCAAACGTCATGCAAATCGGTACACAGTATCTCTATAGCCATGTGATCAACAAGGATCTGTCCGATTTCCCATATTCCATCCTCATTGCCTATGGTTGGCTTCCAAAGTTTGCAGGATTGGTCCGTTTTGAACAAAAAGCCTCAAACTATGCACGCAGCACGATTTCCGTGAAATTTCACACGCACATTCCCACTTGGCCGAGGAAGAAATGCCACTGTTTTCACATTGGCCTGTTATAGCGCCACCAGCAGGTCTAATTTAGCAAAACACATTTTTGGAACAAAATGCCTCAAATCATGAATGCAGTGTCTGATTGCCGTGAAAGACCTAAGAATAAATGGCACCCTTTTCACATTGGCCTATTATAGCGCCACCAGGAGGCCAGAATAACGTACCTGACCTGGCGGAGACCTGTGCTCCAAACCCAGGCGCTGGATTCCAGCGCCTGGGTTTGGAGCACTCTGATTGGTTAGGAGATAACAAGGTCCTAAGACCAGCGTTCCTGCAAGGTTCTCCCAGGCTTTTTTTCTTTTGAAACAAAAAAAAAGGCATGGGTTTCCGAGGCTACATAGTAAGTGACACAGACACTTCCCACTAAGCACTAGATGGCAAATCAACCTCATTTATGTGTGACCGTCATCTAGACCAGTCAGGACCCCCCAGGGGGGTCCCTACATGATTATTATCCCACGATTTTGTAACCCAATTTTTTACACCCAGTGCCAATTGTCTATGTAATCCTGGGCACTACCTTCCCTCTGTTAAGACCCTTTTAATACCTAAAAAAAGAAAAAGAAAAAATACCATTACTGCATCAAAAGTATTAACAAACTATAGAAACTGGTCAAACATAGGCCAAATTGTCAAATAATATAAGAAAGAGAAAAACAAGCTGTTCTAAAAGCTTGTAGATCTGCTATTTTCACAATATTTATCTGTGGAGGCCGGAAAAGAACCACTGATCTAGACCATGTGATTTAATCCGTTAGCACGCTGAAATAGAAGCCATTGTTCTTGCAGTCATAGAATATATATTTTTTTTAAGTTTCAAATGGTCATTTTCTTTAAATGACCAAACCTGCCGACCGATAATGTCACTGGTAGGCAGGTTTCTGAAATATCCACAACCCTGCTCTGAGACACAGAGCAAGTAGACAGAAAAGGTACCGTCATATAATGAGGATTAGTGAGGACCAATTACATAAAGATAGGTTGAAAATGGCTGAAGTGGTCCTTTAAGTAAGTCTATATTGGTTTTCTGTGGCGTACATCCTAGTAGGTTGACTGCTTTGTGAGCGATAAACTGGTCTGTCTTCCAACAGTAATGGTTTGATTGTTTACTATGAAGTGGATTTGAACCTACAAAACATTTTATATGTTGAACACTGTAGGCAATGAGGACAACAACTTCAGTGAGCTGTGGACTACGATTATTGAAAGTTGTGAAACATTTCTACCATCATGAAATTGAAAAGAACCACAAAGACAGCAAACAGACTATAGTGTTGTCACGGTCACACTTGGACTGAATAAACATATTCTTTCCCATCATTGACTCCATGATTGTTGAGATGGAGAAATATTTCTCAAAGTCCAGCTGTATGTATCATAATAAATGGAACAAACCCGTCGAGCGGGGACTTCTTGAACGAGGAAAAGGTTATGTTATTGGAAGAGGCATATGTCTCAGATTTGCAAGACCTGAAGAATGAGTTGAATCAGACAAAAACACTAAAAGAGACAGGGCACATGGAAAAGAGAATCCCTCTAGTCAGACTGAGTTAGTCAGGTTTTTGGAAAGTTTTGAGCTTTTTCATTTCTGCAAGACTGCAGTTGTTCAGTGAGTAGTGCTGGGAGCCTGGGAGTGAATGCAGTGTCTCAACATTAAAGCTAGTAAAAACAAATCACTTGCAAAAGCATTGAACTTGAATGGAACACTTTGCTAGACACTAGACAGGATAACAACTGTTGCCTTAAGCTGGTTTAAAGGTGCAACGTGTGACCTTTATTTTACAGGTCTATGCATGTGAACAGATTTGATTTAATATGAGTTTTAAATAAATTTGTCATAAAATGTTATTTGACTTTCTGCCTTTTCTCCCGCCAGGAGAAGTGGAAGAGAGACCTATGACTCAACCCCAACATATGCAGCTGACTTGTGGACTTTCTGTCAGAGCAACGCCTGGAGGTGAGGATAGGCTCCAACACCTGTGCCCCCTCCCCCTGGCCCTCATCACAGCAGCCCCCCAGGGCTGTGTTCTAAGCCCCCGTCTCTATTTCTTGTACACCCAGTTGGACCTGGCCGGCCATGCACAGCTCCAACTTAGTAGTCAAGTTAGCCGGCAACACTACAGTGATAGGCCTGATCACTGATAACGATGAGACATCCTATAGGAGAGAGCTGGAGTTCCTGACACAATGGAGAACAACCATGGCCGTAAACTTTGCCAAGACCAAACAGCTGATAATAGATTACGCCTCCCAGAAGGCGTTAGTTAGAAAAGGCAGTGTACAGGGTGAGAGGGATGAGAAATGATTTAACCTGAACTAAATGCTTTTGTGACATAGCTATTCTCTGCCCTTTTATCACCCCTTCAGCCTGGGTGAGTCAGTGGGTAAAATATGGACAGCTTCCGTATCTTCCCTAGGGATAATGTGGCAGCTGCCAAATCAGCGTAAATTGGCCTTGGATGAAAAATAATGCCCGGGTGAGAATCAAACAAATTACTGCTGTCCTCCTCTGACTGTCACGTCAATTGTACGTGCTCAATTGCCATGCAAAGCACATGCAGATGTACAGAATTACAATAGCTTCCTGAGTTCGAGAACACCACAGTTTTACTTTTGAGTCATTCTGGGTGGAAACTGTGGGCTCTGAGGTTTTTCAATGTGAAATCTTCATCTCTGAGTGTTCAGCAAAGGTCTACTCTGCAGACAATGGAAATAGGCAACAAGATCAGACCAAATGCTCTCACCACAGTGGTGCTTGCAAAAATCTGCAGAGTCATTGTTTCATTTGCACTTTTTGTTTGAGTTAAGTAGTGAGAGGAACGGGCATAATCTTTATGTTTCATTAACAGAGTAATTGTATGCTGTTTCTGTTTATCATCAATCGTGGTTATAACATGTTCAATATTGTTGACCAGATTAACAGTCACTTTGTATTATGTTCTAATGCAAACAAGCAAACAATTTGTGATTGACATATAAACATCTACTACTTGCAGTTCTGTATGTAGCTTTTGAAACTGTATAGTTACTGTCAAAACTATTGAAAAGTACTGTGATTGTTCTGAACACACCAGTATACAGTACGCATCATCCACAGATATGTTTTAAGGCTGCAATCCGTAACATTCATGTCCTACCCGGGTAGGACATGAATGAACCCGGCCCTGTGCATCAGTGCCAACATTTCTATAAGGAAACCTCGTTTAAGCAGAGGATAAATTGCACTTTGACCTTCATGCAATACCATCAACCAGTACTGGTATTACCTGAACAAGGGCAATCAACATAGCTTTTTCCCCCGACAGTGATGATATGCTGTCAAGTTCTCTCTTCAGTTAAAGTAAAACGTTTTATGATGAGGTTGCAAGGACTGAAATGATCGTGCTGTAACTCAGGGGTGGGCAACTTTGATGATGGAGAGGGCCACTATATTTCCACACTCACTCCAGAGGGCCACATTGCATAATACTGTCGGGTAGACACCTCTTATCTCCATATTTTCACTTTTTTCGTAAATTAATGCCGTACTTTACCTATGTCCATATCAAATGCTTTTTCATAAATTAATGCCCTATTTTATCCTTCATCATATGACAGTGTCACGGAAAAGAAGCGAAGACCTGCTTCCTCCTCTTGAATAAAACAAATCCCAAAACTTTGTAAACATTTGAAGCTTTTTTGCCTAATAATGACATGCCCAATACACAGATGGCAGTTTGAAAGTGGGTAAGTCTGTCTGTGAGTTTTATAAATATTAATTTAACCAATAAAAAGTACTAATAATGTGGCTATATAAAAGCCAGTCCACACCACCGCAACTCTTTGCAACTCCTTGCAACATGCAACTACTTCAAACTACTTGTAACCATTATCCCCAATGGCAGTTGCAAGGAGTTGCATTGGTGTGGACTGGCCTTATCACTGTTTTGTTGCAAGGAGTTGCGACTAGTTGCATTGGTGCAATCTGGCCTTAATAACTACATGTTCTTTTTTCCATTTCCTGAAAAGTAATGGTTTTGGACCACCCGACAGCGACAATATGACCACATGATGATGCAGATGTACAAACCACATGCGTGTCTGTAACCCAGATGATCATATAAGGTCTGCTATTTAAATAGGGGTCTGTGACTCCCTATGTGTCCCATTTGAACTTTCTACCTGCATGATGAACAATATGCATGCACTTGTGCTTTGTGTTGTCCTGATGTATCTTGGACAAAAAGGTAAGTCATTCGCAACACTAAAGAACTGATTATGATTATGTGGATGTGGACTATTACTGTACAGTATTACAACAACAATGTTAGAAGCTGGTAAATATTGTTTTGAGATCTACTTTAGCCTTTTCCTTTACAGCACTTGGGAGTGAAATCATAAATGGGAAAAAGGCGTCACCAAAGTTATTTCAGTACATGGCTTCTGTGCAGAATAATGGGAAACATGTATGCGGAGGATTCCTAGTCAGTCAAGACTTTGTCGTCACTGCTGCCCACTGTTGCCCGTAAGTTTATTTTACCCCTCAAGTCACCTACAATTAATCTGATTCTGAACTTGAACTTAGACAACCTGAATAACATAAACCAACAATCATGGTTGACATACAAACGTTGGAATAAGTAAACAATGTATTTGTATTTTATATTTGCATGTTCAATGTACAAAAAGGTTTTTCAAAATTATAAGTAATAACTATATGCACTCAGGAAATGTACCAAAATGAGTGTTGTTGTTGGCACTCACAACCTCAAGAGAATCAATGAAAGAGTGATGAGATACAACGTGCTCAAATGCAGACACCCCGACTTTGTAAATGTCTCACTTGGAAGAGACATCATGCTTCTGAAGGTAAATAGCATTTATTAATCCTAATATGAAGGACTGAAGAAAAGAAAAGGAACATATACTGTACATATACAGTAGGCTATAGTCCTTAGGCAAATCACAGATATTAAGCTATATTTATTTATTACAACCTTGTGTTTGCAGCTGTCTAGGAAAACTGGACAAAGAAAACTATGGAAAACAGTTAAACTTCCAAACAAAAGTAATACGGCAAAGACTAAGTGTATAGTAGCAGGATGGGGGCTCACTCAAACTGCCGGCACAGTTTCCGATGACCTGCGAGTGGTTGATGTATCTACCATTGACCTGAAGGTCTGCCAAAGGAAATGGACACCGTTCACCCTGCCAGAGAATATTATCTGTGCAGGGGGATATGAGACAAAGAAAGGATTCTGTCAGGTGTGTATGAAATTTGTTCTCTCTCCAAATTAATAGTGTGAACTGATTTCTGTTTCAAATATCTTTATTGTGAAGCACAGGATAAAGACATACATTTATGATGCAAATAATTAAATAAGAAACATTATGAGGTGCTTCCCTATTTTCCAAAAACAGAGACATACACACAAAATAAACCGGTACAATGAAAAAAAGCAAAGTCAAACTGTACATAACTGGTTCCCAAGCAAGGCTGCCTTTATACATTATTTCCAAATATATACAAAAAGTACCCCCGAGGAGTGCTGCCCCATATCACACATGACACGGATGTGTCAACTGATTTCTAAAGAAAAACTACGACTGCACTCAGTAGAGTGCACACCTACGTCAGGCTATCATTCCCACTAAGGGAAAATACTTTAGCCGTGAACGTGAATATGACCTTTTACATTATCGGCCCAAATTTTAATTGTCTCTTCAAGGGAAGACCATTAATAATTCCCTCCATGTTTCATAAAATCCAGCCACCCATTCTCATGTTATTTGGCTATTAGACATATAATTCAATGCTGACTACTAAGGTCATCTAACAATCTCACGAAATGCTCAATAAATGTGATTAACAAGATTTTTTTTTCTTAGGGTGATTCTGGTGGCCCTCTGGTGTGCGATGAGAAGGCGGTTGGCATTGTGTCTTTCAACAATAACAAAATATGTGACTACCCGAATGTACCAAATATCTATACAGATGTATCAAAGTACCTATCCTGGATCATAAAGATCATAAAGAAAAAAACATGTTAGATTTGATAGTCAATGTACTGTATTTACAATATACACTGATGTTGTAATACACTTTCATTGCACTGTTAAGCATATCTGTGTTTGCTGATTTAAACTGCTTGAGTCATAATTGACTATCTCTTGCACTATTTGTTTTTCATGATATATATAATAATATAAATGTAATCCCCAAACCCCTTTAGGATTATCATGAGAATCTTACCTGAAATATAGAATGACATGGATCAAGAAAATGTCCATGTGAAAGAAGCATACTGTATGTATTTTAAGAAGCTCTAGCAGGCAAGACTCTGTCTTACATCAAAACTGAAAACCTTTCTGTTTCTTCTGCCTTTTATTGCGACTTTTGTAATCATTATTCTGCACTGTATTTTTATGCTCTATTTTGTTTCATTTTTGCTTGTTTTTATTTGTATAAAATTCAAATGCACTTTCATAATGTGTTTATTTTACTTTGAATGGCCTACAGTATACAAATAAACTTTACCTTGACTTGCCCTTGAGGATCTTTCATTTATTTGAAATGCTTCATTTACAGTATGTCTATCCACAATTTTACTCTTCTATATCTTCAAAGGCCCCTTCCAAGTATTTCTTTCATTATCATTCCCAGTTCATGGGGGAAAATAGACAAATCTAAGCCAGAGAAAGAAAATAGTGTGCAAGTTCTTGTTGCTCTGATGAAGGCAGAACACATAATGCCTTTATTCGTGTGTGCTAATAAAAAAGTGGAAATGTGGGTACTTTGTCCTCCACTGATTAGACATTTTGGATGTGCTGCCTTTTGGGGATATTTTCAATTCCTACTTTTTAGTTGTAAGTTCTTAACACTGCCATCACATTTAGCCTGGTTAGACCGTCTTTGCTACCAATAAATATGGCAGCAGTCATCACCCATGGCTGAAGTGTTTTTTGTTAACAGCATTGCGGGTGTGTTCATAGAAGAACAAAGGAGGACAGTGCAAATGCGCCATTACATTTACTATTATCTAATTACTTTTAATAAAGTCCAGTTCAGATACTTTAACACTTTTACTCAAGTGGTATTCGTATGGGTGACTTTCACTTTTATCAGTAATTTAGTTATCACTGTTTTTACTCAAATGTGGATTTCAGGTAATTTTTCCACCAATATGTTTATGGAACAGAAAATGCTGAAATATACAATAGCTAATGTTTTCATCAAAACATAATGATGTTTCCTGATAAGTATACTGTTTAAATCTAAGTGTTTGTTATTTGCAGAGCCTAATGTGTTTCTTTCGAAACCCACACCACATAGCTGAGAAAATCTAACTTGTGGTCACAACACATGCGATAGATGAGACAGCATTCTGCTATGGGAAACAATACCTTTCTCAAGAACAAACATTTGCACAATCACATACAAAAAAGAAGAGTGCAATTTTGTCATCATAATTGCCTAAGCACAGCTAAGCACAGCATCACCTTGGTACGCCATCATGAATTTGGCAATTAATAATTAACTGATGGTAAGTTTACTGATTCAGTCACAATCCTTGAGCCCTAAAACCTAGGGTTATACACAAAAAACACCTTTCTAGGTTGAGTATAGAATGAGAGATAGCTTTTTTAAGCTCCTATTTTTTCGTATGCTATTTAACATGCCTAATAGTAACAGCATCCATTGAAAAATCTTTTCTATCAATTATTTGGTGTTTCAACGATACTGACCTATCTAATATTGGAATTATTGCATATCGACCACTAGGGGGCGAGCCCAACTCATTTACGATGTTTTTTGAAAACCGTATGGCCATACCTAACACCATGCCAAAAATGTGCTACCAAGTGCACAATTTTTATGATTTTTTATATATTCCCTCACAACTATAAACACGGGAAACCAAGGAGGACAATAACTACGACTTTACTTATCAGTTACCACAAGCACACACTGAAAGCATACACAAAAACACACACAGAAACTCACTAACATCATGACATAACAAGACAATGAACCAGCACAGTCACAAATAGTCTCTGGAGCTTGTTAGCCAATTAGGCAAGGCTGACACCCGCAGGTGAGTCCACTCTAGGCAATCAGAGTCCAAAGAGGAGCCGTGAAGGGCTGGGAAGCTCAACTGGACAGGGCAGGGCACACAGGGCAGGGGCAGAGGCCACGATTGTGACAGAGGAACTGTCCCATTAACAAAATAGTAGTCCCGCCAGGATTCCTCTCGACAGTGTGCGGAGGGAGTTGGTTGATGTCAGCCAGATGCTGCTGGCTGCCATCTAAGCCACCATTACTCATCCATTCTGTGAACCATATCGTAGCTCTTCTCTGCTCAGTGTTTTAGTTCCATGCACCCCAAAGCATCAGCATGATCGTTGCCCTGTTTTCATACATTTTCAAACTCTGCCACCAAACACAGCTTTTGTGGGAGGTTTGGTTTTGGAATTCTCATCTGAGGTGCCCAGCCAGGCACAAACAGAACAAAACAGAGCAGAAAGTGGCGATCTTTGACGGTTCACAGAATGGCGAGGCACATAAGGAACACATATCATATACGTATTGTACATGCTCAACGTTTGGATGAAAAATGTGATCAATAGACCTGCATTTGTGGCTTCCTGAGTTTGAAACACGACTGAGTCCATCTGAGTCAGTCAGGAAACTAGTATGGGTTCTGTGGTTCTTCACAGTGCATGCAAAGACATCTTGTCTGAATGTAGGTATGCAGTGTTTTTGCAACTAAAGTTGAGTTAGCTATTGGGTCTGTGTGGCAATTTTGTTATGTGGGTGCCTTGTCCCACATACAGGATTTTCAGGGAGGCTGACAGGGAAAGGTGATTTTTGTAGGTAACGGTTCACAAAGAGGATGTGATTAAGCCTTATGCTTGTGCTAAACTCCTGTCCTTTTTGGGTTGTTTGAATTTCTGCAAAATGCTTAAAAACCTTACATTCCTTTTTGTCCTGAACAATCAGAACTTCCACGGCAGAACATCTGCCTACTGTCTACAAAACTTTGGAATCTATTTGGATATCTCAGCCAATGTGTCTCATTGTCAACCTAGCCAGTTCGGATGTCATGCTCTCCAAGGATTATTGGGGATGGCACATTTCTTACACTGGTTCATCCTCTGCACATGCATGATACCCTCTAAACGGCACATACAGTATAAATGGAATCACATTCACAGACCTTGCAACCTCTATAAAAGAGGTCATATGACCAGAAGAGGATGTAGATGAACAAACCACACAGGCTGCCAAGATGAGATGCAAATAGAGCTGTGACTTTCTACAGTATGTTACATACACGTTCTTGTGCTTTATGTAGTTCTTATATGTCTAAGTCATTTGCAAGAAGTTGGAGTACACTTGCATTGCAATGGTAGAAGTATTGATGTTTGCTGGTTTATTTAAATTGCTTGTGGGGGTGGTAATTGAGAATCACTTGCACTGTTTGCTTTTGCTAATTAAAATACAACATAAATTGTCTGTTTGGGAGATTTTCTTTTCAAAAGATTTTGAAAAAAGGAAATTGGGACTCTTACAGACTAGCAAGATTATTTGGGTTATAAGGGGATCTAAGTGCTCCTCTTACTTCTATTATGTATGACTCTCATTCTCCCCCTGTTGGGTAAACAGAGGTACTGATTCATAAAAATCATCATAAATCTAAAGTTTTATAATAGACCACTCCAGAGGTGGGGGTTCATCTTCTTAGTGAATATACCACATACTTGCAGCATGGGTTCATCATAGCATTCTTTTCTGTTGTGAAATAAACTTTTGATTTTCTGTTCCAATCAAAAAACAATAAATTATAGCTAAGTAAAAGTCAAGTAAAGTCACATTTATTTGCATAGTCCTTAATGTCCCTGTTCTTATATCGGGGTAGCGGGAGGAACAACTCAGGGTGGAAACTGTGGGCTCTGTGGTTTTTCAATGTGCAATCCTCATATCCGAGTGTTTAGCAAAGGTCTACAGACATATGGAAATAGGCAACAAGATCAGACCAAATGTTCTCACCACAGTGGTGCTTGCAAAAATCTGCAGTCATTGTTTCTTTTGCACTTTTTGTTTGAGTGAAGGAGTGAGAGGAACAAGCATAATCTTTATGTTTCATTAAAAGATTATATGCTGTTTATCAATATCATCAATCATGTTCAATATTTTATGACCAGATTAACAGTCACTTTGTATTATGTTCTAATGCAAACAAACAAACGAGTTGTGATTGACGTTATAAACATCTACTACTTGCGGTTCTGTGTGTACATATATTTCACAATGCATTGTCAACTTGTAGACCTGCTTCCTCCTCTTGAATAAAAACAAAACTAAAACTTTGTAATCATTTGAAGTTTTTTGCCTAATAATGACATGCCCAAAACACAGATGCCAAAATAAAAGTGGGTAAGTCTGTCTGTGAGTTTTATAAATATTTAACCAATGAAAAGTACTAATAATGTGGCTATATAAAGGCCAGTCCACACCACCGTCCGCAACTCTTTGCAACTCCTTGCAACATGCAACTACTTCAAACTACTTGTAACCAATGCCATTATCCCCAATGGCAGTTGCAAGGAGTTACAAGTGGACTGGCCTTAAACCTGTTTTGTTGCAAGGAGTTGCGACTAGTTGCATTGGTGCGGTCTAGCCTTAATAACTACACTGAAAATAATACTAATACTTCTCCATTTCCTGAAAAGTAACGGTTTTGGACATCCAATACAAGGTTTCCACTCGACAGCGACAATATGACAGTTTACAGTTTAGGCATTTAGCAGACGCTCTTAATCCAGAGCAATTTACAGTAAGCATGACCACATGATGATGCAGATGTACAAACCACATACGTGTCTATAACCCAGATGATCATATTGGGTCTGCTATTTAAATAGGGGTCTGTGACTCTCTATGTGTACCATTTGAACGCTCTACCGGCATGAACACTATGCATGCACTTGTGCTTTGTGTTGTTCTGATGTATCTTGGACAAAAAGGTAAGTCATTCGCAAGACTAAAGAACTGATTATGGTTACGTGGCTGTGGACTATTACTGTACAGTATTTGCATGCTTACTGTACAACAACAACAATGTTAGAAGCTGGGTAATATTGTTTTGACATCTACTTTTGCCTTTTTTCCTTTTCAGCACTTGGGAGTGAAATCATAAATGGGAAAAAGGCCTCATCTAAGTCATTGCTGTACATGGCTTCTGTGCAGAATGATGGGAAACATGTATGCGGAGGAGTCCTAGTCAGTCAAGACTTTGTACTCACTGCTGCCCACTGTTGCAAGTACGTTTATTTTACCACTCGAGCCATCTTCGATTAATCTGATTCTGAACTTGAACTTAGACACCCTGAATAACATGGTAAACCAACAGTCATGGTTGACATACAAACATTCATGCATCAATGTTTCTTTTTGTACATCATGTTGTTGGTACTCAAGAAACAAGTACTTATGATAAAATGGTCTAGTTGAATAGTAAACAATATATTTGTTCAATATACAGTACAAACAGGTTTTTCAAAATGATAAGTAATAACTATATGTACTCAGGAATTGTACCAAAATGAGTGTTGTTGTTGGCACACACAACCTCAAGAGAATCAATAAAAGAGCAGTGAGATATGACGTGCTCAAATGCAGACACCCCGACTATGTAAAGGTCTTGTCTGGAAAATACATCATGCTTCTGAAGGTAAATAGCATTTATTAATCCTAATATGAAGGACTGAAGAAAATAAAAAGCACACACACACACACACACACACACACACACACACACACACACACACACACACACACACACACACACACACACACACACACACACACATATACATGTATACGTGTGTGTGTGTGTGTGTGTGTGTGTGTGTGTGTGTGTGTGTGTGTGTGTGTGTGCATATATATATATATATATATATATATATATATATATATATATATATATATATATAGTCCTTTGGCAAATCACAGATATCAAGCTATTTATTTATTTATTACAACCTTGTGTTTGCAGCTGTCTAGGAAAACTGGACAAAAAAAACCATGGACGACAGTTAAACTTCCAAACAAAAGTACTATCAAGGCAAAGACTAAGTGTATAGTAGCAGGATGGGGGCGCACTCAAACTACCGGCACAGTTTCCGATGACCTGCGAGTGGTTGATATATCTACCATTGACCTGAAGGTCTGCCAAAGGGAATGGAGTCCCCTTCTTAAGACACAGACACCGTCCACCCTGCCACAGAATATTATCTGTGCAGGGGGATATGAGACAAATAAAGGAGCCTGTAAGGTGTGTATTACATTTGTTCTCTCTCCAAAATAATTGTGTCAACTGATTTCTGAAAAAAAACTAGAACGACTGCACTCAGTAGAGTGCATACCTTCACCAGCCTATTTATCAATTCCCACCAAGGGAAAATACTTGACCGTGATCATAAACATGACCTTTTTCATTATCTACCCAAAAGTACATTTGTCTCTTCAAGGGAAGCCATTAATAACCAGGTTTCAAGAAATCCAGCCACCCATTCTCATATTATTATTTGGCTATTAGACATACAGACAACTGTAAAGTGGTAAAAACGTAACCTCCATCCAGCGCTAAGGTGATCTGATAATCGCATAAAAGGCTCAATAAACATGATTAACCAGATGATTTCGTTTTGTTTCTTAGGGTGATTCTGGTGGCCCTCTGGTGTGCAATGGGAAGGCGGTTGGCATTGTGTCTGGCAACTATAACGAAAACTGTGACTACCCGACTGTACCAAATATCTATACAGATGTATCAAAGTACCTACCCTGGATCAAAAAGATCATGAAGAAAAATAAATGTTAGATTTGATAGTCAATGTACTGTATACAATATGTTGTTGTAATACACAATTGTATCTGTTTAAACTGCTTGTGAATGTCATAATTGACTCTCTTGCACTATTTGCTTTTGCTAATACAAATAAACTAAGTTTAATCCCCAAACCCCCATGTGAAAACCCTGCATGTGAAAGAAGCATACTGTATGCATTTCAGGAAACTCTGGCAGGCAAGACTTTTATATCAAAGCTGAAAACCTTTCCGTTTTTATTTTTGCTTGTTTTTATTTTCATTACATTGAAATTCACTTTCATGATGTGATTATTTTGCTGTCTTAATGTTGCTGTCTTAAAGCGGCACTATGAAACTTTTGTTTTTTGAATACAATGTGATTTTGTCCAATCTGTATGGTAGAGTGTGTTAATAAAATAAAACCTATACAATTGTGGTGGTTGTATTTTGTCTCCCTGCTCTTCTATTGAGACATTTAGATCAAAGGTAATTTCCCACCCAGACACAGGATCTGACACAAATTTTGACCTGGTCAAGATTCAATTTATCCCCTGAGCAAGCTGCCAGGCTCTATTAGCTCAATGGTAAAGATATCAGCACCTGCGCAGGAAACCGGATTCAAATCCTGGGTAGAAGAGTTACATAGTGCAGCTATAATGCGTAATGTTTTGCACATTGTGAATTGCCTCCTACTATATAAATAAACTTGCCTTGCCTTGCAATTGCATTATAGACCAGCAAGATGATGGGTTGATTATAGAGGTGGGACCTTTGACTGAAATGCACCTAGATCCTCTGTCTACTTATACTAATTTATTTTTCTCCCTCTGTTGGGTAACCTGAGGGCTGCAGTACTTGCTTGCATCATGGGCTCAAACCATCCCCCCGCCCCATTGTCATTTTTACTTTCGCTTATTATTCTAAAGTGTTTTCTCACACATAGCTGAGAAAAAACTTGTGGTCACAACACATTTGAGACAGCATTCTGCTATGGGAAACAATGCCACATCCCTTACTCAAGAACAAACGTTTGCACAATCACGCACAGTAAAAGAAGAGTGCAATTTTGTCCTCATAATTGCTTAAGCAAAGCATGTGTTCACAATGTGTGTGGCTCATTCCTGGAGATTCTAACTTTTGAATCTGTACAAAAACCTTTACTTGAACAAATGTATGGCTCCTAATGCACCACAAAACTACAGTAAAGCAACAAAATGTATACATTTTCAGAGGGCTGAGTACATCTTCCAGAGCTTCGAGCAATTTCAATTTGTACATGTCTGACTCACATTTGGCATGGTAGGAACAAATATACTGTATATTATATGTTATCATGTAAGCTTATTTTGAAACGCTAAAACCGTGAGTTTAAAGATTTGCATCCAAACTCCTTTATTCATATGTTTAATGAGGTGATATATATAACTTCCCCGGATTGTACTAAAATAACAGCACTGTATTAATTAATTGAAACTCAATCCTGATAAATATCACAATCAAAAAGCACAATCATGGGTATACTGAACAAATACTCAAGCATACATTTCCGTTTTCAGGAGTGCGTGGCTACAAGGTGCGTATTGTTGGAGGCAGAGAGGCTGCCCCCAACTCTCGACCCTACATTGCAACTGAGAGGACAACACTTATGTGGGGGATGCTGGTGAGGGAGGACTTTGTGTCTCACAGCAGCGTACTGTACACCTGGGTCAATTGGAGAAAATATAATAGCCATCTGTTTCAGCAGTGTATTGAGGTATGCCAGTGGCAAGAAGATGATAGTGAGTGAGAACACTGTAAAAGTATCTATACTCTTGATGTGGCCTACAAGCTTTGGCATTGCTATTCCTGAATACTGAATATTCGTTGTCAGTCTTTAGAGCATCTAAACACCATGTCCATCCATGCCAATCCAAGCAACATCTCATGGTCAAAAGGCTTAACGACTATTTCACAAAATGATAATACCGTTTTGGCAGCGGTCATGACCTGACGAAGATGTAACCTGACATCGAAACGTTGTTGTTTTTTCCTGTGCTTTGCACCCTCTGATCAAAATAAAAAAGGCTCAAATCATCCGAGTTGCTCCAGCGCCTTCTTTATTCAGACATCATATACGGATTGTACATGATCAACGTTTGGATGGAAAATGTGATCAATAGACCTGCATTTGTGGCTTTCTGAGTTTTAAACACCACTGAGTCCATCTGAGTCAGTCAGGAAACAAGTATGGGTTCTGTGGTTCTTCACGGTGCAAAGACATCTTGTCTGAATGCAGGTATGCAGTGTTTTCGCAACTAAAGTTGAGTTAGTTAGCTATTGGTTCTGTCTGTGTGGCATTTTTGTGATTTTTGTTTAGGTGGACCTTCCGGGCCTATCGGTTGGATGTGATTAAGCTGTATGCTTAATGCTTGTGCTAGTGCTCAACTCCTGTCCCTTTTGGGTTGTTTGAATTTCTGCAAATGCTGTTCAGCCACAAGAACATAGTGCAAACTTTACTGTGACTATGGATTCGGTGCTTAAAAACCTTACATTCCTTTTTGTCTTCCTGGAGATCCAGAACTTCCACGGCAGAACATCTGTCCCACCTTTGGAATCTATTTGGACATTTGTCATTCTCAAGTATTGCATCACAAAAAGACAGGTGGTGCTGCTGTCCTCTAAAGTAGCATTTTTACAGACTTCCCAAGCCCCCTAATATAGGGATTTTTTTTCACTGGTTCATCTTCTGCACATGCATGATACCCTGTAAACGGCACATACAGCATAAATGGAATCACATTCACAGACCTTGCAACCTCTTTAAAAGAGGTCATATGACCACAAGAGGATGTATATATGTACAAACCACACAGGCCGCTAAGACCCAGAGGCTGGGACACAAATAGAGTGTGACTTCCTACACAGTATGTTACCTATTTGAATCTCCTACCGACATGATGAAAAATTAACACATTCTTGTGCTTTGTGTAGTTCTTATGTCTTGGACAAAAAGAGAAGTCAGTTGCAAGAAGAAACAAGAATGACCAAAGTCATAATAAAGCCGCATGCGGCAGGCTTTTTTGGCCCCAATCTTTTCATAGACCTGATTACTTGTTTTTTGGATTGCTTGTTTCTCTCGCCAAACCTGGCAACATTTAGCGTCGCAGATTAACGCTCTAATGTTTTTTATATAAGTGGTGGCAACATTTTGTGACACCACACGGGTCTTCCCAACAATAGCTAAGATTGAAGTCAGTGTGAACATGGCCAAATAAATAACTTAATAGCCAAACTAGGTGTAATGAAGCACGCTAGCATTTAGGCTAACCCTCCGGCCTGAAGCTCTCTCCCTTTCTCTCTCTCTGCAGCAAAGAAGGAGAGGCGGGTGCTGCAAAGCGCCGTGTGAAGGACAGCCAGGACAGCCAATGACAAATAGGTGTCAAAGGAGGAGAGGTGGGTGCTGCAGAGTGCCGTCTCCCCATTGGCTTAAAGGGGGGGAAGTGTGAAGGACAGCCAGGACAGCCAATGACAAATAGGTGTCACTAAATGTCACTCGGGTGTCGGACTAAGACTAGTGCTGTTTATAGAGCCGCGCTGCTTTCAGCATGCGGCTAATAACTACTTAGAATATGTGGATGTGGAATATTACAGCACAGTATGTGTATGCTTACAACAACAATGTTAGAAGCTGGTAAATATTGGTTTGAAGAGTAAATTGGCACACACTCCTACAGAATAGCAAGATTATTTGGGTTCATATGGCCCATATGATCTAGGTGCTCCTCTTGTACTACTATTATGTATGACTCTCATTCTCTCCCTGTTGGGTAAACTGAGGTACTGATTAATAAAAACGAGAATCATATCATCATATATCTAAAGTTTTATAATAGACCATACAGGTGGGGGTTCAGCTTCTTGGTGAATATACACATACTTGCAGCATGGGTTCATCATACCAATCTTTTCTGTTCATTGAAATATTCTTTAGTTTTTCTGTTCCAATCAAAAAACAATAAATTATAAACCTAGCTAAGAGCTGATCAAAAGTCAAGTAAAGTCACATTATTTGCATAGTCCTTAATCAACCCCTGTTCTTATCGGGGGAGGAACAACTCAGAAGAAGAAAAAAAACCTTTAAGAAAGAGAAAAAGAGGAAGAAAGAATAAATTATATAACACATTTAATTATAAATGGGACAAAAAAAAACATAAATTACACAGCTATGATGACACTAGAGGAGTCAGCAAACCCATGCAAATATTTTGATGTCGTATACAATATGTCTGCAGTCTGCAGTGTAAAAAGAGTGGGTATAACGATAATTATGTGAAACTTTTTACATTTTGCCTTGCTCCACGTTACAACTTTTTCAATACACACTAATGGGAAAATGTTTGCGATTATAAAAAGGTGTAAAATAATTTAAAACGTATAGATATTGATCCGATTGATTAAAAGATATGTGCCTGGTGTGGCATGGTGGCCTCAACCCACAACACAGCCCAGCAATAATCACCATCTGTGCTATATCTTTGAATCTATTGAAGTGAGGGGAGATTCTTATCAGCTGAAATGTGTTATTTGTCTGCCGCAACTAAATAGAAATAACAGCATTCTCATATTTGAGGCAAGTGACTCATCGAAACTGTGTTTTATTGATTTGAACACTTTCACTTGTAAAACTGTATACAGAATAAACTTAATTCAGATTTTGATACTCACGTCCAGTAAAGTTACTTAAAGACTTTTACTCAAGTGATATTCTAATTCTACTTTCACTTGTACCAGAACAATTCCAGATCCTTTCCTCTGAAGTACAATCGTACATCATTGCTGTTTTTTTGTTTTTTTGTAAATTGATACCCTACTTGATCATACTACAGCGTCCCACAAAGGTATCAAAAGTAGCAGATCTGCAAGCTTGAAACAGACCACGTTCTGAAAAGTAACGGTTTTGGACACTCGACAGAGACGACATGCACAACCATGTAGAGAAAGACGAGTGAGATTTCAACATCACAAAATTGCTCAAATTGCATGTCTTCACACAACCCAGTCTCCAGGCTGAAGTGGTTTAAATGTTGAACGTTTCTGGGTTGTGGTTGATTCCTGAAGAAATTCTATTCAAATGTTTTAATCCTTCCAAAAACTTTTACTTTTGTTGAACAAATGTATGGCTCTTAATACATAACAAAAATGTGTAAAAACAAAACATAATGTCTACATTTTCAGAAGGCTGAGTACGTCTTCCAGAGCTTCCAGTTAATGTATTTTTTCAAACATGCAGATATTTCAGCTTTCAGGATTTTGAAACCCTAAAAGCATGAGTTTCAAAACGCGCTTCTTTCATCACTTAAACGGTTTCGTGTAGCAACTAAATGAACCGCATGTTTCCAAATGAAGAGAATTAATGAGGAAGAGTACTGTAAGTAATGAGGAACAATGGATATTATATATTTTCCTTCAACACAACTCAGACATCATTCGACCAAAGACCATGGCAATCACCTTTGCCCTGCTCCTCATCATCACCCTAAATGGTAAGGAACTCTTCAGAATTAATAAAAAAACGAATTTATTCATACGTTTAATGATGTGAGTGTATCAAAATAACAGCACTAAAGTTTTCAAATAATTGTAGTGGAATACAAAGTACAACATTTGCCTCTGAGATGTAGTGGAGTAGAAGTAAAAGTACTGAAAATGTAAAATACTCCAGTAAAATTCCTCAAATGTGTACTTATAGGTATAGTACTTGAGCACTACTACTTAGTTACTTTCCACCACTGCTCTCCCTTATGGAACTACTTGTGGATTATACCAGGGTCAGTCCATTTTATGTGGATTATGCGGTGGACACGCACTGACATTTGCACCTTAATCCCATTTATAAAGCACTTTTTTGTCTATTATTGTGCTTTTCTTTTTTTTTTTCTCTAAGCACCTTAACGTCCATAAGTATATCATGCACAGTATATATTGCTGCTATGCTCAGGCACCTTCGTCATATTTTTATCCCAGGTACTAGTGTAAATATGTAGATAACTTGTTTGGCTATTTTGTTGTTCTCTTGCTTTCCACTTACCCCCCCCCCTCTTCTTCCTCACCCTCTTCTTTCTATGGAAATAACGTTGCGATGGGAACGATGTACAAAAGCAAATTTCGCCCACTTCTTACATTGTAAACCTGTGATGTGGCAATAAACCTGATTCTGATTCTGCAGTAGGTACCGTATACAGAGCAAATACTCAAGCATACATCTTCTCTGTTCCCTGCAGGAGCCCATGGCTCCAAGATTGTTGGAGGCAGAGAGGCTGCCCCCAACTCTCGCCCCTACATGGCCTCAGTGCAGCTGAGAGGAAGACACTTCTGTGGGGGGGTGCTGGTGAGGGAGGACTTTGTGCTCACAGCAGCCCACTGTAGGGCACCTGGGTGAGACCTTCATTCAACACTATCTCTCCCTGTGTGTTTTCTCACTAAACTAGAAAACGCTACACAGTTTGTGGAATAAGTCAAGATGATATTCATATAGGCAGTGGTGGGAAAAGTAAAAAAAAATGTTTTACTTGAGTAAAAGTATCAATACTGCAGTGTAGAAACACTCTGTTGTACAAGTAAAAAGTCCGGTATTCAAAATTAACTTGAGTAAAAGTACAAAAGCATTGGCATTAAAACATACTTAAAGTACCAAAAGTTAAAGTACTCATTATGCAGAATGTCCTGTTTCACAAGGAATCATGTGTATATTTGTATTAGAATATTCGCAATGCGTTGTGAGCTTGTAGATCGGCTATTTTCAAATAGGCAAAGTTTAAATAGGTTTGAAGTGGTTAATGTATGTTTTGTAATAATAATTGAAAACTACAAAGTAACTAGTAACTTGTTTTCAAATAATTGTGGAGTAAAAAGTAGGCCTACAATATTTGCCTCTGAGATATGGTGGAGTAGAAGTCAAAGTATTGAAAATCGGACATACTAGTAAAAGTACCTCAGATTTGTACTTAAGTAGCCTACAGTAATGAGTAAAAGTAAAGTTCCACCACTGTTCATAGACTAAAGCTGTTAACAAGTAGCAATCTCCTCAACACTGTCGCTGAATGACTCTGAGGTTAAAAGTGATAATAAATGTAAAAGATAAGCATATAGCACACAGACTAAAGATTTTCTTACCGTATTCCTGTTTTGATTTCCAGTCGAGTCGAAGTTGTTCTTGGAGCCCACTCCCTGTCAGCTAATGAGGAGACAAAACAATCATTCAATGTCAGCCGACAGATTCAACATCCCCAGTACAATGATCAGGAATTGCAAAATGATGTCATGCTTCTTAAGGTAAGGATATCTGAGGTTATATATCTGAGGATAAGGTTTTTAGTGTAGATAGAGACCTAAAATGACCTTTTCTATTCTTTTTTTTGCATTCTTTGAATGTATTTATTTTTTCCCATCTAATGACATGAATAGGTTGGGTGAAAAGTGGTCAAAATGTGTCATATTTTATGTTATTTTGGAATGAACCAAATTAATTTCTTCATTAACCCATTAAGGGAACGGATCTGCCTGTCATTTTAAGATTTCTTTAGGCTATTTTTGAAAAATATTGAACATTTGTGCAAATCTTTGAATATATACGTTTTCTAAAGCGAACATTTTTAACTCAAATCTTTGCTTCTGGGGATTCTACAAATGTCTTCTAAATCCTAACAGTTTTTTGAAAAACATGTTTCTATATCAGTGGTTCTCAAACTTTTTCATGTCAAGGATCCCCCCCAAAATAAAATGTATTTGGCCACCGACCCCCATCTCAAAATATGTTGTTCCCCCAGAAGCAAAGATTTGAGTTAAAAATATTCACTTTAAAAAAATATGTATATTCAAATATTTGCACAAATGTTCAAGATTAAAAAAAAACATAATTGAAGATCTACAAGCTTGTATATCTGCTATTTTTGTATAGCCAAAGAAATCTAAAAATGACACAGATTCTTTCCCGGTCTAAATGGGTTAAAACTCTTGTCTCTCAGCTGGATGCCCGAGCCAACCTGACCAGTGCGGTACAGCTGATCCCTCTGTTACAACAAGGGCCAAGACCATCCGATGTGTGCAGCACAGCTGGCTGGGGTGACACCGGGGACAACAACACCTTCCCTGACAAACTACAAGAGGTCGAAGCAGATATCCTGTCAAAGCGAGTGTGCCGTCGTAGATGGAGGGGTGTTGCCATCACCGCGGAGATGGTTTGTGCCACAGGACCTGTTGGCACCCAAGGCTTCTGCTCGGTATGACCACAAACTGAATTGTTATTACTCAGCTATTAATAGTATCATCTATACCTCAGTCTACAGTGGTGGAAAGTAACTTACTTTTACTTTACCGGAGTATTCCCAATTTTCAATAGGCCTACTTTTACTTCTACTCCACTTCACAAAGAGACAAATATTGTACTTTTACTCCACTACAATTATTTGAAAGCTTTAGTTACCAGTTACTTTGTAGATTTTGATTATTATTACAAAACTTAAAAAATGGACTTTTTGAAAATAGACAATCTATAAGCTCACAATGCTTTGCATCACGATGCGTTGTGAGCTTGTAGATCTGCTATTTAAGATATGATAACTTAATGAGTTAATACTTTTAGAGAGAATACTTTTACTTAGGTACTTTAAGTATATTTTTATGCCTATACTTTTGTACTTTTACAGTACTGAAAATGTGAGTACCTTTTCCACCACTGCCAGCCTATCACCCAAACCGACAAACAAGGGTCTGTGTTTATTCACTGATGGGCCAAGACAGTGCTATTCAATCAATCAATCAATCAATCAATCAAATGACTAGTATACCTAAATAAAGTGCATCTAACCTGTATGTTATCTGTTCAACAGGGGGATTCTGGTGGCCCCTTGGTGTGTAACGGAACTTCAGCAGGTGTTGTCTCCTTCTCTGGGAGGCGGTGTGCTGACCCCCGTAGACCTGATGTCTACATGCGCTCAGCCGCCTACAGGGCATGGGTTGAGGAGGTGTTTAGTAACAATCCATTGTGACTCGCATAACTAAGATAATAGAGCACCGAAGTCTGACGTCATTTACACATCCTACCTGGGTCGCGGTCCCCCCCCCCCCCGTTCTGAATTCTCATAGATGTGTTTAATATCGCGTCAAATAAGAACTGTGTTCTAAAAATAAACAAATGACCACGGCAATTTTACTCTTATGGATATGAAGCATCAACTGACGGTGAGAAAACGCTAATGTTACTTCCGCCAAATTAGTTACATTTTCGCCAATAACATACTGTATCAAATATGAGTGACTGACTATCATAAACGATACAAAGCCTCCTCCCTGAAAATTTTGCCAAGACAGTTTGTTTATTTTTGGACCCCAATTCTTATACGAGATGATTCTATGATGACACAATGTTATTCTCCATAGAGAAATTACTTTACGAACCAGGGGATGAACTAGTGACGTCAGGACTTCTGTACTCTATATTGACACGGCCTACACTTTCAGAGCAATTTGCTCATAGAATATTGATGACAAATATTTGCACATTATTTTCCCCCACAAGTTATTTTCATTCAAATGAAATGTGATTGAACTTGCACTATTAATGACTTTAGTTGATTTTTCACTATTTAAAATATAGTATTTCTCAATCATTCATAATTATAGCTAATACAAATATTAAACAAAAAAACAAACAAATATCAGTGTATGAGTCAGTTTGAGCAGATTTCATTCTAATGGGCTACTATGCCTTTGGATTTCATGGGCCTGGGTGGGTCACCCTGGCCTGGCGGAGATCTGCCCTGCTGTGCGCAGCAAGCCAGCAGCTCAACAGGTGAAGGCAATTAACTTAAAGAGGAGCTGCGCACCAAAAACGGTACAAACGATGTCAAACTGTCACATTCAATCTGCTGAAATAAACTTCCCATTTGGATCATTGTTGACACATGAAGAGAGCATGGATATTGTTTGCAAAAGGATTACATGTATTGTCCATCAGAGCGTGAGGTCACAGCTTCTCTCTACTTTTGTATGATATTGATTGCCTAAACTTTGAATTTGTTTGCAGTTATTAATTTGTATTGCTGTTGATCCGACGTTGGGGTTTCTCTCTCTAGCTGGAATATAGGCTTGAAATCAAACCTACCACTGGTTATGTGCAGCGTTTCACTTATGTTTTATCTCAGCCTATTCTGCATAATGAGCACTTTTACTTAAGGTACTTCAAGTACATATTGGTACCAATACTTTTGTAGTTTTACTCAAGTAAATATTTTTTTGAGTATTTCTACATTGCAGTATTGATACTTTTACTTTTACTAGAAATGTGAGTACCTTTTCCACCACTGGAAAACGCTAATTAAGGCACAGCTGCGCTGAATGAGACTTTCTGCACAACGAGACTAAATGGATGCAAGAAATTGAAGAAAAGAAGAGTGAAGTTATAGTTTGGCATCTGATTTAGGGGACTAAACAATACACTTGTTGTATTTGTTACCTGGTGGCTGTCAATCAGTGCAGAAATGGCATGAAAGAGAAGTGAAACCCCATGCAGGGGACGAACGTGTCGTGTGTGTGTTGCTGCTTGGCTTCACTCAAACTGATTGTCTGCTCTGCGCTGCGCGTTCATGTTGAGAGCAGGGAAGGGAGGGGCTGCGCAGGGCACGTACGGGAATGTTTGACAACATTACAACGCGCATTTGGGGAATATTAGAAGCTTTTAATCCAGAATTGATCGATGTTACCATGGGCCACATACTGTACACTGTTAAAAAACGAACTTTCAAAAGGGCACATTGCTGTCCAGAGGGCAAACGGGCAGGTGCTCAAGCACTACCTAGTGTCTATGTGTGCACGTCTCTGGGCCCAGAGAACTGGTGTCTACCGTATTGACAGAGGTGCGCTTTGCGCCCTGGCCGTCTCCACGAATCCATTGCAGCCTGTGCGGAGTGTGCGCTCTGGCTGGTGGTTGTTTGGTGTTATAATAATGTATAACTTGTTTGTAAAATTGATGAAGGGAAGGGCGAATGTAATCCTTCTGTAACCCCCGTTACTGTAATCCAGATTACTAATTTTAAAATGTAGGCTACTGTAAAACGTTACCGTTACCATTTTTTTTTTAACTCTGATTACGTAACGGCGTTACATGTAATCCGTTACTTCCCAACCCTGCCTATACTGTAGCTCTGGACTCAATGACGACTTTGACCTTGTAGTCCAGGGCTGATTTAAGCAGTCACATCTGGCCTGCCTGAGTCAAAATAATTAGACACCTGTTGTGCAATGAGCTAAATCAATGCAACAGGATTAAATGGTAAACCAGTGAGAAGTGCCCACTCTGGATTGATGCTCAAATTTACCAAGTGCCCACTCTACTTAGGTGCCCAGATTTAGCAAGTGCCTGCCCACAATGTTGAGCCCAACTCGTTTATCATGATTTTTGAAAACCTTATGCCCATACCTAACACCATGCCAAAAATCAAACATATTCTTCATGATTTTTGACATTCTCTCCCAGGTATATATACACAGGAAACCAAGAAGGACAATTAACTGCGACTTTACCAACAGTTACCACAAGCACACACTGAAAGCATACACTACAATTGAACACACACAGAATCAGACTAATTAGTAACAACATGACACGAGAATGAACAAGCACTGACAGCAGTCACAGACAGTTGTCTCTGGAGCTCGTTAGCCAGCTAGGCAAGGCTGACACCTGCCGGTGAGTGCACTCTAGGCAATCAGAGTCCAAAGAGGAGACGGGAGGGACTGGGAAGCTCAAGGGGGAAAGCACACAGGGCAGGGCATACAGAGGGCAGGGGCCACGATTGTGACAGAGGAACTGTCCCATCAACAAAATAGTAGTCCCGCCGGGATTCCCCGACAGTGTGCGGCGGGAGTTGGTTGATGGCAGCCACATGCTGCTGGCTGCCATCTTCGCCATTACTCATCCATTCTGTGAACCATATCGTAGCTCTTCTCTGCTCAGTGTTTTAGTTCCATGCACCCCAAAGCATCAGCATGATCGTTGCCCTGGTTTCATACAAGTTCCTCTGCCAGCAGTTTCAATTCAGCCAGTGGCATTTTAGCTGTCTTGATTGGTCGGCTGCATATTATCAACACATTCTCACTATCAAGAACCAACTTGTTGAGACTTAGGAGTGAGGGACTTGTCAGGTACCTTTCGCCCGGTCAGATACCTTTCACATCCAATGCTGATGCCGAGGACAGCCTTTCATGTTCCATTGGTCATGTGACTCAGACTACCCTGAATGTTGAAAAGCGATGCTAAAGAGTTACCCAGTTCATCCTGACCATTAAGTATCAGCACTGTATGTGATGAGTTGGGAATGAGAATTGCTGCTATATACTGTATAGGGCACCTTCTGTTCAACTTAAGTTGAAATAAAGTTGAAATTGAGTTGAAGTTGAATGTGTTGGCTGTATCCTTATGAGGATACAGCTTTAGCTTGTGCTGATTGGTCAGCTAAGCTTCCATATAAGCCCTACGGAAGGTACGGCAACTAGTAACCAATGAGTGCAAAAGGAGTGACAAAAGACAGAGATGGCAATAAGCTTGTGCTGATCCGCTGTTTAACTTCAAGGGTTAAAAACAATATAACCAATCAGTAAAGCTAAAGAGTCACGGCAAGCAGAATTGACAACGCAAGTGAACTGTGCTCAACGTAAAGTTTCTGTCTCTAGGCTTAGCAAGCTTAGATTAAGAAACTTGTGTCAAACATGCATGAAACTCTGCCACCAAACACCGTTTTTGTGGACGGTTTGGTTTTGGAATTCTCATCTGAGGTGTCCAGCCAGGCACAAAGCAACAAAACAGAGCAGAAAGTGGCGATGTTTGGCGGTTCACAGAATGGCGAGGCACATAAGGAACACATCATATACGTATTGTACATGATCAACGTTTGGATTTAAAATGTGATCAATAGACCTGCATTTGTGGCTTCCTGAGTTTGAAACACCACTGAGTCCATCTGAGTCAGTCAGGAAACTAGTATGGGTTCTGTGGTTCTTCACGGTGCAAATACATCATGTCTGAATGCAGGTATGCAGTGTTTTCGCAACTAAAGCTTAGTTAGTTAGCTATTGGGTCTGTGTGGCAATTTTGCTATGTGGGTACCTCGTCCCACATATAGGATATTTCAGGCAGGCTTGACAGGGGACCTTCCGGGTCCACCTAAACAATCACATCCAACCATCGGTTGGATGTGATTGCTGTATGCTCTATGCTTAATGCTTGTGCTAGTGCTCAACTGCTGTCCCTTTTGGGTTGTTTGAATTTCTGCAAATGCTGTTCAGCCCCAAGAACATAGTGCAAACTTTACTGTGACTATGGATTCGGTGCTTAAAAACCTTACATTCCCTTTTGTCTTCCTGGACATCCAGAACTTCCACGGCAGGACATCTGTCCCACCTTTGGAATCTATTTGGACATCTCAGCCAGTATGGTCTCAATGTCAACCCAGTCAGTTCGGATGTCATTCTCAAGTATTGCATCACAAAAAGACAGGTGGTGCTGCTGTCCTCTAAAGTAGCATTTTTACAGACTTCCCAAGCCCCCTAATTCAGGGATGTTTTGGGGATGGTACATCTCTTTCACTGGTTCATCATCTGCACATGCATGATACCCTGTAAACGGCACATACAGTATAAATGGAATCACATTCACAGACCTTGCGACCTCTATAAAAGAGGTCATATGACCACAAGATTGTGTACATGTACAAACCACACAGGCCGCTAAGAGGCTGGGACGCATATAGAGCCGTGACTTCCTACACAGTATGTTACCTATTTGAATCTCCTACCGACATGATGAACAATGAACACGTTCTTGTGCTTTGTGTAGTTCTTATGTCTTGGACAAAAAGAGAAGTCATTTGCAAGAAGAAATAACTACTTAGAATATGTGGATGTGGAATATTACAGCACAGTATTTGTATGCTTACAACAACAATGTTAGAAGCTGGTAAATATTGGTTTGAAGAGGAAGAGGAAATTGGCACACACTCTTACAGACTAGCAAGATTATTTGGGTTCATATGGGGATCTAGGTGCTCCTCTTGTAATCCTATTATGTATGACTCTCATTCTCCCCCTGTTGGGTAAACTGAGGTACTGATTAATAAAAACGATATCATCATATCATCATAAATCTAAAGTTTTATAATAGACCATACAGGTGGGGGTTCAGCTTCTTGGTGAATATACCACATACTTGCAGCATGGGTTCATGACCTAGCTAAGAGCTGGTCAAAAGTCAAGTAAAGTCACATTATTTGCATTGTCCTTAATCAACCCCTGTTCTTATATCGGGGGAGGAACAACTCAGAAGAAGAAAAAAAACAGCACTTTTGCTGTTTTTGAATTTTAATCTTGAAAAGTAACAGTTTTGGACATGAGGTTTCCACTCGACAGAGACAATATGCACAACCATGTAGAGAAAGACGTGAAAATTTCAACATCACAAAATTGCTCAAAGCATGTCTTCACACAACCCAGTCTGCAGGCTGAAGTGGTTTAAATGTTTAACGTTTCTGGGGTGTGGTTGATTCCTGAAGAAGTTCTATTCACATTTTTTAATCCTCCTAAAAACTTTTACTTTTGTTGAACAAATGTATGGCTCTTAATACATAACAAAAATGAGTAAAAACAAAACATAATGTCTACATTTTCAGAAGGCTGAGTACGTCTTCCAGAGCTTCCAGTTAATGTAATTTTTTAAACATGCAGATATTTCAGTTTATTTTGAAACCCTAAAACCGTGAGTTTCAAAACGTGCTTCTTTAATCACTTAAACGGTTTTCGTGTAGCAACTAAATTAGCATGTTTCCAAATGAAGAGAAGTAATGAGGAAGAGTAAGTAATGAGGAACCATGGATGTTATATATATTCCTTCAACACAACTCAGACATCACTAGACCAAAGACCATGGCAATCAGCTTTGCCCTGCTCCTCCTCATCACCCTACATGGTAAGGAACACTTCAGAATTATTAAAAACAAGCTCATTTATTCATATGTTTAATGATGTGAGTGTAAAAGTATCAATACTGCAATGCAGAAATACTCTGTTACAAGTAAAAGGCCGGTATTAAGTAATTAAATTTACTTGAGTACAAGTACAAAAGTATTGGCATCAAAATGTGCTTAAAGTACCAAAAGTAAAAGTACTCATTATGCAGAATGTCCCATTTCACAAGTGTTCAAAATGTATACAAATCTTTAAAAAAAAATAGCAGATCTACAAGCTCACAACGCGTCGCAAAGGGAGCTTGTAGATCAGCTATTTTAAAATAGCCAAAGTATATAGGGATAAAGTGGTTAATGCAAATTTTGTAATAACAAAAAAAATCTACAAAGTGACTAACTAAAGTTTTCAAATAATTGTAGTGGAATAAAAAGTACAACATATTTGCCACTGAGATGTTGTGGAGTAGAAGTAAAAGTACTGAAAATTGAAAATACTCCAGTAAAATTCCTCAAATGTGTACTTTATAGCAGGGGTTTTCAACCAGTGGTCCGGGGACCACCAGTGGTCCTTGAGGGGGTTCCAGGGGGTCCCCAGCCAAATTAATAGTTAGCAACCAAATTGACCCTTATATGTCTGTAACTCTGAGAGTGTACAAATGGAACCAAATGGACCCTAACGGGTCCATTTGGTTCCATTTGTACACTCTCAGAGTTAAATGAACACTGATGATGGTGATACAGTGTCGATTGGGACCCCCAAGAAATCTAAATGGTTGAGTCCCTGCCATATCTTTTCAAATGGGCTAATATTTGTCAATGGGTCCTTGACGCGAAAAAGGTTGAAAACCACTGCTTTATATGTACAGTACTTGAGCACTAAGTTACTTTCCTATACAGAGCAAATACTCAAGCGTTCTGTTCCCTGCAGGAGCCCATGGCTACAAGGTGGGTATTGTTGGAGGCAGAGAGGCTGCCCCCAACTCTCGCCCCTACATGGCCTCGTTACAGCTGGGAAGGCGACACTTCTGTGGGGGGGTGCTGGTGAGGGAGGACTTTGTGCTCACAGCAGCCCACTGTGATAGGGCACCTGGGTGAGACCTTCATTCAACATCTACAAGCTCACACCCGCGAAGCGTTGTGAGCTTGTAGATCTGCTATTTTCAAATAGGCAAAGTTTAAATAGGTCTGAAGTGGTTAATGTATGTTTTGTAATAATAATTCAAATCTACAAAGTAACTAGTAACTCATGTTTTCAAATAATTGTAGTGGAGTAAAAAGTAGGCCTACAATATTTGCCTCTGAGATATGGTGGAGTAGAAGTAAAAGTACCACAAAGTTTTACTTAAATAGCCTACAGTACTTGAGTAAATGTACTTACTTTCCACCACTGTTCCTAGACTAAAGCTGTTAACAAGTAGCAATCTCCTCAACACTGTCGCTGAATGACTCTGAGGTTAAAAGTGATAATAAATGTAGAAGATAAGCATATTCAGGTGGGGTGGAGCCAGGCTATAAGCATATAGCACACAGACTAAAGATTTTCTTACCATATTCCTGTTTTGATTTCAGTCGAGTGGAAGTTGTTCTTGGAGCCCACTCCCTGTCAGCTAATGAGGAGACAAAACAATCATTCACTGTCAGCCGACAGATTCAACATCCCCAGTACAATGATGGGAAAGTGCAAAATGATGTCATGCTTCTTAAGGTAAGGATATCTGAGGTTATATATGTGAGGATAAGGTTTTTTAGTGTAGATAGAGACCTAAAATGACCTTTTCTATTTATGTTTTGCATTCTTTGAATTTATTTTTTTATCCCCATCTATAATGACATGAATAGGTTGGGTGAAAAGTGGTCAAAATGTGTCATATTTTATGTTCATCCAAATGGTGGATATGTTATTTTGGAATGAACCAAATGAATTTCTTCATTAAAACTCTCGTCTCTCAGCTGGATGCCCGAGCCAAACTGACCAGTGCGGTACAGCTGATCCCTCTGTTACAACAAGGGCCAAGACCATCCGATGTGTGCAGCACAGCTGGCTGGGGCAACACCGGGGACCACGACACCTCCCCTGACAAACTACAAGAGGTCGAAGCAGACATCCTGTCAAAGGGAGTGTGCCGTCGTAGATGGGAGCCTTATCCCATCACCGCGGAGATGGTTTGTGCCACAGGACCTGTTGGCACCCATGAAGGCTTCTGCTCGGTATGACCACAAACTGAATTGTGATCAGCTATTAATAGTATCATCTATACCTCAGTCTACAGTGGTGGAAAGTAACTAAGTACATTTACTCAAGTAATAATAATAATAAACTTTATTTGTATAGCACCTTTCATGACATGAAATGCAGCTCAAAGTGCTTTACAGAGCAAGAGTACTGTACTTAAGTACAATTTTGAGGTACTTTTACTTTACTGGAGTATTCCCAATTTTCAATAGGCCTACTTTTACTTCTACTCCACTTCAGAGACAAATATTGTACTTTTACTCCACTACAATTATTTGAAAACTTTAGTTACCAGTTACTTTGTAGATTTTGATTATTATTACAAAACATACACAAACCGCTTCAGCCCTATTTAAACATTGACTTTTTGAAAATAGACGATCTACAAGCTCACAATGCTTTGCATCACGACGCGTTGTGAGCTTGTAGATCTGCTATTTAAAAATATATATGATAACTTAATGAGTAAGTTATCATATATCATACAATATGTACTTAGGCACTTTAAGTATTTGATGCCTATACTTTGTACTTTTTACAGTATTGAAAATGTGAGTACTTTTTCCACCACTGCCAGTCTATCACCCAAACCGACATGACGTGACTACCTGTATGTTATCTGTTCTACAGGGGGATTCTGGTGGCCCCTTGGTGTGTAACGGAACTTCAGCAGGTGTTGTCTCCTTCTCTGGGAGGCGGTGTGCTGACCCCCGTAGACCTGATGTCTACATGCGCTCAGCCGCCTACAGGGCATGGGTTGAGGAGGTGTTCAGTAACAATCCATTGTGACTCGCATAACTAAGATAATAGAGCACCGAAGTCTGACGTCATTTACACATCCTACTACCTGGGTCGCGGTTCCCCCCCCGTTCTAAATTCCCATAGATGTGTTTAATATCGCGTCAAATAAGAACTGTGTTCCAAAAATAAACAAAAAACCCCGGCGATTTTACTCTTATGGATATGAAGCATCAACTGACGGTGAATTAGTTACATTTTCGCCAATAACCGACTGTATCAAATATGAGTGACTGACTATCATAAACGATACAAAGCCTCCTCCCTGAAAATTTCGCCAAGACAGTTTGTTTAGTTTTGGACCCCAATTCTTATATGAGACGATTCTATGATGACACAATGTTATTCTCCATAGAGAAATTACTTTACAAACCAGGGGATGAACGAGTGACGTCAGGACTTCTGTACTCTATATTGACACGGCCTACACTTTCAGAGCAATTTGCTAATAGAATATTGATGACAAATATTTGCACACAAAATTATATCGGATGCATTGTTTGAATTAGCTGTATATAGACCCCTTAACAGACGACGTCACACTGATAAGAACCAGTATGCGTGCAACCAGTGTGCGCGCAATGAAACCCATTCTGTCAGGACTCGCTAGGACGCGCCTCACTAGCCAACACAAAAGAGGGGGTTGGGGTGTGCTGAAACCAGCGCACCCCGAAACAACAGGTTGAGAATTGATTGCGTGAAACAATCACCTGTGCATCCAGTCTCAATGTTGGTAAACAAATAATTGGTCTATAGCCTACTGTAGCTCTGGCCTCAATGAAGAATTTGACCTTGTAGGCCAGGGCTGATTTAAGCAGTCACATCTGGCCTGAGTCCAAATAATTAGACACCTGTTGTGCAATGAGCTAAATCAATGCAACGGGATTAAATGGTAAACCAGTGAGAAGTGCCCACTCTGGATTGATGCTCAAATTTACCAAGTGCCCACTCTACTTAGGTGCCCAGATTTAGCAAGTGCCTGCCCCACAATGTTTTGGTGCACAACCTTCATGTATTTGGATAAATAGGGCCTATCCCCAATAGGGAGAGAGCCTTGTGGCTAACTAGTGACTACCATACTACCAAAGTAGGCAGGGACGTGCTGGGCCCCTAATTCAGCCTGGGAATCTCAGATAGAGAGGCCCGGATGTTTTGCAGTTTAACATGTAACCTGTGTAGCATGCAGTTTAACCTGTAACCTGTTGTTTAACGTGACTTGTGTAGCATACAGTTTAACCTATAACCTGTTGTTTAACGTGACCTGTGTAGCATGCAGTTTAATATGTAACCTAACCTGTGTAGCATGCAGTTTAACCTGTAACATGTGTAGCATACAGTTTAACGTGACCTCACTGACCTGTGTAGCATGCAATTTAACATGTAACCTGTGTAGCATGCAGTTTAACCTGTAACCTGTATAGCATGCAGTTTAACCTGTAACCTGTGTAGCATGCAGTTTAACCTGTAACCTGTGTAGCATGCAGTTTAACCTGTAACCTGTGTAGCATGCAGTTCAACCTGTAACCTGTGCACACATAGGATCCAACCAGTGTGTGAGCACCTGCCTGTTTGCTTTCACAGGAGCAATTGCCCTTCTCTTATTTAAATAAAGGTCTTGCTGAACCACAGTTGCTCTCCACCCTGCTCTCATTCAATACGATGTAGGTTAGGTCGCTTTGTTTGAAAACGCTGAAAACGTTTTAGTTGAGCATGACAGTCTACAAGTATAAAAGGCACGAAAATAGCAAATTAAGTTGTCAGCACTCGCTATGCAAAACTTTTAAAAACACACAGCAGAAGAAGGAAATGTAAACGTTTCTCAGACGTATGTGGGTGTTAAGTGTGGTTTACATTTAGACTATGCAAGTAACACTCAAAAGTGTGAACTTGCTACAGTAGGTTCTGGTGACAGGCTTTTTATTAGGGCTTATCTATGAATCATTATCGTTCATATCTGTAATTATATGAAGTATGTACACTTTTGCTAGACTGGTTTAACTTGCTACTGTCCTTCACACCAACACGGTCTCACAGGGTTGGGGGTATAGTTGACTTGTGCGCCTGGATGATGTATTTCCGCTTTTATGTAGATGGGTCTTCAACGTTTTTCAGGTCAAGGACCCCCTAGCTTATAGAGAGATGAAGAAGGACCCCATACTGTGTATTCTTATTTTTTAGAATGCTTTCCATTCTGTCATACAGAAACGTGAATGGCGTCTGCATTATGGCCTTGCATAGAACTTTAACATTCTGTTCAGCTCACAACCCAGACATCTTCATTGAAATGGTCAGCCAGCTCTGTGCAGTTTTGGAGAAGTAAAAACTCCTGACTAGACACATAGTACTTCAACATGTGTGAGACACACTGTTCCGTGTGAACCTCAAAATGGTGAAGTAGAGCAGGGTGCTCTTCACAGCTTCTTCATTCATGACATCTGACAATTCAGCACTACTGTCTTTGGCAACGTTACGAGTGACTCCATACATGGGCAACTGGCAGCCCAGGGGCCACATGCGGCCCTCACCTTCACTTAATGTGGCCCGCAGGTTAATATCGGAATACTGATATATTATTGATTTCAGCTGTTACAATTCATGACCCGCTTTAATTACTTTAGTCTATTAGTAGCTTAATGACTAGTATTACAATTCTATTCTCTTTTTTTATGTCCAATGTATTTGTATTTAAGTTCATAAAGTTAACATACATACATATTAACTACATGGATTTGAAATTCAATAAAAATGTAACTTTTCAGGATTCCAATTAAAAAATAGCACAAAAAAATCTGAATAGAAGGCCCGACAGTATATGCAATGTGGCCGTCTGGAGTGAGTGTGGATATATAGTGGCCCTCTCCATGATCAAAGTTGTTAACCTGTAACCTGTGTAGCATACGGTTTAAATGAGAGATCCGGACATTTTAATTGTTTCGCTAATCACTCACCAACATTGAAAGGGACGTTGAGTTATTCCAGAGAGTCCCCTTCGTCACCGGCCTTCGTCCAGTCTGGCGAGCCCCTCAGTTGGCATAATGGGAGGCGCTGGAAGGCTGAAATTCGCCTAATATAACCGATGCAAAGTTAGTTTTTTCTCTACTCCTGCTCATCGTGGAGTCTCATGATACTCAAACATGCACTGAATGTTGCGAACGAGCGACCATTCGTGCAGAACGAGAAGACACACACACACACACACACACACACACACACACACACACACACACACACACACACACACATATGACAGAAAATCATGAATCAACGTTATTGCCACATCACAGTTGTATAAGTGTAACAAGAGGGTGAAATTCTTGTTTTTTCTTTTTCTTACCTCTCAACCGTTATGTCTCTCTTCCGATAATGCTTAAAGAATGTGATTTCTTTATTAAACCTGTAAATGCGGTTGGACACATCCAGTAGGTGGCGATACAGTTGGCTATGCAGTAGCTAGTTGTGTGCTTGAGGATGGATGTTAGGTCATTGTGTTTTGTTTTGGTAGAGGTGAACACCTTAAGTTGTTTAAATACATAATTAATTAACACCTGTTATAATGACGCAAATCAGAGTGCTTTTTAATGATTATTGCAGTACACTGAAGATATTGAGTTTTTCATTATTATTATTAATGGTATTATTATTACATTAATTAACTGTTTTGTGGAATGTACAAAATTGCACTTCCCTTCTTGTAACTGTATGAGAGGTGACCAATAAAAACCTTTTTGATTCTTTATTCAAAAATTGGCTCTATTAATTACGGTGCAAAATAACAACCATCCAGGCCAGCAGAGGGCAATAGCGGTAACATCAGGCTACAAGTTTCACATGGCCCGGAAGCAGGAACACCAGCAGCGTACGCAGTGTTGCCATGTCCGCTGATTATAAGCGACTTTGGGCTTCTTCCGTAAAGTTGCTTGTAAATTTATTGTAGTTGCGGGTTGCGTTTTTTTTGGGCTGGTTTCTAAATTGTAGTTGCTTATTTGGGCTTGTTTCCTAAATTTCGTTTAAACAAGTGGTTCTAAAACGTTTTCATTAAGGACCCCCTCATTAAGGACCCCCACATTAATATGTATTTGTCCACAGACCCCCTAAAAATATTTAAACTATTCCAAAGTATTCAAAAATTTCCTCCCCCAAGATTTTGAAAACAGTAGATCTGCAAGCTCACAATGCGTTGCATTTGAGCTTATAGATCTGCTATTTTCAGACAGCCGATGACGATGTAAAATGTTTAAAGTGCTTGTTGTGTGCCCCACAGTCGGTTCTTTTGGGCTTGTTTCTGGTTGCTTGTTTCTCTCACATAATCTGGCAACGCTGCCCCCGGAAGCAGGAACAATTACAATAACAACACAGTAGTAGTCCATGCTATCGTCAGTTGAGTCTTGGCATTTACTTAGTCATTTGATTTATTTGAGCGGTCTGGATGCTCCAAAATGTCAGGAAGTCAACAGCTCAGATTGTTTATTCAGGACCGCCTGACCTTGGCTGCTGAGGAGATCTTTGGTGTGCTGGAGAAAACCATCAGTGAATATGAAGAGCAAGTGGTTCAGTGCAAGTGGGAGGTGGAGCAGCTGAAACAAGACTTACTGCAACTGAACACAACACAGCCTCACATACACCTGTACAGAATAGGTACGATTACTCATCCTTTATATTAGCCATGGATCACACGACGGTCATCTGTCACGACCGTCATGGATGGACTTCAACTTGGTGTACAAATATAAAGTGCTTACCCCATGGCCACGGATGTTACAATGATCTACGGGCCCTCAGAAGTACCCGTATCTTCCGTATTGTTCAATAAAAAAGCATTTTAATCCGATCGGTGGCCATTTCACAGTTATAATGTATCAGAGTGCAATACAACTCCCAACCGATAGGGTTGCGTATTTGAACTCATTTTTTTGAGAAAATACGGAGAAAATGGCCACCGATCGGATTAAAATGCTTTTTATTGAACAATACAGAAAATACGGGTACTGCTGCGGGCCCGAACAGAATTTTAACATCCGTGGCCATGGGGTAAGCACGTTATGTTTGAAATATAAACGTTTATGTAGATGTACGGGCCATAAAGGGAGAAAGTTCAATCACTATGTTGAAGTTTCTTCCATGACAGTCATCTAGGCCTACCTAGGTTTTACCTTCAATAAAGAACAGTAGTTGGTAGTGAACTCATGATAGTGTGATTATATTTAGGCCTATATTTGTTTAGTTTTTATTATAAAAACTGCCTTCCTTCTTGGTCCACATAAAAGCAATAAGGTCACCAATTTGGCATGGTGATGATATATTTTAATACATTAGTGCTTGACATGTAGATATGTTGTCAAAGCTGTCTAAAGACAACCTACAAACCCAAATACTGTCACACAGGTTTACAGCTGTAAACAAAACATGGGGGGGTAAAATTCTCTGTCGTACAGACCATATTATGTCAAATATCACATAGACTAGTAAGGATGCACAATTAATCATTCATCACATCTGTATATCGGCCGGTATTTGATTATGCAATATCAATCAAATCAGTATCTGCAAAATAATCCATACATAAGTTTGAATATGAAGCTGAAGAAGCCCTCTTGTGGTGACTGAAGGCAGAACAGTTGAGGCAGAATCAGTGATTTTTTTTTCTGGGGGACTTTCAAAAGGATCTACGGTATCTGTTGAACAAAATAAAGTTGGAAAATGTCAAGTAAAAATAGATGTTCTTTACTACATTTAGGTTATGTGAAGTAATATACACACCAGTAGGCCTAATAAATGCAGTTTTTTTAAAAGTCTGCATCGGCACCCAGAATCACAGTTACTCTGTCACGGGTATAAGGTAACTCTACTGGTAACGTGTATTGTAATATCAGTAATGTTTTCATTATTATTATTGATTTTATTCCTTAGTCTTAGCCTTTCTTAGTGTTTTCTTTTCTTTCCTAATAATAATGTTGTTTTTCTTTTGTTGTTTTCTCCACCCCCCATGTAAAGCGTCTTTCCGTACTTAGAAAAGCTGTATATACATTTTAGATATTATTATTAATGGATCGATAGATATAGATTTGACCATGTTGGCCAAGCTTTCAAGTAATTGTTTGCTCTCTCTGTTAGATTCCCAGTCAGTTTCTGAGGCGGTGCTTCCTTTACAACAGCTGAACGCTAGACAGGAGCTGATGTCCAGTGATGAGGATGAGGCCGTTCAACATCATTCCCCACAAGTAAAAGAGGAACAGACAACAGGTAAAAACTAGCTTTACATTTAACACATTTCAATTTCTATTATTATGACTGGAATGCGTTGTTGTTATAGACCAGGGGTCTTCAACAGGAGGCCCGGGACACCTAGGGGGTCCTCAGACTCAGAGTTACTACAGGGGGGAAGCCAAATCTTTGCGTGATAGGATACCTTTTTTTTTTACATGAACCACTTCCCTAGCATCCCTATTCTGAGAGGAACATTACCCGAAAATAGCTGATCTTCAAGCTCACAACGCCTTGCGCTGCGAGGCGTTATGAGCTTGTAGATCTGCTATCTTTTTATTCAAAGAGGTTTGATTTCGGGGGTAAAAGAGCAGACCAAGTACAGACCCTCAATACTAAGTATTGAGGGTTTAAATGGTTAAATGTCTGAAAACACACATTAACATGAATCCAACACAACACTGATGACAGTGCTGTCAAACAAGTCTATGAAATCTATGAAAAAGTTGAATCTGCAACACAATTTTACGCAATATGTAGTGGGGGTCCCTGCTTCATCTCTCTCTCAGCTGAGGGGTCCTTGGCCTGAAGGCCCCTGTTATAGACTAATATGATAACATTTCTTTCATTTAAAAATTGATTGTTTCATTACAGTACATGTTCATAGTAATCGTTGCTCTCTCTGCCAGATTTCCAGCCAGTCTCTGAGGACGTGCCTCCTTTACAACAGCTGAACCCTAGACAGGAGCTGATGTCCAATGAGGCCGTCCAGCAACTCTCTCCACAAGTAAAAGAGGAACAGGTGGACCTTAGCATCATTCCAGACTCTGAGAACAGTATTTCCAACAGTGGAACAACAAATGGATTTGTTACATCAGAAACCAGCAGTGACGGTCAGCTGATCCCTTCTTATACCACGGAAACTGCGACGGCAAACCACAATGTCACAAACATATGCAACGGGAGTGGAGGATCGGGCTTGACGTTCAGCCAGACGGCCGACGACGATATTTTCTGTATGGAGCAAAATATTTGCCGTTTTTGCCGAAAGCAGTGCCGCTCGAACGCAGACCTGGTAGAACACGTGGAGGGGAGTCATATGGGACGGAAAGCCTTCAAATGTCCCCGATGTGACGCCGAGTTTGCTTGTCGAGACACGTTGGCTGTTCACTATCTAAGTCACAAACCTCACTCTTGTCCTGTTTGCGGGAAAGGTTTTAATCAGCGCTATAACTTTAACGTTCACATGAGAACTCACACCGGCGTAAAACCTCACTCTTGCCCTGTCTGCGGGAAATTGTTTAACGACGCCTCGAACCTTAACCTTCACGTGAGAACCCACACCGGCGTCAGACCTCACCGCTGTCCTGTCTGTGGTAAGATGTTCGCCGATAGGTCGAACCTTAAGGTGCACATGAGAATTCACACCGGCGTCAAACCCTACTCTTGCCTTGTCTGCGGGAAGTTGTTTACTCAGAACGTGAACCTTAAAGTTCACATGAGAATTCACACAGGTGAGAAACCTTATTTTTGCCAAAAATGTGGTAAAATGGTTACCCACAAAACTCATCTGAAAAGGTGTACACAATAATGACATAATCGTATGATTGCGATTATTTGAGCTAATCGCAAGTATTTTGCATAATCGTCCGAATTGTTTCCATTCATCTGTTGAAAAATATTAATTAACACAAAAACGTAAATAGTAGGTATACAAGCTCAAAATGTGTTGCGATGTGATGTGTTGTGAGCTGGTAGATCGTTGATTTTATCTTCTCTTTTTAAAGTGTAAATCATTAAGTATATGACTTGTTTTTTAGTACAGAGTATTATTTATTTAGATTATTGGTCATTGTCAGTCATTTCTTTGTATATTTAAGTTATTTATCATATCTGCCCTGTGCACGTTTTGTTTACAAATCTGAAAGTCAAACAGAAATGTAATTTTATTTACAGTATTTTTCAATGTTCAGTGGAAAAAACAACAATAAAATCATCAATTTCAATTAATTGTATGACGATCAATCATTCACTAATAATTCATGATCGTGATGACAGCCCTACATGCACATGAGGGTCCATGAAGCACTGAAGCGGTGCTTACTACTACTGTGTAGTGTGCTGTCCTTCATGAAAGCACATTTTAGAAGTCAAGACAGGATAGTTATTTTACCCATTTTGAGAAGAGGAAAGTGTGTCATCCATTCAAGTATTTATCTACAGTTAACTCATTCACTGCCTGAATTATTTCTGGCCGAGTTTGCCCACTGCCAAGATTTTTCATTGAAAAAAAAAAAAGTACTCAGGAGCCGAGATACAGCATTTTTAAGTTTTAAGTTAACAAGGAAGTGGATGGGAGTCTAGATCTTCGAAAAATCATATCTCCTTTGGGTCAAACTTAAAAAAAAAAAAAGTACTTTTTTTCCCATAAGTCGTTTTAGTCGTTCTAGGCAGGCATGGCTTATGGGACAGAAGTCGTTCTAGGCAGGGAATGAGTTAATGAGATGGCTACATAAAGTGAGAAATGAATATTACTGTATTTTATTACCTGGTTGTCAGAGTTATGGTCTGATGAAGGATGGATGGGTAGAGTCACAAAGCACACTGTTTTAGCTGACAAACAGTGTAGTAAACGAAAATTCCTGCTCTCTCTGCACTCTACACTAATGAAGGTCATGATATGACAGTCATGTTATGGTTGCGGCTGGACACTGAATGTTTTGTTTTCTGCAGTGCAGGCTGTAGTATTGGGGTATATTGTGTGTGATGTGTATACTGGTTTGCATACATATTTGAATTTGATTGTGCTTTTTGGGTGAGATACTGTGATGACACTGACTTTGTATATAGGCTATCCAACGAAACTGCTGCTTCATTATTGATGGTACTTTTTGTGATGTTATTCTATTCCTATCTACTTTTTCTTACTCTGTATCTGTAACTTAAATGCCTCTGGCGACTGAATTGAACATGACCTATGATGCATGACCTTACACTGCGTGTTAAAGACTCAGTGTAAAAAAATATTTTTTTTGGGGGAGACTTCGAAGAAAATGGACTTTGCCAATCTGATCTCTGGTATTTCATTCCAAAGAGTAGAGGTCCTGATAGCAAAGGCTTGATCACATTTGTTCCTATTCTCTGGATTAATTTCTGGACAGACAGAAATTGATACAATACAAGCAAGCACGCACACCTTTTTTTCCTCCCTGTCCTCATGCTATGCTAATGTGGATAGGGTTTTAGCTGATAAATCCCCTTATTATAATAATAGAGGAGACTTAATATAATGTAACATCGTTTTGAGTACTACATAACATGGACTATGTTATGTAAATAACATAGTCCATGTTATTATATAATTCACATCACTTGACGACACGGTGAACTGCCTTAATTATGAGTAAATAACAGTTCAATAAAAGACCAAGACAAGACAGGTGTCATTGTCTGCTCATTGAAATCAATGATCCAATTAGCATAAGCGAAGCCTACAAGTGGAACGTTTAATATGGGGACGGACATCAATTCCCATTGTTCATTGCGTGCACTTCCTCCTCGTGTGCGATCATCGCAACCAAAAGCACCATGGGAAATGTAGTTTTGTTCGGCGCGCCGTCCTCCCATTTTCCATAGGTTTCGCGAGGGTTTGCATGGGCGGGTGTTGTATGTTAGCCACATTTCTTTTGCTAGAAGAACTTAACAAATAACTGATATGAAATCGGCGTAAAGGTAATTATCCGACAACATGTCCGAGTTAAACTACAACGCTATTTATATCCGGGATCGTGATGTTGTGTGTTTTCGCCGATCGGGTATGAAACAGATATAGCAAGCAGCCTCTACTTTTCTTAACATCTGCATTGAGGTGAGCGTATGAACACAGCACAATTATTGATAACCTATTAGCCATCGATAGATTATGTGGTGTAGATGTTGTTGCCCTTAGACTAACCTTTAGTTTGGACTAAACATTGAGCTATAGTGCAGTGCATTTATATACCTCTGCAAGGGAATATTGCAGCAACTGATCAGACAATAGCTGCGACAAATCCAGCCGGCTATGTACTGTAATTTTTCAGATCACAGTCAGTGAGATCATGGCTGACGTGTTTTCTTGAAGTTGTGTGTCATAGAAGAGCCTGTTTAACTGGCTCCTTTCTCCTCCTGATCCAGCAGTGTGATCAGACAGTCTTAGTCAAAACAGTGATTGGAAGGAACAACGATCATTTGTGTTATAACCTGTGATTGAGCCAGACGAGCAGCCAGGGCCCTTACAATGATGTACATTATAAACAGTGACCTCCATGAATGTGTGTGTAGTTCATAAGGAAATATAACCAGGAAGTTATTTCGTCGCGCCAAGCCATTGGCTGAAGTGGGTGTCAGTCCCTGCTGCTGTGTGTGTGTACTAGGCCAGTGGTGGAACAAGTACTCACATTTTTTACTTGAGTAAGAGGATCAATACTGCAATGTAGACATATAAGTAAATGTCCAGAATTCAAAATGTACTTGAGTTAAAGTATAAACGTATTGGCATGACAATGTACTTAAAGGACCAAAAGTAAAAGTACTCTTTGTGCAGAATGTCCCATTTCAAATGTATAAAATGTATACAAATCCTTTGAAAATGGCAGATCTAGCTTGTAGATCTGCTATTTTCAAATAGTTATAATAATAATTAAAATCTACAAAGTATCATAATTGTAGTGGAGTAAAAGGTACAATATTTGTCTCTGAGAGGTAGTGGAGTAGAAATTAAAGTACTGAAAATTGGAAATACTCCAGTAAAGTAAAAAATACCTCAATAGTGTCCTTAAGTACAGTACTTGAGTAAATGTACTTAGTTACTTTACACCACCGGTCTGAAGCATAACAGCTTTCATAATCACTTTCATAATATTAATAATAAAGCTGTTGTCTCTCTCTCTCTCTCATTCATCAGCCGTTGCATTTTGGAGGCATGTCCAAGAAAAGGGGGAGGTATGTAGAAACATGAATCCATGTTATATGAAGCTATTATTGCTGGTTATCGTATATATGACAATAAAGAGGAAAAGTTGTGTCTGGTTTCATAATTAAGTGGCTGAACCAGTTGCACAACATTTTATATCAGACATGTGACTGGTGATGTTTCTTTTCCAGTGAACACTATAAGGAAGACTTACAGAAGGAATTTCCTATGTGTAAATGACTAGTTTTCCATCCTTCTCTCTATACAGCCACATACATTAATCTTTATCATTTTCAAAAGCAGTAACATCCCTTTAGAGATAAGCTAAATCAAGCTCTTTATGTGTTAACAAAAGTGGAAATGTATTCATCAGGTATTTGATAAGGTCTTGGGGCCTGACTTGATTAAGCTGTTCTGTTTATAAGCTTTTTTTTCCCTCTTCACCCCACACACACACACACACACACACACACACACACACACACACACACACACACACACACACACACACACACACACACACACACACACACACACACACACACACACACACACACACACACACACACACACTGTCTTTCCAGAAAACGGAGTAGCGGGGAACTGAGTGACACAGTAACCCCTGACCCCAACTGCATTCTGGGACTGCGTATTCAACACAACTGGCGTGAGAAAGGGAACCAAAGCAAATGGAAGGGCACTGTTCTTGACAGGCTCAGTGTTAACCCTTCCCTCTTCATGGTCAAGTACGATGGCTTTGACTGCGTATATGGCATTGAACTGTTCAAGGATGAGAGGGTATCGAACCTCCAAGTCTTGACTGAAAAAGTCGGTGAGTGTTAATAGGTGTTTTAATACCGTTGTCTGTATGGGCTACTTTGTATTGAGTCATTGTTTAAGTGCTAATGAACACCAAGACAGCAGTAGCTTTGGTTAAACAAAAGGAGCTCGGATCATAATTTGCATGCACTAACTACAGGACATTGACCTGTGTGTGGGAACAGGTCTCTGACCCCGATGTGATATGAAACTTTCACATGCATATGTCCTTTTGTCTGCTTTTTAGTAAACAACAAGATCAAGGTGCCTCACGGGGCAGAAGAACTGGTGGGTAAAGCGGTGGAACATCTTTTTGAAAAGGAGGATGGAGAGAAAAACGAATGGAGGGGTATGGTACTCTCCAGAGCGCCAATCATGACCAACTGGTATTATATCACTTATGAGAAGGACCCAGTGCTTTACATGTACCAGCTGTGGGATGACTATGCTGATGGAGACCTACGGATTCTGCCAGAAGCAGGTATTGGCTAATATGAGCATACAATAAAACATTCATGCACAGCTGAAGCAGGTAATGATGGTTAACAAAGCCCCATACCTCGCACAACTAACGTACGTATTGTCAATGAACAGAGATCCATACCTCCTGATGCAGGTGGTATCATCCATTAACAAAGATCCATACTTCGCACAACTGACACAAGTATTGTCAATTAACTGTCAGAAAATAGTCCCTGCATGGGACTGTTAGTCCCACTCCCACACGCTCCTGCTGGATTTCTGACCATTGCCACGCATGCCCGCAGTTAATTTGTTCGCAGCAGAAACTGAAGTGCTGTTTAGTCCTGCACAATCCTGCAATATTACTGTCTAATACTCCATACAAACAGAAACACAGAATATAAGACAGAGAGGGAGAGAGAGATGGCCATTACAGCACCACGAGACCGCAACACAGTGGGGACTGGGGTGGCGCTATTGGAGTGTGCACGTGCACACACAGGTGCACATATGCATGCGCGCACACATGTCGGAATAGCATTTTCGTCTCCACTACTACGCATATATCTACTTTAACGTTATAGTGTCTTAATGTGTTTATTTGTTTTTCACTTAGCCAAATGTTTCTATTTTCTAGAGATCTATTTTCTATTTTCAGAAAAATCATTCCAAGACAGCAGGTCTTAGAACAGAACAGATATATACCTACAATACAAATGTAATATTTGGGTGCATTCGTAGACTAAATGTTGTGCGAATCTGCTCTGATTCCAGAGCGCGTAATTTACCATTTTCGTGTTTTGAAACACATTCAAATGGTCGTTCATCCCAACTGTAAACATAATTATAACCTATTTTTTACTTGTAGATGTATGTTGAATAAGTAGTAGCAAAGATGCCACTACTGTCCCATTTTACAATGATACTTCATCTGACCGTCATTGTTGTGTTGTCTTGTCACTTAATGCTAAGACGCTTTAGTCAGTACTTAGAATTTTCGAGCACTCTCCGAATGACCAAGAAAGAGCACCCCGCGGCCCGGTGTGTAATGACTATATATAACAATGGTAATGGGTGGCACCTAGGCTGGCACCTCAATGGGCACCTCATTCCAGGGGTGGCCTGTGCCACCCGCCACTGAAAATGGCTCTTAAATATCCATACCTCACAAGAGAAGCACATATCATCAATTAACAAAGATTCATACCTCACGCAACTGAAGCAGGTATCGCAAATTAACAAAGATCCATACCTTACACATTGAGCTTACTACAGTAGTATAACAATGGTTCAAAGTGCCCACAACTGAAGTGGGTGTCGCCAAAGACCATACAACAAAGATTCAAACCTCCCGCCACTGAAACAGGTATTGCCAGTGAGCATATAACAGACTCATGCATGACACAGCTTTATACAATGCCTTTGTATCTCAACCCACAATTAACAAGGCAGCCTTGAGGTGTGTGTCGACTTCCGTTTATCAGTTCCTACTTCCTGTTTATCTGTTTGCCTTCTTCTACCACACCAGTCGTGCATTTGCCTCCACTCTATGCACAAATAATACTGCATGCCATGGGAAATCTACCAAAACTACATGTCACGCTTGCAAATTTCATATTTTCCATACACGTATTTTATGAAACTATATGATTGCTCGGAGTTCACGCTATGGGATCTTTCGTCGCCATAGTTACAGCCCAAAAGCCAAGCTATGGAATGATCAAACTGCGCGTGGAGGCAGGAAACGGACGGACCCACTCTGTTATCACGGTCCCAACCAGTGGCCAGTCCATAGGCTGCAGCTCTCGGTCCTAATAGCGCAAGCGTGTAGATTGTTTACTCGGCTATTGATACAGAGGACGGAGCGCTTATTATGTGCAATCTCACCACGTGTCAGAAAGTATGTTATTTCAAGTATTTTCACGTTGAGAGACGACACAAGCCTGTGTGTGTGTGTGTGTGTGTGTGTGTGTGTGTGTTTGAGAGTGAGAGTGTGTAATCATGTGTGTGTGTGTGTGTGTGTGTGTGCGTGTGAGTGTGTGCGTGTGTGTGTGCGTCAGGGCTAGGCAGAGATTGAGTCACAGTCAGGAACACACGGCTGGTATTTTCGGCGAATGAGTTTCTTTTGTGTGTGTGTTTGTGTTTGTGGGTTACTTCATCACGCGCGCGTGTGTGTGTGTGTGTGTGTGTGTGTGTGTGTGTGATCGCACGTGTGTGTGTGTGTGTGTGTGTGTGTGTGTTTGTGATCGCACGTGTGTGTGTGTGTGTGTGTGTGTGTGTGTGTGTGTTTGTGATCGCACGTGTATGTGTGAAGTCGGGGCTAGGCAGAGATCGAGTCACACACACGGCTGGTATTTTCGGCAAATGAGTTTATTTTGAAACTGTTGTAAATATTCAGAATCAATGTAGCAGTCAGTGTAGCATCAGTGTAGCGTACTGAGAAATGTATATGGCAACACAACAATATCTGATCGATGCGCACATTAAAAGTGAGTAGGTTATACGCAATATGGGCAACATTAATGACAGACATACGCCCTTTTGCACCATACACATTACATTTACATTGTGATTATTTTATAATTTAGAAATTCTAATTATATTATCCTAATTGCCTATAAAGGTGAACAAAAACCACAGGTGAAGATTTGATGTGAATCAATGTAGAGTAAGCACCTCCTCTGGAGATACCTCAGTCAGATGGATGGAAGAGGGACACACATGGTCTGGAGCCATGCTAGGACAGACAGCTTGCACATATATTTTAAATACTGGCCCCATAATAATAGTATACAGCCTATATTGTGGGCTACTAGATGTGAGGGCCAGGCGTGTTACCTCGTCTTATACTACAGTCACATGACTTCACTTGTGCCACTAGCCTCAACAGTGATCTTTTTTAATCGATTCTCACGTTTGTATATCAATATTAATCTCAGACGTAAGGGGGATAAAACCATTGACAGCTCTGCTTAACAACTGTATTTCGCCATACATGTAAAAATCTGTATACAGTCAATGCTTAGCTTAAAGCCACGGTTGTTGCCATCGAACCGGGCTGGTTGTTTTTTTCAATTAAATGGTGTAATCATGTCCTATGTCTGAATTTCATGGAATTTCTTTATTATTTTTTCTCTGGCTTCTTCAATTAGTAAAATCCTGGCTTTCATCAGCTGCACAGCGCCATCTATTGGTTTCAAAATGAATTGTGGATACATTGGATTTAGGTCTACCGGTTAGCAAGCTTTGACAATACCATTGTCAATGTGTGCCCTTTGACACACCAAATCAAATATATTAATTATATTTTTTTGCTGCAACAGTATTTATCCTGCGATGGCATTGGTGAACAGGGTCCATTGTTTTGAAAGTTAAATAAAGAAGTTACATTGTGGGATACAGCACACCACAAAGGTAGCTCTGATATGGCGTGTAGTGTGTTGTCCTGGTATCTTGGCCATACACTGGAAGTATGTGTGTTGTTCGCCTACTGCAGATAACTTACTTCTTCTATGCCATACTACTTTGTGATTCCGAGCACAGCCAACAGACCAACAGAAAGCCTCATTACAATATGTTTTTTTTTTGGTCTATGGCACATTATTCTGTGACTTAAACTCAAAATAAATAACTAAACAAAAGAAATAAATACATATAATCGCTACAATTATAGTGACAGAGATAAATCTCTTGTCCCTTCTCGTCTCTTCTCAGAGAACAAGCACCTGTTGCCAGCGGACAGGAAGCCCGGGGAGGAGACGGAGAGCCTGGTGGGGAAGCAGGTGGAGTATGTTACCGACAAGGGCGTGAAGAGAACAGGCCTGGTCATCTACCAGGTCCCAGCCAAACCCTCTGTCTACTACATCAAATACGATGATGACTTTCACATCCACGTCTATGACCTGGTCAAGACCACCTAAGAAGAGATGATGGACACTTCAATCTCACCCCCCCTTCAGCCCTCCTCCTCCTCCTCCACCCAGACCGCGCTACGTACATCCGCTTACTTTGCACTCACCTCTCATCTCTCATTCAAAGTCCCTGCAAAGGATTAAAAGATGATATGCTTTATCATTTCGGAGAAAAAAAAAACTGAAAAAGAAAGAAACAAACAAACAAACGGAAGCATAAAGGTTCTTTTGGTATGCACAGCAGCAACTGTAGCATTTCTTTGCTAGCTCCATTAGGAGGAGGGAGACAAACTGTTCGGAGCCGAAGAGTTATTGATATCTCTAGTAAACCTGTTTGAGTGTCGCTCTGCGTGCGATGCTTAACGTTTCAGTTAGTCCAGGAGTGCACTTGCTCAACAGATGCACGTGGTTAGTCGTGACTGCAGTTGCTTTTATTGTCCCTAAGATACTGTACTCGTTAATCTGGCCTTATTAAAAGCATTTTGAATGATAACTTCCCCAAAAACGTCAGTGTTCAACAGTACTGCCCCCCGAAACAGCCTTTGAAGATATTTCTTTAGATCAATAGGCCTTATGTAGGCGAGGCTTACATTCTCTGAGACCGGTCAAGCCTATAATTTCAATGTGATCGTCGTTTATGAAATCAAAATTTTGGTGTTCTGCATGTTTTTAATTTATTTGTTTTTGCATTAATCATAGACAATCACTCCCTCTTGGATCTGTAGTTCTCGATGGTCGGTTGTCTAGAAGACGGCTCACACAGGGTGTACCTGCCTAAGGCGGAGAACAGCCTGTGTTGTTTGCATTTTACACCATGGCTCTCTCCCCTGAGATCAGTGAGCAGGTGAAAGCAGAACAGACATTAAAGCAAAGTGATTAATAGTAGTATTGAAACAATACCCGAAGACTGAAGTTAGACTGTAGTGACCGCTCTGCCCCCTCCATTATGCTCCTTTTGGAAAACCTGTCCTGCTGCTACTGTATCCCTTTTTATCATCACTGGCTGTATAATTAGGCTACATTAATATACCTTCTCCCAGGCCTCGAACATTGGAGCCAGATTCTTTCCGTAGGCACTCACCCATCTTAGGTTAACGGCACAAGGATCAAGATCTAGCCTGATTTATACTTCGTCATACGACAGGGTCCTGCAGCAAAATAGCCGATCTACAAGCTCACGCAACACGTCGGTATGACGCGTTGAGCTTCAGTTATTCTTGGCACGGGAAGTATAAAGTGGGTATAAGGTCCTGTGTATTAACAGAGAAGAAGTGAGCTAAATTATTCTCATTTAAAACTAATCCCACACACATCATAAAGTGCCTTCAGGCTTATCATATTGCAATATTGTATATATCTGCTAATAGCGCGCAACATAACATTGCTTACGAAGGCCAAAAATTGGTCTTTATTATACATTGGGAAGTTAGATACTCTAACAAAAAATTGACACTGACAGCTTGAGAAACGTTTTGCAACCATCCGTTTATATTAGAGGATATGTGCAATGTTTGTGCTGTTTATGCAGTATAAACATACTCAGATGTAACATTCTTAACCATTGGTTGCTTAGTTTCATCAGTGGTGATATCGTAAGGAGCACTTAATTATATATGGTATAGAATTTATATGTTTAGGTTGTGGTACGCTACATTGTTTCCCCATCATGCTTCTTTGCTTAAGAGCAAATTGTGGTGGATTATGCTTTAAATCACACGCATGAAGAAGAATCTTATAACACAGTTATTTGTTATAATACATTACGCTTACAGTATTTAATCTGTAACTTTTGTGTAAAATGTATTGTAATGTTGCCTGTTGTGAGTATCCTCATTTATGTGAATATCTCATTAAAACACCAGCTTTTCTTTAAATAAGTTCTTAGTATACAATTATGTGTATATCGGACAGCGATCTTGAAATGACAGACGGCAGTTTAACAAGACAGTAGCTGCAGTTTGGGCCCTATTCATATCTGAAATACTGCTGTCTCTAACAGACTTGCGACTATGTGCATTTGATTTCGTCATAATTGTTTAATATCCCAGTTCTAGGAATTCCTTACTCATCTCAGCCCTCCCTATAGGGCATTCAGTGCATCACTCCGTAACATAATCGATTGGTAGGCAGGTGGTATACCGTGATTTTCATGCTTTTCTATTACTTAACTGTCAAACCTTTGCATGCATCATTTGAATAGAGACCTTGAGATATTCAAGTCTTTATTTTGGCAGCAGTAAAAAGTAGAAATGTCAGGCAAAAACAAGTTTCTTACCCCATGTTGAATAAAAAAAGTTGAAAGATGGCAAAAAGAGAAGCATTGTCAGCTTATTTTGGGGTACATCACAACCCTCAGTGTTGATTTAACTCTGATACTGTACATGTTTTACATGCAGTTAAATGAACACAGTGGCTTATACTGTGCAGTTGTGCTGTGGTGTTTCTACATTGAGTATTCAAAATGATTGTGCTCTCTGCTTCGTTCTCTTCTCCTTCCTGTTCTGACGTTGTAGCAGCATCTACAGGTCATTTGTGTCATTCTGTCATGTGTAATAAAAGTTTTTTGCACATTTATTTTCCTCTCAATGTGCTGTCATGTTCCAGATGCAAAGTATAGACAAAGTAGCACCATTGTACAAAGGCAAAGAAATACGAAGGTGAAGTCAGTAATGTGATGAATCCAACATGCACCCTGACATCCTACATTCATTATAAAATCAAATTAGCTGGTGTATAAAAACTAATTTAACTAGAAAAGTGCACTCCTCTGACTACAGGTCTCAGCCAGGCCAGGTTGCCTACATACCCAGGGTCTGTAACATTTGGAAGTCAGTCACAGCCAATTGAAATATGAAAAATCTGACTGACATCTTTATTACATGACTGCTGAGATATGTACCGATTTGGGAGTATTCAAATTTGACAATGACTTCTCATCACGGACAATATTTCATCTCCATTTCTCTTATCTATTAATATCGGACACAGCAATTACTTGATTATGGTTAAGGTTTATTGTACTCTCAGAAATGGTGAAATTGAATATATACAATAACAATAGACATTCTCTGTATAAAAAACATGGGACGGTATATGGACTTGTGTGAAAGCCAGAATTGAGGAAATGATATCAGACATGGTGTTGAGATAAATAACAATTTATAGTACACACAAAAACAATGTCCATTGGTGGTTATTTTGTTTTCTTGGCTACAAATTGTATTATGCATGACTCCCATTATAAATTCACTATAATATGGTGTGCAAAACACTGTTAAATTCAAAACTCAGGAAATTAAACTTGGTAAATAATTGTCAGTAATTACTTCCATCATCCAGAACTACTCATTCAGATCAGCTAAATGACTTGCAGGATGTCCCTTCCATTCCCCCTGTGAGGAATTTTAAGTTTTTAAGTAGTGTAACCATTTCCCAGATTTAATTATGATTGCGGACAACCATCCAAAAACCACAAGATCAGTAAATGTCAGGCTTTTCCATGGCAGTCTTCATTTGGTCAGGTCTTTCACATACTGCAGTCCCTGGTTTGTGTAATCACAGGCTTTTGTAGGTGCCTCCGATAGGGTCGAGATTGACGTCCGCACCCCTAGAGTGAAAAAGAGAAATGTGAGCCATTAACCTACATTCATCAGTTGCCTTGTCATGCCAGATGTGCCAAAGGATTGTGTTAACAAAACAAGAAATATATGAAAATTAACTCTGAAAAAAGGAAGGCCTGGAGGAATTATACTACAACTTAGAAGGAAACAATACAGCTGCAATCTTAAGGTTGCCATTTCAGTCCATAAGTTCACATGATATTTTAATTATTTCTGTTAAGAAACAAAAATAAAATAACCCATTTAGATCCGAGGCCCATTTTAAAAACGCCCTCTAAATCCGAAACCAAGTTTTTTATTTCAAAAAATGCAAAACATTCATGTTGGTGTACATAGCAACATCTAGAATGACAAAGATGCTTTCCCAGATTGAAAAGAATAACAACGTATAGGCTTTCAAGGTCTAAATGGGATAATTGAGAAATCAGGGACACATAAACACTGTCTTCACGTGCTCAATAGAGATTTAATAGCAAGAGTAAAGGTCAAGGACCTTATTCCAGACCTTCATATGCCTGGAGACGGTCCTTAACTGAAACATTGCCCATTAAATCTGTCGAGTGGTGTTTGTGTGTCCGTGATTCCTCATAATGTATACTAACTGTACGTGTCTACTTCACCAGTGCACCTGCCACAAGGTTTTTATTCCTGTGGGCAAGGAAAAGTAAATAACTCATGCCTGTGAGCCAGTCCTTACCAGAGTTCCATGCATGAACAGGGGAGAATTCAATCTTAGGCAATGTTGGAAGTTGAGTCTAAAAAAAAGTAGTGATCAATTCATTAGAAATTATTCAGGATGACCAGGCAATGAATATACAGCAAGATATCAAATTAGATTGGTACTTAGGAGCAACATAAGAAAAAAAAGAGAAGAGGGAAAAAACACACATCATATTATTGTAATAGAACCAAATAGACATTTGGCTCCTCTGCATGTACTATCAACTTGAGTGTGAAATACTGATGGGGTACAACTGCCTAACCATAACAAACTATGCTATTCAAAAAGCCGCAAACTTTATTTGGTAAATCTGTCGAATTGAATCTCCCCACAAAGGAGACGCTCAGGAGGCATCGGTACTAGATTCCCGAACCACCTTAGCTGGCCGCTTTCCAAATGCAGGAACAGCGGCTCTACTGTGAAGTCTCTTGCGGATGACTGAACTCCTCTAAAGGGAGACGCAAGCCACCCGTCTGCGAAACCTCATTTTGACCGTTTGCATCTGTGATCTTATTCTTTCGGTCATCATGACCCACACTTCATGACCGTAGGCCAGAGTAGGAACAGAGATTGTATCGGTATATCGAGAGCTTTGCCTTCTGGCTCAGATCTCTTTTAATTTCATTTATTGACAAAAGTGATTCATCAACAAATGTGTCATGTGTGCCATACTGCCATTGCCAATAATGGTGACCGGCATCTCATGTACAGTATGCATGTACGCCCCGCAATGGGCCTTTTTCACGGCAGCCATATTGACATAAATAGTTGTGTATTAACATTATGTAAATGTGGGGTAGCAGAGTAGCTCAGCCTAGTAGCCCAAAAAGACGTCATTGATATCTTCCCCACTGTCCCGGACCCAGGGGGGGATTCTCCCTTGACATATTAGGGTTAGGGTAGTCTCGCGTGGCCAGACTGTCGCCTCCCACAAGTTTCAAATGTTTCCGCTCATACAGTCTGGGACTCGGAAGCTCTGATCATGATTAAAATATAAACCGGATGTGAAGCCTCCTCCCCACTTCCGTTTCATCTTTAGAGTTGCGCAAATGTATCCTATTATAGATCAAAATCATCTAAGTATATTTAGCTTGCTGCTTAGCAGAAATGGAAATTAAAAAATAAAATGTAAGCTATTTTAAAATATATTTTCGTGAACGGAACTGCCAGTTTCCTCTCTCGGATTTGGGGAGGTGCAGTTCCAGACTCTATATAGCATTCGGAGATTGTGTTATAGTTGTCTGGCTACGCGAGACTAGGGTTAGCGCAGTAGACGTTTGGCTTTAACCCATAGCCCCACGCGGGAACTCTGGGTTGAAATCTTGGGTGTTACAGAAACACCTATGGCTGCTGTGGAATAGGTACAGTATACTACTCAGCACTGTGTGTATATCATTGGTTCTCAAAGTGGGGTCCGGGGACCCCCAGGGGTCCTTGGGGGGGGTTCAAGGGGGGGTTCCAAAATGTGTTAATATAGCATCACAATAATTTTGACCTTTTATACTTTGGCTATTCAGCTTGTAGATCTGCTATTTTTTGAAAAAACGTGAAAATTTGTGCAAATCTTTGAATACATATATATTTTAAGCAAACATTTGTAACTCAAATCTTTGCTTCTGGGAGGTCCCTGGAACAAACTATTTGAGATGGGGGTCCGCGGCCAAATACATATCATTTTGGGGGTCATCATTGACATGAAAAAGTTTGAGAACCACTGTGTGTATATCATTTATTATTCCTGTCCACAGAGAAAAGATAGGCCAACGATTAAGACGAAACAATGTACCTCTGACATAGCAGCATTAACTAACTATGTAGCATCAGACCACATCAGTGTCATTATGATCTTAGTTACCTCCACTCCAAAATACTTCATCCACTCTTCTATTGCAGGTGGAATGGCAGCTTTAGCTTTGCCCAACACCTCTGACCCCTGGGTGCTGTTCCCCAACAGTCCTGAGTCATAGACAACATATACAGCTCCTCCTGCAACAGTCACCTTGGCTGCTAATCTGCAATGGAAAAGAACAAGACGCAATGTACTGTATGTGCCAAGATCATGTAGTACACACATGACATTAACATGCTACATGTCCCCTTCTTGTCCACAGACAATGTTGTTCAAAACTACTAGCTTATTAGCAAGTAGCAAGCAGTGGTGGAAAAAGTACTCAAAGTTTACAAAAGTATTGGTATCAAAATGTACTTAAAGTACCAAAAGTACTCATTATGCAGAATGTCCCATTTCACAAGCTTACAAATGTATGAAATGTATACAAAAGGTATAGAAAATAGCATATCTACAAGTATCTACAACTTGTAGATCTGCTATTTTCAAATGGCCAAAATGTATATACTGTAGGGCTGAAGTGGTTAATGTATGTTTTGTAAATAATAATCAAAATCTACAAAGTAACTAGTAACAAAGTTTTCAAATAATTGTAGCGGAGTAAAATACAACATTTGCCTCTGAGATGTAGTGGAGTAAAAGTAAAAGTACTGAAAATTGGAAATACTCCAATAAAGTAAAAAAAAATACCTCAAAACTGTACTTAAGTACAGTACTTGAGTAAATATACTTAGTTACTTTACATCACTGATAGCAAGCAATACGTCGAGAAATGTATTCACCCAAATATTCACAGCAGCAACATGTTGGTAGAGACTAGAGAGTTGAACATTTAACAATCTATTAGCCAACAAAGACATTAAAAACCTAAAACAAAGCTAAAAGCACTAGCTTTATTTGACAGCTAGCATAACCTAGCTTAAGTGGCTAACATGCTAACTAGTATGCCACTGCTCAAAATGAAGAAACACACTCACTTTAGTACAGGCAAAATCTTGGCCGCCATGTTACCGACAGTGTGCAGTTATTGGTATATCCTTTATAAGGTGTCTTCGGTCAGTATATTAATATTACTATTGCTCTATATGCAATGGACGAGGCAAAGCTAACACTACATGAAGGGCAATCCTGTTAACAAGAGGTGTGTCAACTGTCAATAAAGTTGCTCTAAAAAAAAAGCTAACCGTTATTTCAGATCTGCTGATTCGTGTGTTTTACGTAACTTACGTAACGTAACATGTACGTATGTCAAATTATCATTCGTGCAATTATTTATCTGACTGAGGGGTGTATATTTGACAATGTTTTACATTGGTTTATACTCCTCTTTGTATTTTCTTAAACCGTGACTGAATCAAGTTAAGACTCTTTAAGGCAGTGGACAGTGGTCACTGGTTCTCAAAGTCTAGGGGTCCTTGGGGGGCTTCCAGGGGGTCCCCAGCAAAATGTGTTAATACAACACAGCAACACAATCATTCTAACCACTTTATCCATATTTTATACATTGGCAAGTCAAGTGACACACTGTGAGCTTGTAGATCTGCAATTTTTGAATTTATTTCGAAAAATGTTCAAAATGTTTGGAAAACTATTAATATACATGTATATATATTTAACATATCTTCTCTTCTGGGGGTCCCTGTCAAAACATTTTCAAATGGGGGTCCGCGGTGAAAGGGTTTGAGAACTACTGCTTTAAGGGAAGTGACGTCGCCAAACTGAACACGCCCTCTCAGTGGTTTGAAAGGTTTTCCAGTAATCATTGCAGCTCTGACTGCAACCAGGCCTTTTCATTTCTTCCACTGCTATTCCATTCACAGAGGCAAAGAAACACTTATATGATTGCAAAATGAATATTTTTACTAAACTCATGCTGCTTAGTGTTGGTGTAATTGTCATTGCTGTGAAGTGGAGGGCACCCACTTTTAATGCAGGTAAGAAATCATGTTTTGAAATGAAATTGTTGGGTTTTAAACCACTGTGCAGTGTAGTTAGTTCCTAACATGCATTCTTCTTGTGTGCTTAGACATGGAATTAAAACTGGATAATTATGATTGGTAACAGCTTTCATATTTAATTATTTTCCTCCAATCTTACCACCCACGACAAAGGTTATTGTATAGTAGTGTGTATATCTGTCTGTTTCTTATACAGTATGTCATCATGATTTGTGTGCATGGGGAACTCATTTTAAAGTGCTTTATGAGCCTTCCAGTTTAGTAGACCTTGTATTGTGAATTTGTACTTCCATGTACTGTTGTTCTCATGTCTTACTAAATACACAAGTACATCAATCAATCAAACCCCGCTATCTACAAACAACCAAGCTAGCTAATATTTGACAAAGAAGGATATCAAAGACCAAACCATTTTGGACTATGCCACAAAATAGAGCAGATTTGGTCCTCAACTGGGTCTGGGGGTTGGTTCAATGCCAATCAATGCCCTGAAATGGTCTGCATTAGCTGCACTGGAAGAAAGTAATACATTATTATTATTCTCATTGGGCCAGCCTTACTCCATGGCCTGCTGTAATCTGGTGGCTAGCACCTGAAGAGAGGGGGTGACATCCTGGTGCCTGGCTGCCTGAGTCCAGCCTAAAGTGCTCCAGATGATTGGTTCTCAAAGTGGGGTCCGTGGACCCCCAGGGGTCCTTAGTGGGTCCCCAGCAAAATGTGTTAATATATCATCACAATAACTTTAACCACTTTAACCTTTTATACTTTGGCTATTCAAAAATAGCAGATATCGGTGCCGCACTATGAGCTTGTAGATCTGCTATTTTTGAAAATCGTGAATTTGTGCAAATCCTTGAATATAATATTTTTTTAAGTGAACTTTTTTTACTCAAATCTTTGCTTATGGGGGGTCCCTGGAACAAAATATTTTTGACATGGGGGTCCGCGGCCAAATCGTGGGGTTCCTTGACAGTTTGAGAACCACTGCTCCAGATGGATCATGGTTCAGTGGGGGCAGATCCAATTTGGTCTGGGCCTGGTCCTGTGTTGGCTGGGATGTGGGACTGATGATGGCACACAGGTGCCACCCGCTGCACCAACCATAAAAGTCCTTCAAAGGCATGCTTGTGGGTGTCTGGCCCATTTTAGAAGAAGAGGTCCGTGTGGAAACAGAGAGACACACTAGACTAGATGACCCTAACACTGGCGTCCGAGCCTCCTGGGACTTTGTGATGGGGTTAGAGGTTTACTGTGGACAGTGAGCCCTTCCAATGGGCGCTGTGCAGCATCCCAGGCTATTAGTGGCTGAGGAGACATTTCCCGGTATACCACGGGGCACATCTGGACAGTTATTGTTCTTTTATTACGACATGGCTCTGCAGAAGTGAGCTATCTAGAAATGGGTGAAACCTTGCCCAGGGGAGCGACCCAACGAACCCATTGTAGTGAGCTCATTCTTGATCGTTTACAATTAATTGTTTGACCGCTGACGATCGGCACATACAGTAGTAACCTTCCTACAAAATAAATACCCTAGTATTACTGTATAGCTGTTTGTACGGAATAGACAATTTCTTACAAGAATTTAGGATTTCCATGACTGACATTTGCACACTGTAGTCTGTCTTGTAAAGCGTTATTATCCAGTGTTTCATGTGGCACCTTCGCCAGAACCAATTCCTGCATATCCTACTAGTGTCAATGGCAATAAAGTGCTTCCGACTGAGTTCTGGGTGATATGGTCAACATACTGACAATAAACTGCTTCTGAGGTCTGGGTGATATGGTCAAGGATGTTTGGTAAGATCCTGGTGTAGAGGGTACAAATGTGTCAGTACTGGCCAGACTGGCCATCCAGAGCCGCTAGTAGTAGTATCGTAATTAGCATACATTTTACTACAGCATGACTACTTTCTCAGTTTTTCTCTTGGTCTGTTTTCTCTATTGTCTACTCTGTGTCCATGCACTTTGTCATTAATCTTGTTGTGTCTATCTATTGTTGGGTTGTCCCGGCAGCACCAGATTGCCATAGAACGTCGCTTTTATCAGACTCATACTATAGGTAATAAAGTGAGTTTGATTCTAATGCTATTGCTATATCAAAAACAAGTGTTCTAATGCAGGGGTTTTCAACAGGTGGTCCGTGGACCACTTGTGGTCCCTGAAGGTATTGCATGTGGTCCCTGACCATGTTGCAATGTGTTTTTTTCTTCTTGTTCCATGGAACAGTGCATATTATCGACCTGGTGACCTATGATGACATGTCAATGTCGCCAGTTTCTGGTAAGTCGGAGGTCAAGAAATTCCACAGAAAAGGGAGTTAGAATCTCAAGAAGGGGAAGTGTACCGGATTGCCTGATGGAGTCATCATTATTAGGAAATGTGGCCATATAATTGCATGTGTCTGTAGTCCATGGACCACTGGTTGAGAAACAGTGGGATGTATCATGGGATGCATGCATACAGTAGCAAGTGTTAGCAAAGCACTAATCTTAGCTCATATGATCCCCACCCAACACAACAGTGGTCCTCAGGTTGATTCTTAGTCAGGATGGTGGTCCCTGGTTCACAGTCAGTTGAAAACCCCTGTTCTAATGTGTTTCAGAATCCCTGAAAGGTGCCAGAGTACTGGTAACAGGGGCCAGTACAGGTATTGGTGAACAAATGGCTTATCATTATGCTCGCTTTGGTGCCCAGATAGTCATCACAGCGAGGAGGGAGGGCGTGTTACAGGAGGTCAGTGAACTTTACATATTTTAATTGACTAAATGTATTCGCCATGATGTGTATTAAATATTATACAACCCAATAACATTCCAAAAATAACTTCTGTGTTGGATTCAGTCCAACAACCTTTGTTGAAGACAAGAATGTGTGATACCCTGATTAAGGTATGCAGCCAAAACAAGTTGATATATGTATGTGTGTGTGTGTGTGTGTGTGTGTGTGTGTGTGTGTGTGTGTGTGTGTGTGTGTGTGTGTGTGTGTGTGTGTGTGTGTGTGTGTGTGTGTGTGTGTGTGTGTGTGTGTGTGTGTGTGTGTGTGTGTGTGTGTGTGTGTGTGTGTGTGTGTGTATGTATATATGTATATATATATATATATATATATATATACACACACACACACATACATATATCAACTTGTTTTGGCTGCATACCTTAATCAGGGTATCACACATTCTTGACTGTATAGATCTTAATACTATATATTCCTTTTCTATTGTTATTACACTGTTGAGGAAGCTCTAAGCACAATAATTTCATTTCCTGCAATGTTACCACAGTTGTATTGAAAGTGTGGGTGACCATAAAAACCTTTTGGACGTACAAGTTTTCCAACCGACAACAACGATATGGACTTTTGTGTAACTGAACAGGTTCAAATAACCCTGCAGCTCTGTCCAATTTGGCTTCTACAGGTGGCAAAGAAGTGCATGAGTCTGGGTGCAGTGAAAGCCGTGTACATAGCAGCAGACATGAGCAATGTGTCTGACCCAGAAGGAGTTGTGAACTTTGCTGTGGACCAACTGGGAGGGCTGGATTATGTGGTTCTCAATCACATTGGGCCGAGCCCATACAGCATGTGGGAAGGAGATGTGGAGCACACCAGGTACTTGATGCAGGTATTGCATCACATTTTCTATACTCTTGAGAGAAAAAGTGTGTGTGTGTGCGAGTGCGTGTGTCTGCGTGCCAGATACAAGCCCTCCACCCTCTCTGGTTTCCAAACAGTCTTTGTCAGACATTGAATGGATGCTATGCTTTGCTTTACATTAGCAAGGCATGATTGAATGGTTTACTTACTACACAGTAGGTGTCAAATAGATATTCTGATAGCAATCATTGCTATAGAGCAGTGGTAGGCATATACCAGGCAACAGGTGGCCCATGGGCCAGAACTTGCCCGCCAGCTATTTTGTAAATGTATTTTTATCTGAATAGAGTTGTCCCACATACAGGATATAATGTCCAAATAGAGAATCTGCCCCCAGCTGAAGAATGCTTTTATCCATGTTGAGAGTGAATGGCATGCAGGTGTTTCACACTTTCTCTCCATAATTGAGCTTCTATTGTTCTATATTGTGAAATAATTTACCTCTGTTTGGAATGGAGTATGACTGTCTATCCAGAATGATGCAAGTTTTTTTTTTTTTTTTTTTTTACTTTTAATGAATTAAATGTCCTCTAAGTGCAACATTCAAGGATGTGGCCTGCACACATTGATTACACAAGCTTTTCTATCTGCACCTGTGTGATTACACACAATTCTGTTCAGTATGCAATTATGCCACACAAATCTTAAATTTATTAAGTTTCATAGCAATTAATATATGTATTTTATATAGAATGGTCTGTCGCAAGTTCCAGTTCTTAAATTAGCCATTGATTAGTTATGTTCTGGTCACACCATCTAATAACTTAAAACAAATCGGCCAGAGGCCAACCCCATACTTGCCAACCCCTGCTATAGAGTGTTTGTTTGGTAGCAGCGGACACCTGCCTCTCCAACTCTTTAGTAAAGTGACTCCTCTTAAAGTACGGTACCAACCAATCATAATGTTGTCTCACAGCTTGTTTTACATCATTGTAGACTGTGTGTGGGTAAAAAACATTGATTTGTGGTGAGTGGTGGTTCAGAATGCATGCCAAAGAAAAAGGCTAAGGTTCTGGCAAGGTATTGTTCTCTCTCTGCGAGTATTGGGTTGAGCCATTAGGGTTGTGGGCATAATGTGATTGGAGGGTGAATGAGTGTGGGACCAGTTTGACTGCTGTGCTTGCCTGAACTGCCGTAATGCTCCATTCATGACACTTGCAGGAGGTTGCTGCTACTTGTATCCTTAGTTATTGACACATGCTTCAACCCAGGGCTGCCAACGTTGAATCCAGGAGATTTTGGGGGGTGCATGTAGATGTTGTATGCTTTCATATTTAGCTTTTTGGAACCTACATTTCACACAGGGAGGCGTAATTCTTGGGCGCCATACGTGGGCTGAAACTTTGACCAAAAGATTATGATGATTCTATGACGAAAATCGCATCCAAAAGTGCATCGGAAGGGGTTATAGATTGTAGATATTTTTGCAGAATGTGCAATGAAAGTGCTATGGTTCAAGTAGATATGGGGGAAAACACTCAGCATTGTATATACAAGTATTGTGTTTATGTAGCTTTGAGTTTATGTATTTGTGACCGTTTTTTCTTCTTCTCCGGCGGGCTTATTGTCCAGCAGAAAAGAGCATAATCTAAGATGTGCTAAAGCCACTGTAGCAATCCGGTAATATCAGGCTACATTTCACTTAAATGCCAGAGCTTAACTTGACATGTAAATATGACATAAATGCATTAATGTTAAAGATTAAAAACCAAACAATTAAAACCCCACACATTATAGCATTGCATTGTCAACATTGCAAAACAAACATTATACACTTTCACTGGAAAGGGTTTACAACAACGCTTACAGTGTTTGTCATTAACTGTTCCACAGCAGTAACAGACTCTGACTGCATTACAATGATCAAAACAGAGTAAACAATAACAAAATAAATATTTGGACTGTGATAATCAAGGCGTTTTCTTTTTTCTTTTTTGGGGGGGGTGGTATCTGGGGGTCCTCCCCCTGAAACGTTTTAACAGAGTAGATGTAATTTCCTGTGTTCATGGTGAATTTTGTGAGTTTGATACTTTTATCAGGCTTGCTGTACTAGCATCGGAAAATGAGTGAATGGTACAATTTCATCCACTAAAACGCTCGCTAAAGGTAGGCCTACGGAAATTGATTTGATGACTGAGGCAATGTGAGACCCATCTTTAATGTGTGTGTGTGTGTGTGTGTGTGTGTGTGTGTGTGTGTGTGTGTGTGTGTGTGTGTGTGTGTGTGTGCGTGTGCGGGTGCGTGCGTGCGTGCGCGCATGCGCTCAAAGGTCAATTTCTTCAGCTATGTACAGATGGCTTGGAAAGCTCTGCCTACCCTTGAGCAAAGTAAAGGATCACTGGTGATTGTCTCATCTCTCTTAGGTAACGTTTCCCTTATTTCAAGGAATGTTAAGAAATAAATGTACTGCATGTCAACAGGCTATAACATCCTGAGCCACGTTAGGACGCTTCACGTATCTTATTTCTACAGTATTTACCTACATAGCTATAACTACATGTCCATATGTACATAATTGATCCATATTACTGTTGGATACTACATACAGTATTAGATACTACTATATCCCCATTTTACTGATGGGGATATATGATCGACTGCACATGGTATTTATGCCTACATTTATATCTGCAAATGCCTTATGCAACCCTATTTTTATTAATGATAGAATGCACACAATACCTAACACTCTGTTTCAATCATCAGATGTCATGCTATCTCTTATTTTGTCTTTCATATTGTTATCCTATTTTAATATTTGTTAGCCTACTACTTATTCTGTATTTGTTCTCTACCAATACCTGTATCTGTGTTTCATCCTTACTGCGTTGCTGCTGTGAGTTTCCCATAGGAACAGTAAAGGTCCATCACTATCTAAAAAGCCCAACTGCTCTTTGATCTGAATGATCTTTGATACTCAGATACTACCAGAAGAAACGATTATGTTTTCTGTATGCAATAATTTCAAGATCACTGTTACCAAGTGGGATTGTAGATCGGCTTAAAGTCAGTGAAAAACCCTTAAAGATGTCATTAATGGACCAGGCAGGAGGCAGGCTTGCAGGTGAAATAAAAGGTGTTTATTTTGATCCAGGCCTGGGTAACATAAGTGAAAACATAACTAAAGACAACAAAGCAACTCAAAACTCAAACAACACAGGTTCACAGAGAGGTAAGGTGTCAGCCTCTCCCCATGGCAGCCCACACTCAACTGAGCTGTTCCCTTTTATATAGTCTACAGACTCAGACTACAGATAAACAAAAGCATATTAGGATTCCAGTCACAGCAGAACGTGCGCCTTCTGTGGGACTGAGAATTTACATCTATAGTTACAAGCATGCAATACAGCATAACATACAGTACAATGAATGTGTACTGCTGAACATTAGACAATTAGTCTGTCAGGCTTGCTCTGTCACAATTACCTATTGTAACTGTAATAATAATATTATTATTATAGACTTGTAACACATTACACAACATTGCAAGCCAATGTTGTGTAAAACAAGTAACACTTTTGTTTTATTGTTTAAGTATATCTGACATTAAGAATATGTGTGAAAACTTGTGAAAAAGAAAGTCATTTTCGGGTTTCACAGGTAAAGCAACCAGTCCATTTGCGGCACCGTACACTGCCACCAAGTTCGCCTTGAATGGCTTCTTTGGGTCCCTGGAGTATGAGCTGGCCATGAAGCAGAGCAACGTATCTGTCTCTATTTGCACCTTGGGACTCATCGACACTGACGCAGCTATGGAGAAAGTCAGGTCAGAATGATTCAATCACAGAAAATCACATAATATAATATCAGCCAACTATGTTAAAATGACAAAGTATTCTCATTGAACGTCAATCATTGTTTTGTAATAATAGCAACAATTTTGATACTTTAATCTGTGCTTCCACAAAACTTCGCAAAAGTTTGAGAACCACTGATTTATAAGGCATTTGTGGAATCGCCCTTTGAGCTAAAAAGCAGAATTTTACACTTTGGCTATTCAAAAATAGCAGATATACAAGCTCATAGTGTGGTGCCGCGCTATGAGCTTGTAGATCTGCTATTTTTGAGAAATCGTGAAAGGTTTTACAAATCTTTGAATATATATTTTTTTAAAGCAAACATTTTTAACTCAAATCTTTACTTCTGGGGGTCCCTGGAACAATATATTTTGAGATGGGGGTCTGTGGCCAAATACATATACATTTTGGGGTCCTTGACATGAAAAAGTTTGAGAACCACTGATATAGTAACATATGTTTTTTTCAAAAAACAGTTAGGATTTAGAAGACATTTTGTAGAATCAAGTTCGGCCTCAGGTCTTAAGGGTTAACACTCAGGATTTTACTTTGTACCAGTTACAGTATTGAGTGTAGTGTTTTGTGTGCTCTAGGGGAATGCTCAAAAAACCGATACCGTATCCTGCCTCGGAAGCAGCCTTGAACATCATTGCTACAGGAGCTATGAGACATTCAGAGCTGTACTATCCTTGGACCATCCAAATATTATGTATTGTCAAAGACTGGTGCCCTTCCCTTACAAGATATTTTGTCCATAACCTTTATATTAACAACCCTTGATATTAGATATTAATTTTACGTCCATAACTTGTATAATTTTTATAACCCTTGATATTAATGATTCAGTGTTACAATTCCAATATCTGGCATAGAATGTCCACATGAGGGCAGTAGTGCCAAAGTAATGAAATAAAACGAAGGAACAACTCAATCCACCTTCTAGACTTCAAAATAATGTCATCATTAAATCCTTAAAACATGTTTCCTTTGTAACATGGCAACATGGTATAATGGTACACTTTGTGTCTAAAACTGAGTACATATTGTGAAAATTACGAAAATTTGGTTTCTGCCATTTGAATAACAAAGGATTTTTTTTTCATGGTGATTGGTAACAATAAAGTTGTAATTTTTACATGTTCTACTGTGTGTGTGTGTGTGTGTGTGTGTGTGTGTGTGTGTGTGTGTATTAGGGGCTTCACAGAATAATGTAATCAACTATCAAAACCACTACTCGACACTACATCAAAGTCGTCGAATATTCACACATCTGCTGTAGATAGGCTATTTCGCTTCAGCTTAAAAAAATTATATAATATCCTATATTAAAATTCACTAGTGGGTGGGTGGGTGGGCTGATGTCACTCTGACTCAGCCATAACCATATAAGGAGTTCCCAATGCAGCTACGCCCAAATATGGAGTGTGTTGCCTAACCTCAATGTGACATCATGGCATCAGTCGAAAAGAAACAAGTCAGCTCCGTATATATGGCCACAAAAGGGGCATGCTCATTTATGCCCGCCATCGAGCAGTTCGGATATCCAGTTGTCCAGAATCGCCGACCAATATGCCCAAGTTTGGGCATTCCAATATATGGGCATATACTGATGACATCAGGGATCTCCATACATGGGCATTAAAAGGGACACAGGTAGACAGACAGAAACAGATATCTCCATATATGGGCACAAAAAGGATACAGACAGATACAATGGGTTCTCTGACAAAGCCCCCGACACTATGACTTATGACAGACATATTGTTCTTATCGGCAGTGTGACGTAGGTGTGAGGGCTGCGGCCCGAACTGGATGTTGCGGCCCGAACCTCTTTTGTGAGTGTGTGTGTGTGTGTATATATATATATACAATCTGTAGCAATATAGCTACAGACGTGTATCTGCGGGCACTGGTGTTTTGTTGGCTCACAGTTCGAGCATGTAATCATGACATAGCTGTGGTTGTTTTTCAACATAGACAGGCTTGAACAATAATTTTCTCAGTTATTCCATGTTAAATAAACAGAATGAATGAGATCGCTTTCCCTTCAAAGACAGCAGTCTTGCTTGTGCCTAGGATCCGTCATATGATGGTGTCATGTAACGAAAATAGCAGAAGTTCACTATGCGTCCATCCACAACGCATTGTGAACTAAACTCTGGGTTTAATCCTCCAACGGCATTTCACCATAGTGTTATATGACATTCCTATTCTTTTTGATTAATATTGCTATTTATCTTTTATGTGTGGGCTTTTTAAATAATCCACTGTGCTTTTATGAGCGATCCAGTTTAGAGGACCTTGTATTGTGAATTGTACTTCCATGTACTGTTTCCATGTCTTTCTAAATAAAGTATTCAATCAATCAATCAAAGGCTAGATTACGCTGACTCCTATGAATGGGAGCCTGTCCGAGTCTATGGCGATTAGCTTAATGGTTGCTAAGCTAGCATTGGACAAAGGCTATTGGTTTAGTGAAGCTTGACAAATGTTCCATACACAACATGGCGTCATAGCTGGGGGCGTGGTGGGGGTGTGGTCAGTCAAGGGGTAAACATTGACTAGCTGCATTAGCAACAACGGGAGTTGTGCGATTTTAATCTCAAATGCTGTTAACTTGCCATTTTAAAAGTAATCGCCATGTCATACATCAATATTACCTGTTGCCACTGGACAAAGACCGATGCATTAGAAAAAAAACAAAATCGGAATGGATTGTTGTCCTGGACAGACAATCCAACACAATGGCCGCATGTTGCATTCTAAGATATCTAGACCTATCTGATTGAATCTCCTGGCAAGAGACACTTTTACATTTTCTAGAGCTATGATCAATTAAACTTACCATCAAACACTAAGAGCCAGTAATTCATTAATGATGTTTACTGAGCTCATTTGAGTGAATTACATGTTGTTTTGACCTGTGTAACCCCGTGTTACCATGTTGTGAAGAAAGCTGGTCTACTCTGAATGTATTTTTTGCGGTTCACAAACTTACCGGTAACAAAGTGTAGACTGCAGACGTAAACATGTTTAGTCGTCTGGTTCCACAGACGGCCAAACTCAAACTCTCTCTGCAAATGGCTTGCTGCCACTTTGTCTTTCTAAAGGGTTCTTTGTCTTTATTTGGTAAAACGATAAACTTTAAATCGGTAGATCGTTTCTTATTCGTTGTGTAAAACGCAACACAGCAGCTCTTTGGTATTGTAGCCCGTTGGTAGGCAGAACTATTGTTTCCCCCACGCTAACACCGGATGTGCCAAATATGGGTGTTCCTGTCTATCTCTGTGTGGGTCTATTGTTTCCATTATGATGTCACCAGACCTATCAGTAGACAGAGCTCTCTGATTCGCTGGCTACGTGAGACAAGGTCAAAGATCCTTATTCTAACAAGAATAGCCAATCACACACCTCACCACTAGTACGAACAATTTTACATAACCCCTAAATGGGCACGGTCACTCCACTTTATCCAGTTAAAGGAGACATCCGGACATTTTAAGTGTTATCTTTGATGTGTTGCTAATCACTCACCAACATTGAAAGGGTTGTTGAGTTATTCCCAGAGAGTCCCCTTCGTCCCGTCTAACAACCCCCTCCGTTGGCATAATGGGAGCCCGTGGAAAGCTGAAATTCGCCTATTTTAACAAATGGAAAGTATTTTTTTTTTCTCCTAGTACTCATTGTGAAGTCTCATGATACCATAACAGGCACTGAAAGTCCCCGACGAGCTAACGCTAATGCAGAACAAGCTAACGCTGGTTGCTTGTTTCTCTCCCAGAACCTGGCAACTCGTGTTGCCAGGGAGAGAATACGCTCTGAGAGCGCTGGAGCGCACCCCAGGCACACTGGTCATTCATAAATTCGGTCGGAGCATCACAGATTCTTAGAGCGTAGTTCCGAACACAACCATGGTCTCCTAAACCCACCTAAACCCACATGACACAGATTCAGGAAATAGTGTCACATATAGTATCGCAGTGAATCAGTGAGTTTGCAAGCTGACTGATGGGTTAAGGAATTTAAGGAGAAGCTGACACTAACCAGGAAAATGTCTATGACTATAGCATTTTGCTTTTTGGAATTACATAGGGATTACATTCTCTGTCTGTGGCGAGTCGACAACCAATTAAATCATGGTTAAAGTTTTGTTTTAACCAATCACATCGCTTTGACAGGTCAGGTGGGCATTGGCATTGGGCAGGTGAACCAAGCAAGTGAACCAAGCAAGTCAGTCCACAAGTCTGTTGGAAAAAAGTAAATGAGAGTCTAATTAACAAGGGACAGGTTAAGGTAATTGAAACCAATGACTTTTCAATGTGATATAACCCCAATGTGATATAAAGACCATGTAAAGGAAATTACAGGAGCTTCAGATACGAAATCATTATTTAAAGTATAGCTGTCCCACTTTTATGAACCATATAAAATCGTCCTACTACTGGGGGGCGAGACGTAAAAGGCGATAGCCCTTTTTAAGGTTATTAATCAATCAGAACAGGTTAGGGACTTTATGTTTATGTACTGTAGGTTTAGGTTAAGGTTAGTGATAGGTTTAGGCTAAGGATTAAGGTATGGGTGGGATTAGGCCTGGTTTAGGGTTGGAGTTGGGGTTAGGGTTTATGTTAACCACATGAACCCTAGCGACCATAACTTTATTTGACATGTTTCTTTTCAGTTTTCTCCTTGCTCTCCCACTCTACCCCCATTTCCTAAAAACAACAATGACGGAGCTTGCACAAAAACTAATTTCACCCACTTCTTTACACCTGTAAACCAGTGATGCATGTGACAATAAAACATTCTGCAAAAATAGCATATATACAAGCTCCCAAAAAATCCTGAGTAGTGTCGGCTTCTCCTCAAACTCCCAAACACACTGATTCCCATCCTTCCCTGTCCTCCCCAACCAGCCTCCAACTCCACCTCTGTGGACAGCCCTCTCAGCCCCTGCATTCTCAAGCTCCACATATCTCTGCTGCATTCACTTTGTCCCCTCTTTGCTGACCACAGTGGGCCTTATGTGGACTTCCTACAGAGAGAGTGGGGGCAGTTTCTGTGGGGACCCTCCTTGTGTTGTCATTGTTGGTCATCCCCAAGGCACCGCAGGGCAGGCCTCCTGTGAAGTAGTAGGACCTCTAATCCATCCATGGTGGTCTTCTCTATTCTAATACGCCCCACCACCCACCTGAGATTGTACCCTGCTAGGCTTAGATCGGGGAACCACAGTCAGGGGTGGAAAAAGTACTAAAATGTTTTCCTTAAGTAAAAGTATCAATACTGCAATATAGGAATACTCCGTTACAAGTAAAAGTCCGGAATTCAAAATGTACTTGAGTAAAAGTACAATAGTATTGGCATCAAAATGTACTTAAAGTACCAAAAGTAAAACTACTCATTATTTCAAGTTTTCAAATGTATGAACATCTTTTGAAAATAGCAGATCTACAAGCTCACAATTCGTCGCATCTAGTAGCTAAAGATTTCAAATAATTGTAGTGGAGTAAAAGTACAATATTTGCTTCTGACATGTAGTGGAGTAGAAGAAAAAGTATTGGAAATTGGAAATACTCAAGTAAAGTACAAATACCTCAAAATTGTACTCAAGTACAGTGGAGGTAAACACAAATAGCGGTTGGGTAAAAGCTGTATGCTGCACTGGTTATGAGCAGTATATGAGACTTTATATGCATGTCATGAACACCTACTTCCTATACAGAAAGTATTGTAGTGACCTTGAATGTATCAGTTGAAGGATTAAAAACAGGCCAATGACGGCACGCTTTTTTGATGCCGAGTTTTCCCTATAAGCCATGTTCACAGATTTGGTGTGGCTGATAAAGGGATGAGTCATTCAAATACATTTTGTCTTTGTCCTTCTCTGGGGGATTCTTTTCGATGATGTGAGAGAACAGTGAAGATGTTATAATCCCACTGGAGATGCGGCGGTGGAAGTAATCTCTCTTTCTCCCATTCTTTCTCTTTCTTTCTCACACACACACATGGTGGGGGCCTCCTGGGGAAGAGAGAACAGGCACGGCCTGGGAGAGCAGCCAGTAACACCTGCAACAGATTAGTGCTTCTAATGCTGGGTAATAAATCCTCTCACCCTCCTCTCTAGCATCTCCATCTCCAACAAGCATGCATGGAGCCCAGAGCTGCATGGAGAAACATCCACACGCACGCACTCACACTTACAGCATAGTGTAGACTGGAACACACCCGCATAACACACACACACACACCCTCACACTCGACTCACTCACACACAAACCAACATGAGACGCACTGAAACCATCGCGTGTTTCTTTCCCATGTGTGTATTATGTCACACAGGCCTGTTATTGCCAGCCATCATCCCCTTGGTCGTGCCATCCAATACTGCGAGCTTACCCATGCACCACTTACTTATACAATAACATTGCTATTGGTAGCTTGAAGACTTTTCCCCGCGAGTATTAGCCTGGGACTGCATGGGCCCCCGTATAAGGATCAAACAATTTCATCATGGCAGCAAACAAGCCAAGGCCAAGACCAGAGCCGAGGCCTGGTGCTTTACTGGCTGCACATAAAAACCTCAGTGGTGCCAGTCTGCTTCTCCAGCTGGACCCTGCATTATAGCACACATACAGACGCATTCACGGGAGCATGGACGTGGAATTCTGTTTTTTTACCATCCAGGTTATTAGATACTAGTGGAGCATTTCAATGTCAGCAGATAAAGAAAGACAATCTGTAATATGGACTTTATTAACCAAATAAAATCCCATGTAAAGTAGGTACCCCCCCCCCCCCCCCCCTCTCTCCCTGATAGCATATGTCCTCCATTTACGTTGGCTTGGCAAAGTCGCTGATACAGCAGAAATGTCATGTTTCAGGCCCATGAATTGTCACCCATCCATTGAAATAGTGCGGTGCACTTCAACCATCATGCGCCTTTCTCAATTTATGACGCTGCCTTGCCCTGGGTGTTTGAGCACAACGGACTACACAAATCTCCGCCGTGCGGTTCCATTCACTGGCTATGCTGTGAGCAACGTATAGGGGAAATGGCCTTGAAAGGTGCACACGCGTGCATGCAGCATGTGTGTGTACGTGAGAGAGAGTATAATAATATGCCTGTGTATGATTGCATGGGTATATGTTTGTTATATGTATTTGTGTCCAGATGAAAAAAATAGCACTGTCCGTGTGTTTGCACACCTACTACTATATGTCTACTACTAAGTACTGTGTGTGTGTGTGTGTGTGTGTGTGTGTGTGTGTGTGTGTGTGTGTGTGTGTGTGTGTGTGTGTGTGTGTGTGTGTGCGCACGTGGCATTTATCATCCATAGCCTATAGTGAATGGGTGGCCCGCTGCTGAGAATGTGACCCATGAATCTCCTGTGTTAAGGTGGAAGGGAGGATAACAAGGCTTAAATCACATGCAGCGAAGAGCTGATGTACAGAAAAGTATCCCTCTGCTATCTATCTATTCTATACGGTCACACGCGTGTATGTTCTCTCCCACATATGAAGACCACACATCTACCCCGCGCAGCCCCAGACTCTCTCAGGCTTATAATAAAGCCGCAGCTTATTTACCAGGATTGGTAGCTCCCTCCCCTCCCCTGTATCTGATTTTATGATCGTTTTACATGAATTTCATAATGTTGCCCCCAAAGGTCCAATCCGGGATTGTTTTGAATATGTAAATCAGGGTTATCACATACTTTCTTAAAGGGTTTGATTAGCAGATGGAAAATATGGTATATGGGACTTTCTTACACCATCATACATTTAAATGCGTGTTTTACTGAAGTTTAGAGCAAAGTTTAAACGTTATCTATCTATTATCTAGTGTTGGTCCTTCACAGAATTAAAACACGTTTTTCTCCACTGCTGTTTATTTATTTCGTTTTGTGGTGGGGCTGCCCATTGGTTTATGTTTACATCAATGGTTAGGTTACATTTAATTAACAGAGTCGCCTACAGGAAACTGACTAAACAAAAAAACTAAATCTAAAATTGTGACACTAAATGGGCTAAGTAAAACTGATTTATGAAGCACAACACATTATAGTGCGTGCGGTATACTGTAGTCATGTGAATCCTGCTGCGATTGTGGGGTATTGTGAAACTACAATTCTTACACAATAATAAACTGCCAGTATATACATTGGTAAACACACCCACTGCCAGCGATTTTTGTGTTTTATAACCTTTTCAAGTTGTCACAGAATATTTATCTCCAGTATGATCGATCCCCTGATGGTTGCTAAAGTTTCACTGTGTGGTTTCACAAATGTCAACGAGGTCATCGCGACCTCGTTGACATTTGTTGTCCGCCTTTGAAAATAGCATGTCTCGACCAGAAATACATAGTAAAAAAAAAAAGTACACAGGAGCCGAGATACAGCATGTTTAAGTAATAAGTTAACCAGGAAGTGAATGGAGCAGTAAATCTTCGGATCGCGTTATCTCTGGTTCTGTTTTCTCCAAACACGTCTAACGCGTCAATGGCCATGTGGACCCAGTACCAATTGACTCGAAAACGCTTCCATGGCAGTAAAAGAGTTAAGACACAATACACTGTATATATAAATATATAACTTTTTTTTTGAATAAAGTCCATGAAAATAACAGCTGAAGCTTTCACAGCCATTCATATATAATCATCGATCGTGTGCGCGAATAGAAGAGCATGTTAAATCTTCCCTGAACATTGGGCTTCGGCTGAACCTCCGAGATGTTTTCACAAAACGCTGAACTATGAAAACAAGAAGCGAGAGAGAGAGAGAGAGAGAGAGCGAGAGGGTTGAGAGACAAAAGGGTGGACAATATGAAAACCCATGAAAGGGGGCGTCAGTGTGAATAAAAACAGTGTGGGTGTGAGACATGGCTGAGGTGGCCTTGTGGCCCCCATGACCCCCTTCTCCGTGCCCTATTCAGAGCAGCACAATGGTTGACACCTGTGTCCTTTCAGAGCTGGCACTATTATTATTTACATCACTCAGTGGGAGAGGGAGAGAGAAAGAGAGAGAGGCTAGAGGTGCTGTGATGCAAGGGAGTCGTCCCCCCCTCCAACCCTTTTCTCTCTAATTGTTTGTGATAACTCCAAACACATAGGCTGAAGGCGAGGGATATGGGGTGTTTTTACATCCTGAATCCACAATGAGACTGTGTTTTTGTTCCATTTTCCAATTCGTCTGTATCGCCCCTCACCACTAAAATGAATGTGTCAGATGCAGTCAGAAGAAGTCTTGATTAAAATTAATTATGTAACACTGTGCGCGTGTGTGTGTGTGTGTGTGTGTGTGTGTGTGTGTGTGTGTGTGTGTGTGTGTGTGTGTGTGTGTGTGTGTGTGTGTGTGTGTGTGTGTGTGTGTGTGTGTGTGTGTGTGTGTGTGTGTGTGTGTGTGTGTGTGTGTGTGTGATAATTTCCTTGTGTTTGCCCTTACACTTCCCCTGAAAAGAGACCAACAAGACAAGAAATGAATTGACAGTCCTCTTTTTTTCCCCCTTCTTCTATGGGCAACCCTTCCAATTAACAACGTTTCCATCAACCCTTCCAATTAAACATTATATTGTCAGAGGCTAACGGCAGCCTACCCGCCAGTCTCTCAAGCATGAGCATGTCCCTGCTGTGCATAATAAACACACAGCGCTCATTGGACATCTGTCACGGTGGATAACGTGGATTCAAAACATTTTTTATTGCGTATTAACCCATCAAGACCGGCGGGAACGCATCTGTGTCACTTTAGATTTCTTTGGCTATAAAAATAGCAGATATACAAGCTCATAGTGGGGCACCGAGTGCCGCACTATGAGCTTGTAGATCTGCTATTTTTGAAAAATCGTGAATATTTGTGGAAATCTTGAATATATATATATACATTTTAAAGGGGAAATCCACCCATTTTCAATATTTAACTATGTCATTAATATAGCATAAAGGAGTTGTGTGGAAATAAGAAAAAAGTTCCCCCCTTTCTGTGTTGCCTTGAACTGGAGGATTGATTGTGGGTTTAACATTGCAAATTACAACATGATGACTCATCATGTTGTAATTTGCAATGTTAAACCCAAAATCAATCCTCCAGTTCAAGGCAACACAGAAAGGGGGGAACTTTTTTCTTATTTCCACACAACTCCTTTATGCTATATTAATGACATAGTTAAATATTGAAAATGGGTGGATTTCCCCTTTAACTCAAATATTTGCTTGTGGGGGTCCCTGGAACAAAATATTTTGAGATGTGTTTTTTTTAAACTGTTTATAAGACATTTGTAGAATTCCCAGATGCAAAGATTTGAGTTAAAATGTTCGCTTTAAAAATATATATATCCAAAGATTTGCACACATTTTCCACGATTTTTCAAAAAAATAGCAGATCTACAAGCTCATAGCTGCTATTTTTGAATAGCAAAATAAATCTGAAAATGACAGACAGATGCGTTTCCCGGTCTTAATGGGTTAAAATGTAACGGCGCACAATGGGGATGGGGTGTTGGTGGGGATGGGGTTCGGGGTGATAGGGGACGGGGGGCATCACGTCGGCGTGCTCTCTTGTGGTCCGTCCCCTCTGTGTGGCTGGCTGACCAGGCCTGGTGGAGAGAGAGAGAGAGAGGCACGTCAAGCCTGGGTGGCAGGGTGGGGGTAACATGAATTCTTTTTTTTTTTCTTTCTTTTTTTTTTTTTCATTGGGGGAGAGAAAGCCCAATTAACAAAGGATAAGAAGTGAACCGTAAACACCCTCAACAAGGCCCAACAAACCTACAAGAACAAGAGCTGGCTTTCTCTCTCTCTCTCTCTCTCTCTCTCTCTCTCTCTCTCTCTCTCTCTCTCTCTCTCTCTCTCTCTCTCTCCCCTCACCCCCCCCCTCCCACCCGACTCACTCACTCTCTCTTCCACTTCCACCACAAAAGGAAGGCTCAGAGCTTACAAAGTGCCAATTAACACTGAATGTTTGCCCCTCGCACCTCCCTCTCTGAACTGCTGACAGCTCTGGTGTTTGGGTTAATACCAAAGGCCTGCAAAGAATTATAATTCTCCTCCTTGCCCCCCCCCCCGCCCCCCCCCCCCAGCCCCTTTTCCCTCCCTCTCCTATCCTTTTATTTTGTTTCCAATGGGGTGGTTTTACAGTTCAATGCACGTTCAAAGGGTGATATAAAATGACTTTCCAAAGAATTTCATTCGGGGAGGAGAGGGGCTGTGTGTGTTGCATTGGGGCGACCAGGGGCAGGACCAGGGATCGGGAACGGGGGGGGGGGGGTTGGGGAGACGAGGGGGGACAGAAACACTGTGGACAGGATGGCACAAGGCATAATTTCAGCATAAGGACAATGGATCTTATCTTTATTTCCTTCATGATCCCGTGAAATGTACAGTAGTGTATGTGGCCATATGTCATCTGCATAACTGAAGCAGACGTTGATGCGAGTTCACCCCGGCCGGCGTTTTCTTCTGTTGTTTTTGCTGTTGTCTTTGTCACAAGCATATTGTAATGCAAAACAAACAAAAAAAACTGTGACCCCAATCGCACAGAGTGAACAGCACAAACAAACCTAACAGGCAAACACACATGCGCACACACACACACACACACACACGCACATGCACATGCACATGCACATGCACATGCACATGCACATGCACACACACACGCACACACGCACACCTTCTTGCCCAGTGGAGCCACATAGGTCCCAGTTGAGATGAAGATAGTGGTTTGGGTCATTTATCAAAGCGAAGGCTGTGGCATGCTTGTTTTTCTCCCTTGCTAGCGCCAATAAATCAGCCTACTGAATAAAAGAGTGGCCAATGAGGCGGGGTGAGAGGGTTAAACCCTGAGAGAAATGGAGAACCCCAGACTCTTTAAGGGAGCTTCTGCCTAGGCTCCATTCCTCCTTTTGCTCAGACTGTGGGGCTCGCCTGAACAATTTATGACCTCTGGAGACCGGGGTCTATAGTGTGTCTTCTCTTCTGCTCTCTCCATTCCATTGGCCAACTCACTGATTCAAAATACCTTGTCAGAAGCACTTAATATTATGGATTTCTAATTGTCCATAAAATGTTTGGCGCTCACAATTATGACTTGGTGGACAACACTGCGCCGTAAAATCCTTCAGTGTTGATTTAATTCTGAGAGCGTATGTGACCGAATGGACCAAATTGACCCCTTTTACCCTTTTTTTCTTAAGACAACGATGTTGAATATGATGATGATGATGATGATCAGAAGTTGTTCATGAAGGGCCTTCACTGTCAGGACGTTATATTAGTGGTGATGAGCAGCACCAAAGAGAGCGGAAGAGAGAGAGGATGAGTGGCACCGATGGAGTGGAACCAAGTCGGACCAGCTTTATTTACGTTCTAATAAGGAGTGAGCGGAGTGGAGCGGAGAGCTGACGTGACCTGACACGGTTCATGGTTCTACCAGTCAGGGCTGGCTGGGTCTAGACCTCAACCCCAGGACCCCAGGGTCAGATGAATACTCTTGCAGCCACACTGGAATGAGGAAAGCTGGGGCAAGCAAGGCATGTGACTTGTTGTGCACGGCCTCCATGCTAAATCCAGGATTCCAGGAACATACTTAACCACTTAAACCCATTATTTTACACTTTGGCTATTCAAAAATAGCAGATATACAAGCTCAGTGCCGCTCTACGAGCTTGTAGATCTGCTATTTTTGAAATATGATATATGATATTTTGTGAAAATGTGTGAAAATCTTTGAATATGTATTATTTTAAAGCAAACATTTTTAACTCAAATCTTTGCCTCTGGGGGTCCCTGGAACAAAATATTTTGAGGTGGGGGGTCCGCGGCCAAATATATATAATTTTTACATGAAAAAGTTTGAGAACCACTGATACAGAAACGCTTTTTAGAAAACTGTTGCGATTTAGAAGACTTTTTGAAGAATCGGCTTCAGGTCTTAATGGGTTAAATGATTCAAAGATTTTTCCAAAAGTTTCACATTTTCATAAATTGTGAAAATGAGCGTTGTGGAAAAATAGCGGTTCACAGCGCTCACAATGCATCGCATCGCGTTGTGAGCTTGGGGATCTGCAATAAATAAATAAAAAGTTAGGTTTTCTCCCAAAATAGGGACACCAGATTGTGGTAAACTGAAGTGAGCAAAACTAAAAACGGGTTGTTGCTGGTGCGGGGGTCTCACGACATTAATGAAGAATTCAACTGCAAGAAAACTGAATGTCCAGCGCCACATTTTAGATTCCAGGGGCTATACGTGAGTGAGCTACTACAGTATATTGTCTTTATCTGGAGATTTATTTGGGAACAGGTGTTTCTTCTCTGAACCGTGCTGCTGCCGGGTTGGTGAAGGAGCCACTCAGACCGACCGCTCTCTATAACATCTGATTCACATAAACTATAATTCACCCCCCACCCCCTTCCCCTCGCCCCCCCTGAAAGACAGATCCGAGGTCAGCAATGTGGCCGTGTCGTGGGGGTCGTGAGAAATGCGGAGAGGAGCACGCGCCTCTAGCAGAACTGAATGTCAAAAGGCAATTCAGTTGTGCTTTTCTCTCAAAAACTGTATTGAGAGTAAACTGCAATTCTCTCTCTCTCTCTCTCTCTCTCTCTCTCTCTCTCTCTCTCTCTCTCTCTCACATCCCTGCTTCCTTTCCACAGCTCCCCTCTTCCTCGTCTCTCTCCTTGTTGTTCCCAGCGAATCTCGTAGGAATTTCCCCCAAAATGTTAGGGCGGTGATGTGATCCGGTCTGTGCGTGTCTGGAGTCTGGGTGACCCCTGTAGGAGTGGAGCAGAGCACAGCAGTGTGGCCCTGGGGTCCACAAAAAAAAAACCCTGTGGGACCCTGATCTAGCCTTGTAGTCCAGGCCTTATACTCTAGCAGCATAATACATGGATCCTGCATGGCTGGGGCTGTAACTCACCCGGCCGGCCTACACACGCGGTTTGGGACGGTGTGGAGGTAGGGGTGAAACACAGGTCAGCCAGGGAGGGAAGGCCTGCCTCAGTGTCTGTCTGTCTGTCTGTCTCCGAGAGTGAGAGCGGAGGGAACGAGAGAGAGACAGGCAGAGAGACAGATAGAGAGAGAGAGAGAGAGAGAGAGGGGCCTGGTATAGGGGCTAGGATAAAAAGAGGATGAAAGAGGAGGGGAGGAGGTGGTATAGTTGGGAAAGAGGGGAGTCACAGGGAGGGAGGAGTGTGGGAGTGGGAGTCCAACGTTTGGACGGAGCTGAAGATTTGACTATGAGGAAAGAGATTGTTAAGAAATCGAAAAGGTGGAAAGGTGGGCAAGTCTGAACCACTTAAACCCCATGTGGGTAACCACTAACCGGAGTAGTCCCTCAGGGCTCAATACTAGTGTATTTTCTGTTTTCTGTTATTGTGGGGAAAGCTTTCGTGGAGAAAAGGCAGAAAAGCCGATCTTGTCGATATGCTGTTTTCAGCGAAAGCTTTCCCCACAATACCGGTGCTGGGGTTAAATCCAAAATCATGTAGTTCTTCTGCCTCATCCATCAATGTTCAGCTGTTCCCCATGTTTCAACGACCGACGCCAACAAGTAGACATACAGTGCATCTTATACAGGGTTATATTTTTTAGGGTTGAGCTGATCTTTGACAGTCCGTATCAAACAGTTGATCAAAAGCATCTTTTTTTGTGTGTGCGTTGCTTTTACAAAAGACCATATCAAATCCACTTGACAGTTCTTAGATGTCATACAGAGTAGTGCGCTGGCAATATGAAAGGTTTCAGTTGATCACAGCACGTGCGCGCGGACACATGCACGCACGCGCACACACACGCGCACGCACGCACGCACGCACGCACGCACGCACGCACGCACGCACGCACGCACGCACGCACGCACACACACACACACACACACACACACACACACACACACACACACACACACACACACACACACACACACACACACACACACACACACACACACGACCACCACCACTCGTAGAATAGAATACATACGTTCATAATAAAATGTCACTCGGCCAAGTAATCTGATTTGTACAGCTCTCTAGGTTATCAGTTCAGATGATTTTTACCAGGTTTTTTGGTGCTGAAGTTTTTTGCTGCTGAAAGTGATTGATGAGGGCTGGGTAATTGTCCATTGTGAGGGGATGTCAGTGGGGGGACGGCATGTCACCTCGCAGTGAGAGTATGAGAGTAGAGGGGGAATGGTAGTGATTACATCTAATATTCAACATCTGGGAGCGATTGCCTCAGAAGACGAGTTTCAAAGAGGAGAGGAAAAAAAGAAAGGAGCAGCAGTAATTTGCACGGGATTTACGAATCTCCTGAATCGAATTTGGGAATCTTTATTCACCATCTTGTTCTATTCCCTCAGGAGGGGGACGTCTTGCTCATGATATGCATGCACACACATCCATAAACATCCCTGCTCTATATATCGCACACACGCGCGTCGACCCAAATAACTCGTAAACACTTTTCTTTTGTACAAAAGTGGTTTGGGCTTAAGATAATTCCTGAGTGTTCGTTTTAACTCTGAGAGTGTACCAATGTAACCGAATAGATGTTTTACTGTGGATTAGTCTGTAAAGAAATACAAATAAATAAGTTCGCCACCAAATAGTTTGCTCACTGGCTCACGTATCACAACTTCATGGATTTTCGGTGTCTGCCTGTGTGCAATCATGAGCCACCCAAGAAATGGCTGCCTGTCTGTCAGAGTTGAGTCGGAGCCAGGTCAGAAGTGATCAAAGACTGTGGAAGGGGAGCGAGAGAAACAGGGTTATCTGGTCCCAATTACATTCAATCATGGGAAATTGGCAAAGTGCAAAGCGAGGGGAGATCTCCATGATGAGAGCACGAGGCCAGATGAGCTGAGGTGGTCCACCGAGATTCCTGCTGGCTTCACATAGAAGACGAGAAGATGATAGGGCCTGGATATGTGATTCCCATTATCTTTATCTTTATCCTTTCCCCCCCCCTATTTGGGTTTATATCTCTGTCTTGTGACTCACACTGTGCCTTTTATCAGCTGTGAAACCCACTGACTATTGAAGATTTAGGGAATTAACTAACAATTATGTGGTAGAGATGTATTGATAAGCAAAAGCGACATTAAAAGGTGATTACGGTCACACAAAGGGCCTTGGTTTGTGTACCAAAGGAATCAAACAGATTACATTTCCCCGCCTAATGAATGCTGATCCAGAGAAGGAGATAACCAAACCTTAGCATAACAAAGGGGGATTTCTCTTACTGAGGGTTTGCTTTCTGATTTGCGAAATACACATGGTCTGTCCTCTCTCCCGATTGGCCGAGAGCACTCACTGAAGAATGCCAACAAAGTGACTCTCCAGTGTGCTGTGCACCCCCTCCGCCCAATCCCCCACCTCCTCTCTTTCCAGCAGTCCCCCATCCCCCACCATCACCCATCTCTCTGTTTCCCCCATGCACCCAGCGTTGCCAGATCTGATTATTATAATTTCCCCCCAAGATTTTATTTGAAAATAGCAGATCTACAAGCTCACAACGCGTCGCATCGCGACGCGTTGTGAGCTTGTAGATCGGCTATTTTCAAATAGCTGATGCATGTTTAAAGTGCTCACGTGGCCCATAGTCGCTTCTTTTGGGCTTGTTCTCCTAGACCTGGTTGCTTGTTTCTCTCACAGAATGGCAACACTGCATGCACCCATCCCCCCTCGTTGGTCCCTACTTTCCCCCCTACTACCCTCTCCTCCCTCCCTCCCTCCCTTTCGCTCCTCACTGCCTCATGGCTCGCTGTGACCCATCTTGCACCTCCCGGAGCCCACAACAGACGCTTGGTGTGTGAAGAAGGTCAGGAGTTCAGGCCCAGGCTGAGGTTCCATCCCTCCCTCTCTGCACAGAGGAGGCTGGGCCCACAGGGTTTATAATTATCTGCCGTGGGCATTCAGTGCAGGTTCAAGCACAGTGCAAGCGCTGGCACCAAGCGAGGGGGGGATGCGCTTGGCTACACACTTGGTGATTAGTTTGTCCCTAATTGTCAGCTCCTTGTTCCTCTTTTACCAATCTCTCTGTCTCTGTCTCTCTCTCTCTCTCTCTCTCTCTCTCTCTCTCTCTCTCTCTCTCTCTCTCTCTCTCTCTCTCTCTCTCTGTCTCTCGGTCTCTCTCTCTCTCTCTCTCTCTCTCTCTCTGTCTCTCTCTTTCTTTCTCTCTCCTTCCTCTCACTCTTTTTCACTTTCACTCACTATCTCTCTCACACTCTTTTCCCGCAATATTATTTACATGTTTGCATAAAATGCAGTGCGTAGCTCGACTGTCCGGACCAAGTTCTTTGCCTCACATTTTGTGCTTCATTATGCATGCCAAACTGGGGGTCCTTCAATTAAAATGGTTGAGAATTTACTGCTAGAGCTGTAAAAATCATCTCTTATGGGGGGGTCCGTGGCATCTTTTCAAATGGGGGTCCGCGGGCTAATAAGTGTCAATTTGGGGGTCCTTGACATGAAAAAGTTTGAGTCCTCACATTGTCCTCCTCAGGCAAAGGGAGAGATTGAATGTCCAGTGTGTAATTCATAAGTCGTCCCTGGTGGATCAACAGACTTCAGACCGCTATAGTATATTTGACATTTAGGGGGTGAAGAGTGGCAGACACAAAAATAGTCAAAGATATATAGCAGACTTTACTCCTGAGCTGGAGTGATGGGTATCCAGATAGATAGCATTTCGGATGGGTAAATTACTTTCTGACACATTGAACCCCATTCAGTGCAGATGAAGTGAGCATGTCACGTAATCAAGAATCAAGAGAATCAAGAATCAAGGTTTATTATTATTATTATTATTATTATTATTCTGTGTGTGTGTGTGTGTGTGTGTGTGTGTGTGTGTGTGTGTGTGTGTGTGTGTGTGTGTGTGTGTGTGTGCGTGCGTGCGTGCGTGCGTGCGGCCGTGCGCGTTTGTGCAAATAAGGCGGAACCATAATGTGCAGATAGCTTGTGTATATAGCCTACTATAGCAACACTGGTAACATAAACATAACATTAAAAGAAAATGCTGTCAGGATCTGCATTTTTGTGCCTTATTTTTAAGTGTGTTCTTGTACCTTACTTTGAAGTAATAGTCTTGTGTTTCCTGTCTTCCATTGTAGTTGTCACCTGTCTCGTCTCGCTTACCCTTGTGATTATTGTTCATTTGTATCACCGATGATGTCCCGTTTGCCCCAGCCTATCCCTGTGTTGATCGTCAGTTGATTCACCTGTGTCCTGTTAGTTCCTGTGTCTATGTAAACTCCCCTGCAGGTGTGAGGTTTGCGTTCATGCTTTTAGTCATTTGTGAAAGGTGTTCTAGATCTGTGTAGGTTTTGGCCTGCCCAGTTGATTTGGGTCCTTCACTCATAGCCTGAGAAAATGAGGCATGACCATGTGTACCTCTACCTGACATTGTCGGAATCGAGCAATCCAGCATTGACCAACACACTTTATTTTTGTTCTCTTGAGTGTCCTTGTTTCTCAAAACCCATTCAATCCCGGAACGCAGCTGTGTCATATACAAGCTCATAGCACGGCACAGAGTACCGCGCTATGAGCTTGTAGATCTGCCATTTTTGGAAAAATTGTGCAAATCTTTGAATATGTTTTAAAGCGAACATTTTTAACTCCAATCTGTGCACCTGGGGGTGCTGGAACAACATATTTTGAGATGGGGGTCCACCGCCAAATGCATATCATTTTAGTGGTCCTTGACATGGAAAAGTTGGAGCTCCACTGATATACAGTAGCAACATACTGTTAGAATTTAGAAAACATTTTTAGATATGTATTTGGCTGCGGACCCTCATCAAAATGTTTTGTTCCAGGGCCCCAGAAGCAAAGATTTTAATTACAAATGTTCGCTTTAAAAATATTTGTATTCAAAGATTTTCACAATTTTTCAAAAATAGCAGATCTACATCTGCTATTCTTAAATGACACAGATGCATTCCCGGATTGAATGGGTTAACAGCCACCAGGTAGAAACTCTTCCTGAGCCTATAGAGCCCCGGGCTTAAGACATCTCAAGCACTTGCCAGTCCGCCTCATCTCAAAGTTCAAACAGTCCATCATTCCTCCAAGAGGAAAAAAGCGAGGCCCCAAGTTCTACGGCCACAGATGGCCTGTGTGGGTCACTGACATATAGGGAAACCATGTGGCCTTGACATTGTTGTGTCCCTGTCTGTCTGAATGAGTTCACATCCATGAACACAATCCACATATTCTTCATGCCTAAGGCAGGGTGCGATTTTTCGCTCGGAAAAAATGGACAATATCATTTTTTAAAAGAACACATGGTTCTCTATGACCTCATGCACACCGGCTCCGAATTTGCTGTGAAGCAAGTGGCTGCGGCGGTGCGTTTTTTTCTTCAATCGAACACACTTCGATTCGTGTGTCTTTTTGCATGCAGTTAAAACTGATAGACCAATCGCATCCTGTCTGCAAAGGCCTTTACCTGGGACGTTCAGCAGCATTTACTCAAAAACTAACTAGCATGAAGATAGGAGGTCAAACCTAAAGCAAAGATTCTCAACCTGTGGGCCATGGGTGCGAGGGTATTGCAAGTGGGCCCCCAGATAATTGGCAAAACATTAAGATTTATAATATAATAAGAACTTAAAGTCTACTACGTTAGTTCCATTGCCGGAACACATTCGGTTGATTGATCATAAACGTGTTCTGAAAATGCCCACCCGTCTGACCACTTAACAGGGCAGCCAAATGGCTGTCGTGTCAAGTGGTCAAATGGGTGGGCCGCGAACGCTTTCGAAGATTTTCAAATGGGCCCCCAGGATCCAGAAAAGGTTGGGAACCTCTGACCTGAAGTAATGAGCTTTGTTTAAAGCTCTCTCTTTCTCCGAACTGATGATTCAACAGAAAGAGTCAACACTCAATATTCAAACAAAAGAGCCGGGAACTTGTTGTAATTCATTTGAGAGTTTCTCCTCAGCCTTGGAGGGGGGTGGGGGGGGGGCAAGTGATTCTGATGTGTTCCACTGAAAGGTGAACGTGTGCTTTCCATCAGGCCTTTATATTGGCACTGACAGGCGGCGTGATAAATGACACTGGATCACTCCATCCCTCAGTGCCTTCAGAGATGTCTCTGTGCCATTACTCACTTACACATGAGATCTCTACGAGGGTCCATCACGGCCCAGCTCTGACAAACGCATCTGGAACAGAGAGAGAGAGAGAGAGAGAGAGAGAGAGAGAGAGAGACCCCTCAAACAGGTCGACAACTGAACCAATACTGTAGGGGGCTGTTTCAGGGGGAGAAAGAGAAAGACAGATACAGCAACAGCAGTCGGGCAGATGTGGAGCCTGGAAGGCTGCCAACCAGAGCCCCGCGCCCGCCATCCTACAGTAAGGTCCTTCATCTCAGAGAGAGAGAGAGAGAGAGAAAGAGAGAGAGAGAGTAGAGTGTAATGTTGAAAACAATACAAAAGGAGGTGGGGGATGAAGAAGAGGAGGGTTTTTCCATGACTACTACAGTCCTTCATCATCCCAGAACATCCTCCAAAGCGGTTTGCTTCACGACGACGTGGTGACTGCTAATCCAACAGCTCAATCGGCTTTGCCAGCTGACGTTTTAGAAAAAGAAGCCAAATTGAATCTGAAATCGTTTTATTGTACAAACACCTCGGCGAACGTAACACCTTGAATAGCCTATTATTCTTTGACATTTTGGTGGAAAGTAGAACTAGTCCTTTGAGCCCTCCATAACAATCTATATTTAACACACACAGATGGTTGGAATAAAAACTCAAAGTTTGTCCCACTTCCCCTCCTCCTTTTTGTGAGAAAAAGAAGTAGAGATTTTCTTTTGCCAATTTCCAAGAGCCATGTGAGATGAGACATGGACTTTTGACAGGTGTTTGTTTGAATATCAAACAGAGAGAGCTATGGAGGCCTGCAGATGGCCGGCAGATTGCATTCCAGACAGGGGCTTCGTTCGCTTCGGTCTGGGGGCCAGACCAGCGGGGGGGAGCAGAGAGCACGGACGTGCTCCGATGGTTCTCCTGGGGGAACGGATGTACATACCTCTCATCATCATCATCATCATCACAGTCATCATCATCATCGTGGTCGTCACCATCATAATAGAGGCCTGTAGACGGTCTGATGTCCAGTTGTGAACCAGATAGCACTTTGTTTTTCCATGAGCTGTGTCCAAGAGATGAGATCGGCTTAGTTAGTGTGTAGTCAAGCAGAAGCTGCTACAGGTGGAGATGTGTGGATATGAACAAGAAGTGGTACTTGAATTGTGAGCGCTGGAGTCAGGTTGTTGTAATGATTAACTACTAATAATAACCATGGCCTGGTCCTGACGGGGGCGGCAGTGGTTCAGGGGTAGAGTGGCCGGGTAGAGTGAAATGGAAACCGCAAGGTTCTTAGTTCGATTCTGGGCTGGGGGGCTCCCCCAGAGTTAGTATCGAAGTGTCCTTGAGCAAGACGCTGAACCCCTAATTGCTCCCGATGAGCAGGTTGGTGCCTTGCAACGGTTTTCTCCGCCATCGGTGTATGAATGTGTGTGTGAATGAAATGCACAATCTATGTAAAGCGCTTTGGATAAAAGCGCTATATAAATGCACCATTTACCTGTCGCTTTAGTGCCAAACCTTGGCAATGTCTTGTAGTCAAGATCGGCTCAGTCAACCCGGTCGGCTGTCGCAGTGGTCCGGGCACCTAGGCTCAATGCAACCTGACAGCGTGTCGCGGGTTCGAGTCCCGATCCCGACGGCCTTTACTGCATGTCTCTCCCCATATCCTGTCAAGCTACTGTCCTATCAATACATTTTTAAAAAATCGTCTCAGTCAAGACCAAGGCCCATGCCAACCAAGACTTGGATCTTCTCATTGGCAGAAACGCCCTCCACACTAATCTGCTGAATAATGCTGAAACCATAACTCTTTCTTTTTCTTTTCTTTTCCTTTTTTAGATATTACATTGTTACACCACAATGGTATTGTTGCAAAGTATAATATAATTATAAATATTCAAATATTCACATCACCGCAAATATTCACATCACTCAACACCGTAAAATTACAAAGAATATTATGCAACTTAATGAATGCGGCAGAGACTTGTGAAGACTGATCAGTGAAGGAGATCCAGTTGAAACTATTCCATTCCTTTGAAGGATGCTAACTGACTCCAAAGACATGACCTTCGTTCTGACATGACTTAAAGCATTATCTGGGCAGATGGTGCAAGAGAAAGTGCTTGTATTCTTTTCATTTTATCTTTGTTATTGCATGGTATTGTGAAACCCAAAACTAAAGCAGCAGATCGTTGCAATCTGATAAGCGTTTATGTTGAGATGCGCCGAGGGGAGAAGGCAGCGTGGTATCATGGATTGTAGGCAATATTATGTGTAGTCATAATATTAAAGCAATTTATCTGAATAGAGAAAGAAAGACTTCAGTGCAGCTGAGTTTCAACATTATTCAATGTTGTTTGGGCCAAACTGGACTAACTTGAAAGCATGAAGTGATGTTTGAAAGATTGATGATATTCACATTGCTGCATCTTATCTTCTTACAGTATATTCAAATTGGCTTCAGGGAGGACCGGCCGGCCAGCGGGCGGGCGTACCACGTCGTCACGCTCATGTCACCATGACTCAGCGATAACCATGTAGTACCCAATGCAGCTACGTCCAAATATGGAGTGTGTTGTCTAACCTCAATGTGTCGTCATGGCATCAGGTGCAAACAAATCAGTCAGCTCCATATATGGGCAAAAAAGGGGGCATGCCCATATATGAGCATATACTGATGCCATCAGTGATCTCCATATATTGTATGGGCATAAAAGGGACAAGAGACCCGGTTGTCCAGACCCACAGACATCAGACATATTAGTCCGATCGGCGGTGCAACGTAGGTGTGCGGGCTGCATAGCGGCCCGAACCTCTAGTTTAACAGAAAGACACACTTGAGAGAGTGTGCTTGTAGATCGGCTATTTACACTACTATAAAATGTTGTTAAAATTATAATTTAAAAAAGGAACAGTTTTGGACATTTTTAACAGTTTCCACCCGACAGCTAACGAAATTATGTTCCTGCGGTCCTGTGGAAATTCTGTGCCACAGAGATGAGATACAGTCAAATCTTCTGTGTAAAATTGGATCCAAATGAACCCTTATGGGTCTGTCTGACTGTTATGTTTTGACACTTGCTTTGGAATTGTAAACGTTTGTTTTCCTCCTTTGAATTGAATTGAATTGAATTGACTGACTAATTGGCTGGACAGACTAAACATATTTGGATGGATGACATGAGTCAATAGGAATTGGATGCTGTCAGACAGCCCATGTGGCAATGTTGAGAAAGTTGTTCTACCCTTTGCTCTTCACTTAACTATTCAGTTCAGACTAAAAAATGATGTTGTGTGCTCCAGGCTGATAATTATGGATTCATGTTTGGGAATAAACAAAAGTATGATGACAGGGGGCTCCACAGCCTGGACTCTGGAGTATTAGGCCTAGACAGGGACCCGTGGGTGGGCAACTTTGATGATGGAGAGGGCCACTATATTTCCACACTCACTCTATTGGGCCACATTGCATATACTGTCTCGCCGTATTTTAACTTTTTTCGCCATTCTGTCACACTAAAGTAGCAAAAATAGCAGATCCACAAGCTCAAAACGCGTCACACTGCGACGCGTTTAGAGCTTGGAGATCGGCTATTTTTGCTATTTTTGAATTGGAATCTTGATTTGTTTTTGCTATTTTTGAATTGGAATCCTCTTTACTTATTTCAAATGCATTTAGTTATACTTATGTTAACTTTATGAACTTAAATACAAATACCTTGGACATAAAAAAGACAATATAATTTTAATACTAGTCATCAAGCTACTAATATAGACTGAAGCAATTAAAATGGGTCATGATTGCATGTTTGGAGTTATATATAACTAATCAATAATATATCAGTATTCCGAATATTAACCTGCGGGCCACATTAAGTGAAGGTGGGGGCCGGGCCGCCAGTTGCCCATGTATGTTCTAGACATGGACAGACCGAAGCGAGGAGGAGAGGAGAAATGGGTGGACGGGGGCCTGGAGAAGGTGTGAGGCCTGAACACACAGAAACGAACCAAGTCCTATACAGACAGGCCCTACGAGAGAGCATGGCCAATGTCAACACTAGGAGCCAGGCCACAGCTCAGGCCAGGGTTCCTGCCCACGCAGACATCACCTGTTTCAGGGGCCGTTACATAAGCGCTTGTGAGAGTGACTGACTGTGTGAACTGAATGAGCCGCTGTTTGTATACCAGTGGAGACGTTTTCTGGTGTCCTCCTCTCTTCAATTCGGCTCTGTTTCGTTTTGTTCGGTTTCTGGTCATGTTTCTGTTGCGTTTGGTCAGACTCCACCTCCAAGAATGAAGCCTATACAAGTAGCTCAACAGCTGCATCTGTGTTCACTTTCACACAAACTTTCCTGTGTCCAGGAATGGCTTAAAGGAACTGAACAAGTGAGAATAAAACCCCCAGAAAAGGGAAGGAGAAAAAAACATTCCCAGAGGTTCCATTCTTCATAAGAAGCTGGAGAGATTTTTTTCTAAGGCAATCCAAGAGCATCTGCACTCTTTAAAAAAAGAAAAAAAAGGAAAAGGAAAAAAAGAAGAGAAAAGTAAAATAAAAGTCCACCCCAACTTAGACCAGATGTGCTTTAGGGCTCCAGGGCCAAGTTCTATCCAGCAGCCATACAGCACTCCCCTTCCCCTGAGGGTGGCAGGCTAGGCAGCATGCATAATGCCCGAGTTGTTTCATTTCAACAGGTATAGCCTCGGTTTGGTCTCCACGGTCTCCCTCTGTGAGAGCTCCACTCAGGGGAAGGCTCTATTCTGTAGCTTCTCCCTCACACTGTGAAGCAAACCCACAGGGGAAGAGAAGTCAGTCCCTCCTCCACCCCACTGCTCCATTGTGACCAAACACATGCTGCAGCTTTTATCTTATTTTATTTTTTTACAGTAACAATGAGCTGTGGATAGATGCAAGGCCTGTCCGCCCCCAATATACCCCCCCCCCCCCCCCCCCCACACACCCCTCCCGCCATCCCATCCATCTATCCACCCATTTATGCCCCCAGACCCCCGACTCATGTTAAGGTAAAGTCGTGTGGTTATTTTCTTAACCCCTGTTACAAGACAACTGCTGGAACTCCCAGGGAACAGAGAGCCAGGGCCAAATTTGCTTGTAATTCAGAAAAGATTGCCAAAGGGAAGCTGTGTGTGTGTGCCTGTGTGTGCGTGTGTGTGCGTGTGTGTGCGTGTGTGTGTGTGTGTGTGTGTGTGTGTGTGTGTGTGTGTGTGTGTGTGTGTGTGTGTGTGTGTGTGTGTGTGTGTGTGTGTGTGTGTGTGTGTGTGTGTGTGTGCCCATGTGCGTGCGTGCGTGCGTGCGCGCGCGTGTGTGTCAGGGGGGTTTCTGTGCAGTCCTATCTGTCCATGACATGGGGGATGTGGGCTAGAGGGAGAGGAGAGCACCCAAGCAGAACTGTTAGACTTTTTTAGACTTTCTTTTATAGGGGGCTTCTCTTTTAGTAAACCTTCAACATTTTTGCCCCTTTCAAAATAGTGAAAGTGAGCTTGTAGATCGGCTGCTTTTGCTCTTTTTGCACGACAACATCATAAGATATAAAATAGGGCTTAAGTAGTTAGTCGGGCAACTTCAATCACATGTTCCTGCTATAAAGCTGTTTTCATTGAACTCTCACTATCAGAGAATACATGCTATGGAGGCATTTGTGAAAAAAGGAGAGAAAAAGGTTAATAGCCAACTGTATAATAGTCTATATGCTAACACTGACATACGCATACCTAATAAATATAGTCTATACTAACACTGGCATACGCATACCCACTAATAATGAAAGTGACCAGATAGCATGTTATTTAGACATATGCTAGGTTCATTTGTTTACCTGGCATAACTATTTCTATAGTTTCAATGTACAGATTATTGTTTTTTTGATACCATATTGTTTAGACTGGTGCTAGGTTCTTGGGTCATCTATGATCCTAGATAACTGAAGCACTACATTGTGTCTCTGGATTTTGATGCATGTGTTTGCCTTCGCAAGTCACTCTGGATAAAGAGGCGAGTGTCTGCCTAATGCTTAAAAATTGGCCACTTGATGTGACCCAAAACATGTGACCAAAGACATCTTTAATTCAAACTGACTTTATATCTGATTATCTAAATTCAATCTTGAGTTCTGCATGCTGTGCCAGATATGGATGGGCCTAGATGTCAGTTATTAACCCTCTCGGTTCTTTAGTTTGGTTTTCTTCAACAAAAGTTCAAGGTGAGGAAAGCCCCCTCAAACAAACACAAAATGCTGAACAAAAGAGAGACGAGGGAACCTAGTATGCTGAAAGAATGTGACTCCTCTTTCAACTGTTGCCGTGCTCGCGGCACCTCCTGTCAAGGGAAGAGAAATCCTCAGGAAGAAACAAACTCAAGAAATGCAAAACAATGCCATCCTTCCCAAGGCTTGCCGAGTGATTGATTAGGCCGTGTCACCTTTTTTCTTCTTTTCAAACTGCTGACAGTACCTGAAAATAATGTTTGAACCTACCAGGCTATTCACCTTAAAAGAGAAGTGCTGGAACACATTTGAAGAGAGCGGTTCTGTTGTGCAACCTTTCGTGCTTCCTTGTGTAACACAAATAATGTTATAATCTATCCACAATACTGCTTATTGCCTAACATGTCCTTTCCTCTACTGTGTTTTGCGTATCGCCCGCATATAAAACTGTGTTCAATTTATTTGTTGTCGGTCTGAAATTGCTGACCAAAGACCCTGTTTAAAGATAACAATAATAATGACTTTCGTAGTTTTCCAAAATAGAAAACAGTTGCGGGATAAGCTTGTCGTTGCTTTTGTAAGCCCTTTGTTTGTTCTCTTCCTCTTTCTTGTTTTGCTTTCCCCCATAGTCAAGCTGCAAGTCTTTAGTCGAAGCTTTGCTTTGACAGGTGAAGATCCACTGGAGCCATCGCTATTGGCAACCATGTGGGATTGGAAAGGGAGAGGTGGCAGTGGGGTCGGCGGCGGTTGGAGTTATTCTATACCTATGCAATAACACACCCAGCCCCCTGTTGGGGGCAAAGTTCACCAAATACCTTCATCCTTTTCCCTGCGAACACTGCACCACTATCTACCCGAATGAATTCCAAAGCTAAACCAACGTTGAGTTCATCTAGCGAAGGGGATGTTTTGAATTTACAAGGACAGCCGAGACGTTATTTATTACCTGAGATGATTCCTCCACCCTGTCAACAAAGAACTAACGAGCTGCATCAATGCGGGTTTTCAGTCTTTACAAGATTCTCTTTAAGAAAAAAAAGAAAGGAGAAAAAAAAAGGTGTTTTCTTTTCAAACGTGCCATTACAAAAAGACAACTTGTATCCTGTTTTCTGATGAATGGCCCAAGTGGAACAGTTGAACGTTGCCTACTTCCGCTGCAGACACTTAAAAAACATGAAATGGCTGTCCGAGCGATTAAGCAGCAATCACATTTTGTAATTATGATAATGTCAATTGAGCTTGTCAAGGATGAATAATTTCAGTGGAGACAGTAAAATACACCTAACAAGGCTGTTCTCAGTGGTAAACATGGGGCTTTTAAAACTGTAATTAGCCCTTTAATGTCTAACACATGGCTTACAAGCCATCCATGGGCCCGACTTCCCTCCTCTCAACCACTTTCCCCCTCTGCTCTCTGTTGGACACACTTTTCGCGTAGCTGGAACTTCAACCACACAAAATAGGAAGTACTCAGTGGGTTGTTGGGGGGATAGGTCTCAGGCAGGCATAATACTGTGATTGTGGGACAAATTGTATTTTTCCTGTCACTTAAAATAGCCACACTAAAGATTGGGGAACACAAATCTAACTCTTCTAACTTTGTGCTGTTGTTTAAGAGACATTTTGATTTGTGCAGTGGTGGAAAGTAACCCAGTACATTTACAGTACTTAAGTACTGCACTTAAGTACAATTTTGAGGTATTTGTACTTTACTTGAGTATTTCCAATTTCCAATGCTTTTACTTCTACTCCACTACATCTCAGAAGCAAATGTTGTACTTTTACTCCACTGCAATTATTTGAAAACTTTAGTTACCAGTTACTTTGGACTTTTACTTGTAACAGAGTATTTATATATTGCAGTATTGGTACTTTTACTTAAGCAAAGAATTTGAGTACTTTTCCCTCCACTGGTTATGTGTTCCTCCCCTTTATATCGTTGCTGTCGGGCAGAAACCTTGTATGTCAATATTTCAACTTTTTTAGTGTTTTGGAAAATTGATTGCCTACTTCATCACACAACAGTGTCACACAAAACAGTGTCACACAAAAGTAGTGAAAATAGCCGATCTACAAGCACGCAGCGCACCACGATGCGATGCGTTGTGAGCTTGTAGATAAATTATAATTTAAAAAATCACACCCAGTGTGAAGTGAGTGGTGCCTTCACTCCTGTTTAATTAGTGTAACTGGTTGCATCTTTGTGTTGCAATCAGCTGCAGCTGTTGAGGCCGTGCTCAAACATACGGACACCCGGACGGACAGACAAACACACAAAGTCAGTCCTTGGAGTGGTTGGCACCACTCAAAAAGGAACAGTTTTGGACATACAAGGTTTCCACCCGACAGCTAACGAAATGATGTTCCTGCGGCCCCTCTGGAAATTCTGTGCCACAGAAAAAGTTAGGACGTGACCCCCATACCCATACATGATGCCACCACCACTGCATCACCACACACCACCCTCAACTCGAACCACCACCAACCACAACTGGGCCCTCATGCCCCCTCCTCTCCGCTCAACCACCCAAAGTGTTCAAGAATTCCCCCCCATGAGAGACAGACACAGATAATTGGTCACAGATTTTTGTTGGCAGGACACAAAGGGACCTCCTATTCACCCCTGTGCAGCTGTGTATTTCCCATTCTCCGGCCCTTATGCTCCCCACTAGCTGCCTCTCCGCCGATGGGTCTCTCTCCCACCACCTCCACCACCACTATCAGGATCAGCCCAGAGCTGAAACGTCCCTCAAACACAGCCCCTTTCACTGCCACAATAGGGCCATCGGGACACATGCCTCTCACGACCCTGACCTCTCTCTTTCTACCCTTCCCTATCCCCCGGAGGCCTCGCCGGAGATCAATGGGACCCTTCGAATCTGTCCATTAGTCATCTTTGATATAGGCAGTGCCACTAATTAGGGATCCACATCATGGGCCTGGCAAAATCCACCTGTTGGATGAGTATGATGTCACCACAGTGTCAGGGTCCGGTTTATGATGCAATGCGACACAAGCTTTGCAGCTGGGTTTGGGGGAAAGACACAAAAAATGATTAAGCACATTGACCCTGCGTCCAGTGTTGCCAGATCTGCTTATTACAATTTCCCCGCAAGATTTTATTTGAAAATAGCAGATCTACAAGCTCGTAGATTGGCTATTTTTAAATAGCTGATGCATATGTTTAAAGTGCTCATGTGGTCCATAGTCGCTTCTTTTGGGCTTGTTTTCCTAGACCCGGTTTCTTGTTTCTCTCACAGAATCTGGCAACACTGCCTGCGTCTGTAACCTGACACCGTCAAATGGAAGAAGCTTGCGATACACTTTCGTTTCACAGCGTACTTCCATCTGAGACTCCGTCGGCAGAATCGATGACAGACGTTTTTTCTTTTTTTTCAAGCTACTAGGCAGGTGATTGGATGATCCCGCCCCTAGCAGCCGCTGATTTGTTCGGAAACGCAGCGACCGGGGCAGCTCAACTCCCTGTGCAATCCCAGACGTAATCTGCCGAGGGCTAAAAGTGCGATGCGATTTTGCAAAGGCAGATTCGTCTGGAACCAGGCTACTGCGTCTGTATTTTGGGCACAATTTCAAAACGTATATCGAGCTTAAGTGGTAAGAGGCATTTGAAAAGAATAACACTAATATCGAATGTGCATCGGGGTGCCGATGGCCTATAGGCGTTAGGGTGCATACCCACAGGCTCTGATGCAACCTAACAACGGGTCGCTATTTGCTTCCCGAGTCCGATGGCCTTTGCTGCATCTCTCTCTCCCTGTTTCCTGTCAATCTCCACTATACTATCGGAAAAAAAGGCAAAAAGCCCAGAAAATATATTTAAAAAATAAACATTGAATGTGCATGCATTGCAGACACAAAATAAATGTGTCAGCCAATGAAGTAAGGTGGTATAGGACATAATTCCATCCATTTGATTTGACATGTATCTAGTCAGCTATAGTAGGGTGAATCAAAGGAATCGGGATGATTACTAGTCCGGGAGAAACCTATACAGGTAATATAACCCATTGGTTCTCAAAGTGGGGTCCGGGGACCCCCAGGGGTCCTTGGGAGGGTTCCAGGGGGTCCCCAGCAAAAATGTGTTAATATAGCATCACAATCATTTTAACCTTTTATACCTTGGCTATTCAAAAATAGCAGATATACAAGCTCATAGCGCGGCACTATCTTGTACATCTGCTATTTTTAGCGGCGCTAGCCGCTCTATACCTGACTTTGTCCGTGTGCGTCAACGTTCTGATTGGTCAGGTGCGTCAACAAAGTGATTGGTCAAGCTTCACGTGACACATGGCTATAAACACATTATAAACACATATCGATGACAAAATGTATCAAAGGCGCCGCTACCTTCACACAGGGTGTGATTTTTTTATTTTTTACATCGTGACAATTTGTGCTAATCTTTGAATATATATATTTCTAATGCGAACATTTGTAGCTCAAATCTTTGCTTCTGGGGGGTCCCTGGAACGAAATATTTTGAGATGGGGTTCTGTGGCCAAATACATGTCCTTTTGGGGGTCCTTGACATGAAGAAGTTTGAGAACCACTGATACAACCACTCTACGCAGTGCGTCCATCTCCACAAACGACACAAAGCCTTTATAAACAACACGCTGATGATCTCACGATTTGTGAGAGAGAGCCAGAGAGACAGTGGAGATCTGTTCAAACAGGAAACCGAGGTAAATAGGGCAACGCATTGGAGTTTGGGCTTCCTGTACTTTCTCCCTGCTCTACCTAGTGTAATGGATCACATGTGTGGGAGATGGTTTGCTTTACCGAAGACCGAGGAGAGGACTAAAGCAGACACAACAGAGGAAAAAAAGAGAGAAAGAAGAGAGGAGGAATTCTACAATGGTGAAAGATGGAGAGAGAGAGAGAGAGAGAGAGAGAGAAGGGAGGAAAAGAGCCATATAGTGAGACTCAGGTTTGAAAGGGAGAGAAACTAGAGGCCAAGTGATTACAATTCCAGTCACAGCTAGCATAGCGGTGTGTGCAGTGATCCTAGATTTCTTGAGCAGCGAAGCAGAGCTGCTCCCAAGGGGCTCATGGTAAGGCATAGGTCAACCACCCCTTTCCTGACTCACCATATGTTAAAGGAATTCAGCGTTGCATTGTGGGATACGACACCGCCAACCCCCACAACCCCAAAAGTTTTCCAAATTACTAACACATACTGGTGCATTCTTAAACTCCAGACTGCCATTTCTAACCGTGGTGAAATGACAAATGTTATGGGTGAGACATACAGGGATTGTAATGATTCCAGCGTGATGTGCCATTACATGATGTTATAGAGTATAAAGAGATTGCTGGTATCACATGCATCAAGTATCAGAAGGAAAAAAGTTAATTTTTGTTTTTGTTTATGCTATATCTTTTATAATAAGTTTTATTGAGTACGCCTATGAGTCTCAGGGTAGTATAAAACCGATGAGCCTATAGTTATATCCACTCCTGCACAACCTTTATGTGATCACTGTTTTAATAGCTAATTTTATTAGAAATGGCCATTGTAATAAATGATGCGTACGCCACGTGATTTTGCATTTGTCAGCTGGCACTGCAAATACCTGACTATGTCTTATAATGAGGGCCGTTTTACAGCCTTCAACACAACACTCTATTTCTATACTTGATTTAAAGTGTTCCTGTTTCCAAAGCCTACAGACAGAACATGTTATCACAACAGAAAAGAAAAGATAGAGCAGGCAAACAGGCAGATTGTGTTGTAGAAGAGGATAAATGTTTGTCATTCAGTTTAACATTCCAGCAGGGAGCCCAGGTCCTTATTAATCTGGTCTTTTCTTTATTGCTCCTCCTCTCCTCTCCTCCCTCCTTCCTGTTTTCAGAGAATCTTCTCTAACAAGAAACTAATTACAGGTTATTAGTAATCATACCTAAAAGTTATGGGCCGTAACTATCTCCGCTGCTCAGCCGGAAATTGAGTTAAGGAAGATAATGAAGGAAAACTGAGCCCTGGAGTTTTCCCCCCCAATCAGGGACAGAAAATCACCCTGTCTCATTATTACACCAGTTCATTCTGAGGGAGATTCTGTGCTCATTGTGAAGCTTGGAAACGAACTTCTAAACTGCTAAACGAAAATAAATGATCACTGCTGTCGGGTGGAAACCTTGTATGTCCACACCAAAACCATTCCTTTTTTTATCATTATCTTAAAAACATTTTAGAAAGGTGAAAATAGCCGATCCACAAGCTCACACGCATTGTGAACTCGTAGATCTGCTATTTTCACTACTTTTGTGCAACACTCTCGTATGATGAAGCAGGGCATTAATTTATAACAGAAAAAAAGAAATATGGAGATACAAGGTTTCTGCCTGGCGGCAACGATATGCACAGAGGACAGTAAATAGAAATCATGTGGAACAAACTACGCGAAAATAAACAACACTGATCACTGATAGCAGATCTATGCTAACTAGCCCCGTTGTTCGTCTCGGCATGATTAACATAATTAAACTAGCCAAACCTTTTCTTCTCAGGAGAGCAAATCGCCTACAAGAAAAAGGAATGGAACATTTTCTTCTTATCAGACACAACATCATCAGCAGATCTTGATTCGTTGCTAGAACTGAACATTCACTCGCAGGTTAGTGCTCAATATGGCACTTTTTTTTGGGCTGTGTGTGTGTGTGTGTGTGTGTGTGTGTGTGTGTGTGTGTGTGTGTGTTGTTGTCGTGGTGTGGGGCCTGTGGGGTCGTGTTGGATTGGGGGGGGGGGGATTAGTGATGGAGTTGACGGACATCTGTCAGCCATGCAGCGGAAAACGAGCTGAAGGGGAAACAAACACGGAGCAGCTCTGGAAGGAAAGAGGGGGGAGAGAGGAGAGAGAGAGGGGGGAGAGGAGAGAGCAGAGAGAGAGGGAGAGATGGACGGAGAGAGGAGAGAGAGAGGGGAGCGGAGAGAGAGAGGGGGGAGAGGAGAGAGAGAGGGTGGGAGAGGAGAGAGAGAGGGAGAGATGGACGGAGAGAGAAGAGAGAGAGGAGAGAGGAGTGAGAGAGAGGGAGAGAGAGTGAGAGAGAAGAGAGAGAGGGAGAGAGAGAGGAATGAGAGAGAAGCGAGAGAGGAGAGAGGAGTGAGAAAGAGGGAGAGAGGGAGAGAGAGAGAGAGAGAGAGAGAGAGAGAGAGAGAGAGAGAGAGAGAGAGAGAGAGAGAGACACCAGCGTTCTCATTATGGCGAATTTGTTTTGTATGAAAGGAAAGAAAACAATGGTTTGGGACGATGGAGACAGACATAACAGCAGGAAGGACCCCAGTGCACCCTGGGAGGGTCCCAGTGCACCCTGGGAGGGCCGGGCCTGTGCTCAGGCATCCAGGACGGGACGGGTGGGCGTCTGCAGCCGGGGGGGGGCGGGGCCTACCAGAGTCCAGAGGGACCATTAGGGCCGGACCCAAACCCTGAGGAGAGGCCTCAGCCACAGGTGGTGCAGGACAGCTGCCATGGGCCTTCATACACACACACACACACACACACACACACACACACACACACACACACACACACACACACACACACACACACACACACACACACACACACACACACACACACACACACACACACACACACACACACACACACACACTCCAAACAATACTCCATCAGACACACATGCCATCATACGTGTTCATGTGTGTGTGCACATAGCACATACCAACATGTGTATTCTGACACACACACACACACACACACGCGCGCGCACACGCACACACACGTATGGAAGCATGTGTACATGTATGGTCACGTATAGCTGCACAAATAGATCCATACACCACTACATGCGCACGCCTCCATACATGTCCATGCACAGAAACCTAATCCAGGAGGCAACTGATGCACACGTTGCTCTCTCTCTGCACGCATGTTTCCAAACCAGATTAATATTGTAAATATTCTAATTTACACACATCTGGTCTAAACGTGCACACACACACACACACACACACACACACACACACACACACACACACACACACACACTAGTGCCAAGCCACAAACAAATATCCATTTATGACACAATGGCATAAACACTCAAGCATATGCAGGCGCACGCTCGCACAAACAACACCACACACACATACAGTACACACACACACACACATAAACCCAACCACAAGCATCTCATTCACATCCGTGCGTGCGTACACACATGCATGCATGCATGCACGCACACACACACACACGCACACACACACACACACACACACACACACACACAAATCACCCTACCAACCCTATCAACCCTACCACTTAAAAAAAAAAGAAGTACATACACATGTGTGCGCCCATTCTCACACCCACACAAATTCCTGTAAGGAAACTACATCGCTGCTGTCCATCTTTCAGCTGTAACGCTAGCCACAGACCCCGGGGAGGGTAAAGCTCTGTAACTCTACTACTATGCCTCAGACTGTGAGACTGTGGGCCAAATTGCTAAGGCTATGGCCCATCCATATTACTTACAGACGGTCATGCCTTTTCTTTTCTTTTTTGGCACTTTCAATTCTGATTGAAAAAGTCGTGTCAAGGGTGTTGTGTGTTTTAATCACTTGTGCTGTTGGTGCAATACAGTTAATATACAAGAAGTCATCTGTCTGGTTTGACGGCTGATGTCATTTGCATATTGTTTATTGCATTCCTTTCCCATGAGCATACTGTGTAAGCCATAGTCCCTTCATGTAACAGAGTTACATCCTGTTCGTTTATATAAAGATGGACCTTCAAGGGTACATTTTCACACTCTCTGAGTTAAATTAACACTCAGGATTAAACCCTCCCTCTATGTTACTCACTGACTTATCCCCATTACGCATAGGGCAGCAACAAAGTCCCTCAATGTACCCCAAAACAATAAACCATCAGTGATGGACAAATATACCCAAGTAAATACTCAAGTATTCAAAAGTACAAATGAAGTTCATTTTCAGAAATGTTCGGAAATGTGCAGAAATGTGCAGACATTTTCAGAAATGTTCAAATAGTGAAAATAGCAGAAATGTGTGAAAAGTCAAAAGTACAATATTTCTATTTGAAATATAGTGGTGTTAAAGTCATCAGCTTGCCAAAAACAAAAACAATAAACAAATATGGTACCCCAAAAATGTACTTAAGTAACAGTCTAAGTAAATGTAGGCCTACTTATTGACTGTCCGCCACTGCAATAATGAGTCCGGTAAACATTGTGTAACCCAAATGAACAACGGCAGCAGTTTATCCTGGATTCCAGGGCAATGAGGCAACAAATTACAACAGGCATTAGTGGTGAATTTGAGCTTTCTTACAGAGTAACAGGACACATGTGACTGACAGGAACGCCATGCGAAAAAAAAACACACGAAAAAACAATTGTCCCTTTCATTGGCCTAAGTAGTCGGAGCAGTTGCCTCCCAAACCGCCATCATTACTATTAAGCTTTAGTGTGACCGAACCACAGGACATTCATAAGGAGACACACGCACACACACAGACGCACACACACAGACGCACACACAGACGCACACACACAGACATACGCACGCACGCACGCACGCACACATGCATACAGCACATGCACACACACGCATACAGTACATGCACACACACACGCGCCCACACGCAAGAGCGCATACACACACACACACACACAAATACGCACACACACACACATGCACAAATACGCATACACACTCGCGCACGCACGCACATGCACACACACGCACATGCACGCACGCACGCATGGGATGGTGGGCACTGCTTATTTGGAGAATCTTGCAAGCCAGCTACATATACTGTAACAGAAAGAACAGTTTCACAGGTGAAACCAGAGGGGAGATAATATTGTATAGAAGCACATGTTTGCCTATTAGTCCAAGAGATCATGTGTTCTCTTTTTAGGTCCATTACACACTTAACAGAATCATGAGCATGCCTGATGCCCTCTGAACGTGTGTGTGTGTGTGTGTGTGTGTGTGTGTGTGTGTGTGTGTGTGTGTGTGTGTGTGTGTGTGTGTGTGTGTGTGTGTGTGTGTGTGTGTGTGTGTGTGTGTGTGTGTGTGTGTGTGTGTGTGTGTGTGTGTGTGTGTGTGTGTGTGTGTGTGTGCGTGTGTGCGTGCGTGCGTGCGTGCGTGCGTGCGTGCGTGGGTGCATCACGTACGTACATGTGCACGCACACGTACGTATGTTCTGTGCGTGTGCACACGCTTCTGCGTGCGCACATGCACCCACACGCTTCTCTGCGTGCGTGTGTGCATATGTGTGTGTGAGTAGTGTATGGTGTATGTTTAGAACTCAGCGGCGTACGTGTCAACCCTGAGGCAAAATGCCGTGGTTAGTATCATCTTGGTGGATGGTTGCCTTGTGGTTCTGACCGACCTGTATATACCTTCAGGCGTTCATTAGCTATTTACATTACACATCGTGCCGCGGTGTGTGTGTGTGAATTCCTGAATGTGAGCAATCAGGATGACGGCCAGAGGAGTGAAGTTACAGAACTTAGCCTCCTTTGTAAAACCTGGAGAGTGAAGGTATAGTTCTCAGGTGTACAACAGGGACTGATTGTGTTGTCTGCGCAGGGTTCCATGACAGAGACATTCAGCTCAGGTAAGGAGGTTTAAAATCTTCTGGAATGTTTTCCAAAGAAGGAACTGTATGGTTTGGCAAATAGTATGTGCCCTAGAAATGGAATGAAGTGGTGGTTGACCATTGTGGTCAGGGAGAGGGTGGCATTGCACCCCTCCACCTATCCCCACCCCACCCTCCTCTCTATCTCCACCCCACCATGTTTCCCTCCTCCTCCTCCTCCTTCTCCTCCTCCTCTCTCCTTCCCTTCCCTACCCCCATCATCCCCATAGAGCTGACACATTTCATGGCTGCCATAAAGAGGAGACACTGCCCTCAATTTCCTACGAGAGAGGCCTAAACAGGGTTCGAGCAACAAAGGACACTTTCTTCCCCGCCTCTTTCACTTAGGAAAATGTGATTATTATTAGGAGAGTCCAAGCATTTTTATATACTTCTTGAAAATATTTTTGCAGGAGAAAGAGCTCACCCAAACTCGCTGCAGAGCGGAGGCATAATTTAAGAGGTGCCTCGAGAGGGCTTTCTTTCTCTTTTATATTAATTTATCTTTCGGTGGGTTGTTGCTTGTGGGTTGTCTCCCTCCGTGTGTGTTTTTCATAAAGGATTTAAGGCATGCGAATGTTGTCAGGCATTCGAACTCTGCAGAGTTAGGGGGGGGGGGGGGGGCGGGGGCGAGCGACTGCCACGAATGAATGTGAAGCACGATTTCATCTGATTAAGTAACTCAGATGTGTGAAGGTTAGGTGGGCGGTTATTTGTCAATACTGCAGGCCTTGTCTTGCCTTGTCTGTTTTCAGACACCATACAGTATATCTCTCATCACATGTCTGTGCCTTGGGGTCTGCGTGTGTGTGTGTGTGTGTGTGTGTGTGTGTGTGTGTGTGTGTGTGTGTGTGTGTGTGTGTGTGTGTGTGTGTGTGTGTGTGTGTGTGTGTGTGTGTGTGTGTGTGTGTGTGTGTGTGTGTGTGTGTGTGTGTGTGTGTGTGTGTGTGTGTGTGTGTGCGTGCGTGTGTGTGTGCGTGTGCGTGAGGGGGGGCGGGCGTTGAGGGGTTTGCTGTCTGTTGGAAATGATTGTTTTGGCCTCACTTGAAGTTTGTATTTGTCTATCAGAAGATATAGGGGGTGAACCCGAAAATCTGACAAATTGCTCAAAATTGCCTTCACGCCGTCATTCCTGTTTGGACACACTTGGCACATCTGGTTGTGATCTGGCTACAGAAGGGCCACGGCGGAGGGCTCAGCCCCTCAGATGCCACATATTACCACCCCCTCCTCCTCTCTGCTCTCCTGGCTTCGCCTGCAAACATATTGACGCGCACGCTGTCACCATGGGGGGCTTTGAGCCGGTGGGGGGGGGGGGGGGGGGGGTGTGGGGGGCTTTGTAGTGATGCCTGGCAGATGTCCTGCCAGAGCATTCTTGTGCTCTTCACTTGAGTTTAAGAGTAACAGTGGGTCGTAATTGAGGCATCTGCGCAGATGAACAACGCTGCGCTGGGACAGTGCGAAGCAGAGAGCACGCTTTCAAAGGGAAAGGCTGCTCACAATATGGTAACTTTAAACACAGTCAATAAAAGGATGCTGCAGAAATAATCCCTCTTTTTTGGGGGGGGCTTGATCACACATGCGTTCACACGCCCACTCTCTCGTCTCTCTCTCTCTCACACAAACACACACACACGCACACGCACACGCACACGCACACGCACACGCACACACACACACACACACACACACACACACACACACACACACACACACACACACACACACACACACACACACACACACACACACACACACACACACACACAGGCACACACACACACAAGTGATTAGAACTTCAAACACGCAACATCGCATTTTGGAGTGATTTTATTTCGTGTGTGCGGTTGTGATCTTGGTGTGTGGTGCAGCAGCATCAGCAGCAGACACTGTCTTACTCCTCCTCACTTCATTGTTTCCCTTTTTTTCTCTATTGTCTGGAAAGCATCTTCATAGAATGACTCTATGTTTTCCACGATACTTCTGTCCACGTACCAGAAAACACATGATAGGGATTAAAGAGAAAAGTCAACTGTTCCCAACGTTGTTGAGCAGATCTGAAACCAGATGCCAAATGCAGAATGTGTGAAAATGTTGTGGGATCACGTATATAGAGTACAAACATCCAACAAAACGTTTGTCAAATTGTGTTTGGTAGATTAATGTCTTTGTTGTAACAATGCTTCTTGGCAATAGCCTTTATACCTTTGCAAACGCCTGTTTATTTCCATTTTAAACGGTGCCCCATCTGTAGGGAACATGCATTATTTTGTAGGACGAGCACTGAGCAGCACACAGCCGAGTGTGTGGGTTGAGCCCATGAAAACATTTGCCAAATCTTCTCTGCCAATGGCAAACAGCTTATTCTGCGGTTGCTATAGGCCAGGGGTGGGCAACTTTGATGATGGAGAGGGCCACTATATTTCCACACTCACTCCAGAGGGCCACATTGCATATCTTTCGTAAATTACTGCTGTACTTCGCCATTCTGTGACACAAAAGTAGCAAAAATAGCCGATCTACAAGCCCAAAACGCGTCGCAGTGCGACGTGTTTTGCGACGTGTTTTGGGACAGCTGAAATCAATAATATCAGTAAATATATCAGTATTACGTTATTAACCTGTGGGCCGCATGAAGTGAAGGTGGGAGCCGCATGTGGCAACCGGCCCCCATGTACGCTATAGGCTCTGTGCATAACTGTAGTCACAGGTTTACAGAAGGTGGCATACCCGTTTCCTGTTCCAGTTCCACAGCTTCGTTTAATTGGCTCTGCAGAAGAGTTGAACTGGAAACACGTGACACTACATGTCTTTATGTGTTTCCGGTTCAAACCTGCTGCCGAGCCAATTAAAAACAAAGCTATGGGGAAACGAACGGGTATGCCACCTTCTGAAAACCAGGGACTGTTTTGAGCTTCCAACCTTTCCTACCTAGCTTGGCTACATCATGTAAATGGGGCTATGGTACCCCTGGGGTACCCTAGGTACCCTCAGCATCTGGGGGTACAGGAGGCTCAAAACAAGAGTCAATAGCAACAGCAGAACAAACTGTTTGGCATTGGCAGAGAAGATTTGGCACATTTTTCATCGGTGCTACCCACATACTCAGCTGTTCTGCTCATCCCACAAATCCATGATCTTTACAAATGGGGCACCACTTAAAAGGGAAACAAGCATTATAGTGGGCTTTCTTGGCAATAACTTTATACACGTTGGAAAGGTATAAAAGTTATTGCCGAGAAGCGCTGTTACAACAGAGAGATATCTACCATGCACACATTTCATTTTGCATTGTATTTACCGGTATACATTTTCTGTACGGTGACATGTTCTGTAAACCATTGGTTCTCAAAGTGGGGTCCGGGGACCCCCAGGGGTCCTTGGAGGGATACCAGGGGGTCCCCAGCAAAATTAGTTGATAAAGTGTCACAATCACATTAACCACTAGCCATATAGTATAGTTTGGCTATTCAAAAATAGCAGATCTACAAGCTCATATCGCGGCACCGAGCCGCGCTATGAGCTTGTAGATCTGCTATTTTTGAAAAATCGTGAAATCTTTTAGTATATATTTTAAAGCGAACATTTTTAACTCAAATCTTGGCTTCTGGGGGGTCCCTGGAGCCAAATATTTTGAGATGGGGGTCCGTGGCCAAATACATGTCATTTTGGGGGTCCTTGACATGAAAAGGTTTGAGAACCACTGCTGTAAACAAGCTAATTTGCCTTGAGAATGTTTACTACACTATATTTTATTATTGTACCTCACCTCTGTACATAAGCATGTAGCCAACCGGTATAGGCCAAAATAATTCAGTTGCGATTCTTCATAGACTCACAGAGAATAACCATGCTTTTCATTGTGAAGTAGAGGATAGGTCATGGGTAAATTCTTGGGACTATGACACTTGCAGTCCAAGTTGTTGGGGGAGAGAGAGAGAGAGAGAGAGAGAGAGAGAGAGAAAAAAACAAGCGAGCACAGCTGCAGACTCCGAGGTCTCAGCTTCTCAAATTGCTCCTGCCACAGTTTCCTGCCCTCCGCGCCGTCCAGGCCAAGCCGGCCCCTTAATACACCCTCCCCCACCCTTAATAATCCATGATGTCACCTCCTTTTCTTTTTTGTTTTTCTTAATTTCTTTTCTCCCTTCAAAACCCCCTCCCCTATACGGCCTGTCTCCATTGTTTGTTAAATATTAACAGGTGTTGGAAAGGGGGGGGGAGCAGGAGGGGTGTGGAGGGGGGGGGGGGGGGCAGTAAGGGGTCCATTTGGCCGTTCTCCCGTGTGTGTCCATCCTATCCTATCTGTCCATCCACTGCTATCAACACATCTGCTTCGGTTTTGACTTCCCCCGGTTTGTTTGTCCATCTGTATTTGTGTTCCCCCCCCCTCTCCCCTCAACCTCCCCTCCCCTCCCTTCCCCCGTCCCCCTACGGTGGAGGGAGAGAGAGAGAGAGAGAGAGAGGCCGATGGAATGATCAGCCAGGCTTTGATGCCGCTGGCCCCTGCCCTGGGTTTCCACAGCACATGAGCCCAGGCAATTACGGCAGCGCTCCTAGCCGACTGCTATTACTCTGTAACGCTCCAGTCTGGATCGGGAGGAAGAGGAGGAGGAGGAGGAGGAAGAGGAGGAGGAGGAGGAGAGGGCTTTTGGCAGAGCTGGAAAAGGTTTGCAATTGCACATAATCTCTGCACTGCACTCGCAGATTGCAAGCATGTGTTATCATGCAGCCTGTCCAGAGGTTCTGAAAAGGGGGGAATCTCAGAAGAAGAGGAGAGAGCTGGTGATTCAACATTCTGCTATTCACACTGTTTAGTCGCTGTTGAACGGTGTCCAGCTAGGCTCTGTTCAGATCTGCCTCATCTTCAGCTATTCGTTTATATATGCCACACTTTATTGCTTATTATTTTAATTCTTTAGCATCCCAAACTATGTGATGTTTGTTTGGCATAAGAGAAAGTCCAGGATTAACCCGTTTTTATCGATACAAGTAGAGATTGGAGATCTTATCCCTCAAATTCCAAGGCCACAGACATTGTTTATCATTGCGAGCGGCAGCTTTGCGTATACTTGATCACTATCCCTTAACTGTGAAAAGGATAGCACATATGGTAGTCTTGGATGCTGCAGAACATATGTGGCCGACGACAGGAAGGGTTTGGGTATAGGGGGAAGGCAGGAAAGATGATGGGCCCTTTATCCTGAGCAATCATTAGCAAAGACCCCAGAAGAAGTCCGAAATCACAAGCTCATATGATCCGTATACTTCCCGTCTTCCCAGAACATGGGACGTTGCTTTTTCAGAACTATACACAGGACGACTGGAAAGAGTGAGCCTATACAGCTGGTGAAAGTCCTGCCATTGAACAACACACAGTATGTGTTTTGTCTGTCCCCTGTCCATTACTTGCACAAAGTTAACGTGGACTATCTCATGGGTTAAAGACAAAATGGGGGGCACGCTGGCACAGTCGGTAGCGCTGTCACCTCACAGCTAGAAGGTCCCGAGTTCGATTCCCTCCGGGGACGCTGTGGGTGCTGGGGGCGTGTCTTCTCCTCCGCGTCATCAGCGCCCATACCCTAGGCGGGGTTGGCGAAAGGGCCTACTCTGTGTGGAGTTCGCTACGTCCAACCGGGGAAACTCCCCCCTGTCAGGTGATAAGAAGGTCAGTTGGCTCTCATGCATTGAAGGAGGCATGAGCTCAGCCCTGGGCTCCCTAGGCTGGTGCGGGGAGTGTAGCGCCCAGGATCACTTAGAAAATTGGCACCGGGTGAAAAAAGGGTTACAAAATCGTGGGATAGAAAATGTATTAAAAAAAATAAAGACAAAATGGTCTGATCCAAAGTAGCCTCCTCATCCTTGAAGAATAATGTTCCGGTAGACAAAAAGGGCAAAAGGGAAAAAATCGAATCATGGAAGACTGTGACTGTCACTGTGTGCAATGAGCCACTGCAGTGCAATACCAGAAATAAACCATGACGTCTGCACAGTTTTCATAGTCAAATATGATCGCACTACTGTGTTATGATATGTACAGTATACTGTTATACATGGTACTCCAGGTACTGTACATGCAAATATATGTCAATAGGTTCAGCAGGAATATGTCCAGCATATGTACTGCAAAGCACAATATGTACAGGACAGGCTCTATCCATATAAGGACAGCCTGTGGACAGATCATGCGATATTGTTTAGTAGGTGCAAACAATTAAGAGCCCACAGGTGCAGTGGTGGAAAGTAACTAAGTACATGTACTCAAGTACTGTACTTAAGTACAATTTTGAGGTGTTTGTACTTTACTTGAGTATTTCCAATTTCCAATACTTTTACTTCTACTCCACTATACATCTCAGAGGCAAATATTGCCTCTTTTACTCCACTACAATTATTTGAAACTTTAGTTACTAGTTACTTTGCATATCTAAATGATCACATTATAAAACATACATTAACCATTTCAGCCCTATTTTATACCTAGGCTATTTGAAAATAGCCGATCTACAAGCTCACAACGCGTCGCATCGCGACGCGTAGTGAGCTGTAGATCTGCTATTTTCAAACAGTTTAGTACTTTTACTTGTGGTACTTTAAGTACATTTTGATACCAATACTTTTGTGCTTTTACTCAAGTAAATGTTGAATTCCTGAATTTTACTTCTAACAGAGTACTTCTACATTGCAGTATTGATCCTTTTACTTGAGTAAAACATTTGAGTACTTGTTCCACCACTGCACAGGTGTGGCGGTGATCTGCACAACCTCACGACTAAAAACAGAAAATGAATTCCAGCACAAATATGTATAATAAAGTGCAAGTAGAACAGGCAGATAAATTGTCAAAGTCATTCTGCAGAACCAAAAGAAGGTTGGTTTCTTTCTTCTTCTTCTTTTTCGTCTTCCTTTCTTTTTTTACATGACATATCATAGAATGACAGGTGCTTTGATGAAACATCAGCAGTTTAAGCTGTGGATATAAAAAGACAAGGTAAGCCTGGTACCAGCCAAGAGTTTCCTGAAAGCTTCATGGCTCTCTGACAAACCACAATAAATTCTCGACTATGGGTGCGTGATAACCTTGGAACATCTTATTTTATTTTTTGGAAGATAAATTTGGTTCTCTCTGCTAGGAAGTGTTGGTCGCACAGCTGAGATTATTACAGAAGGTGTCTGCTCATTGAACCACATAACACCATTAATATAATCTGGGTGGGTACATTTAAAAAAAAGTAATTAAAAAACATTCAGTGGTCAGCAGTGTGTTGTTTTTCTTACATCATTTTAAATAATGCATCTTAATTATTATTTTAAAACTGTTTCCATCTAATAATTCTTAACGCCCCATTGTGCAAAACAGTATGCCACCCCTATGAGAAATGAGGGGAATTACAACATTGTCAAAACAAATCCTAGCCATGTATCGTCATTCCATCACACTACTCATGAGGTTATTATTTATGCCCCAAAATCATGAAGGATAATTTGACCTTTGTGACAAATAAATCAATGTGTTAAAACATTTTGTTACTGCACTTGGTTTGTAGGGCAGTAAGTACACTTCTGTTATTAGATTACAATTTGAGCTTCTACTTGGAAGAAATTGAGACACAAGCAGAGATTTCACCAGAGCGTTCTTGTAGCATTGATTGATTGATTGAATATTCTATTAGGCAAAAAATGTAAAACAGCACAGTTACATTTAAAATACTTTGTCTAACAGGTCCGTTCATGAAAGACCTTGTGGTCTTGTTTCCAATGAGGGCCTTGGTATTCAATTCATAGACATATATAGTGGCACCACAGTTTGAATATCAATACAAAAAAAACAGCAAAAAATAACACTATGTACAACAAAAAAATAAAAAAGGGGGGAAGAAATATGTACAAGAACAGGGGGGAGGGGGTCGGCTGTCTAACGGGAAAATGGTACTACCTCCTCTTTTGGCCTCCTGAAAGGTGAGTTTTTAAGGCTCTTTTAAATGAGCCCAGCGAACTGCATTTTTTGAGGGATGGGGTTAGACCTCAATCCTCAATCCTGGGTGGCAGTGCTGTAGAAGGAGAATTTGCCCATGTTTGTTTTATGGGTGGGTGGTACCAAATTGTTGTTAACGCGCATTCAAATCAAAACATTTCCTTTCATCATTTGCCGTTGGGTCCGATGTTTTTTTTAATTTTGTTTGTCTTTTGGGATGATTTTCTGTCAATTTTTCACCACAGTAACACTCACTCCTTGGTGGCAGAGATTATCGAGGCATTGATGTTAGGCAGGGTTAGGGCTAGGGTTATATTTTGGGTTGCTGTAGGGTACGTGTGCCTGCAGACTCAGAGATTCAACCATGAACCAGGGTTTAGGAGAAAAGGGTTTTGAGTCGGGAGAGATTTTGCCAACATTCTTCAGAAAAGAGGGAGTCAAAACAATTTGGACAGTCGGCCCGTGCACATATTAATCAGAAGCTCAATGAAACCTTCATACTATCACATGTTATTTTTATGCCTTGTGTCTATCAAAAATATTGCACAATGCCAACACTCTTGACTCTCCTGGTGCAACAATAGCCAATCAGCTCCATCCCACCATGTTTGATTTCCATCACCAAGTACATTCTCTCCTCTGGGCTGGCCCTGTCCCCTGCCTCTACTTTACGTTTATCCTACCTAGAACACACCCTGTCATTCTGGGGATGAAGGCTATTTGATTTGTGGAATCTCCTGTTGAAAGAGCGTGGCCTTTTATACCCAAGGCCAACATTCTCCTCCTCTTCACAGCTAGCCCGGTAGCTTCTGATGCCCAAGCCAATTTAGCACCATGCTGGGTGATAATGACATGGAAAGAAGCAAAGGGCCTGTAGAGCTCACAGATGGTTTGAGGAGAGCCGACCAGCCTCATATGGCTTTATTCTCTAATAACAAAATACAACAACTTATTTATACATTTTAGACATTCACACAGGGCAAGGTTTATTAAATACGTATGCACTGCTCAGTCATAAAAAAACAAAAACAAGGGTGTAATCCAATTTGAATTTTCTGATCCCCTTCCAGAAGAGCATGCACATTGGAAACAATAGAAATGCTGTTTTAGAGCTGGAGCTCACCCAGCCCTGCCCAGCCTTGCTCTATCACACTCTCTGCCTCACACCTGCTGTGTGCGCTGAGAGCAGGGAACAACTGGAGAGGCATGGACGTGTGTGTGTGCGTGCGTGTGTGTGTGCGTGTGTGTGTGTGTGCGTGTGTGTGTGTGCGCGTGCGTGCGTGCGTGCGTGCGTGCGTGCGTGCGTGCGTCTGTCTGTCTGTCTGTCTGTCTGTCTGTCTGTCTGTCTGTCTGTCTGTCATGCATGGATTGCATGCTCATCGTGCACGCGCGTCTTTGTGAGTCAGTGTACAAGTGGAGATGCGAGCTTGTGTATGTCTGTCTGTGTGTATTCGCGTGTGCAAAGGATGCATAAGAATGCAGCAGTGCTTGTGACACAAGGCATGGCCTCAGCTTGATTTAACCCTCCATTGGATGCCACTGTGTCGCCAACAGGGCTTTGTATGGCCACATACCTTCTACTGGAGCAGATATGGAAAGAATATGTCGTCCAGTAAGGCTTAGAGATTACATGGCTCCTAACCGGCTCTGGCCGCAATAATGCCTGAAATCCAATGGTGCCGTGTGCCTGCAATTTGGAGCCGTTGTCTTTCGGGAAAAAAAAATCCTAGCCATGTATCGTCATTCCATCACACCATCAGTGGTCTCAACACTGTTCTGTTGATGGGGTTGTTTATGAGCATGTACGTGCCTAAGAGACTGTGGATGTTCGTGTGTATGCATACGGCCGTGTCGTGTGTGTGTGTCGTGTGTGTGTGTGTGTGTGTGTGTGTGTGTGTGTGTGTGTGTGTGTGTGTGTGTGTGTGTGCGTGTGCGTGTGTGTGTGTGTGTGTGTGTGTGGGCGCACGCGTATGTATGTGTGTGCGCGCCCGTGTGTGTGTGTGTGTGTGTGTGCGCGTGTGTGTGCGTGTGTGTGTGTGTGTGTGTGTGTGTGTGTGTGTGTGTGTGTGAAAGACAAAACAGGCATGAGAGAGGGGATTACATGTAGGAATAGCAATGGATCAACTGAAACACAACATTGGCTTGATTTTTTAATTGCTCCTCCATCGGAATGAATGGCTGATGCAGCTGTCTATGAGAACAGCTGCCTGCCTAAAAAGACTGGACTAAAACGGACGGGGGTTTGGGGCGTGGGAGGGACAACATACATGAAGCATATGTACCCTGTGAGGTATTTTGCAATTTTCCAAAGTTTGAAAAATGCATGCAGGATTAAGGAACCCTCTTATTGGAATTCATATCCTTGGAACGGATGTGAATACACTTCCAAGGAAGTGGAATTTCTATACAGCGCAGACAATTTGTTGCAAAAAGTAAATGAAAGCAGGCAATTTCTTCTTTTCTTTCTTACAGCTTTTGATAATGTGGACTTTGCAGGTTTTTACAACTTGCAGCTTTTACAACAGGAGAATTTGCAGGGGGTCTGAGAGCTTTGGCAGAGCAGTCTGTGTGGATTTCCTGTAGAATATTTGTCAGACTTAAGGCCCTGTTGTCTTGTTCTCTCTCTCTCTCTCTCTCTCTCTCTCTCTCTCTCTCTCTCTCTCTCTCTCTCTCTCTCTCTCTCTCTCTCTCTCTCTCCCCCCCCCTCCCTCTCCCTGTCAGTGCCTAAGGCCTTGAGGCCGCTCCAGCATCTATAAATCACTAGTATAGGAACACTGGCCTATCCCGGAGCTAGCGCGCACTGAGGCAGTCTGGCAAGGTTAATCACATTCACATCTTCTCAGCCTGTTTGGAAAAGCCAACTGATAACCAAACACATTTTATGGGGCCTTGCGCATGATCACTCATGTTTGAGACCGCGCTGCTCATGTCACGCATAAACAAAGAGCCCAAAACCACATGAAGGAACCGGGGGGGGGGTAAAGAGTGTGTTTTGGTGATCACCAAGTGTGAATAATGAAGTCTATGGGACACGAACGATAAAAAATATTATTATTATTCTGAAACGGCTGTGATGATCTTTGCAGACTAATTAATTTAATGGGCATTGAGAACAAGGGGGGGGGGGCAGAGAGAGCTTGAGCAAAGGAGAGAGAGAGAGAAAGAGAGAGTGTGTGTGTGTGAGTGGGGGGGGGGGGGGGGCGGGGGGATTGAGGACAGAGGACCTGTTCATTTTGCACAGCAGTATACCCATACTCACTTAACACTAAGGCCCGTGGCCCTCTGCTGTCTTGCATCTCAGTCTTTGTCTGCCTGTGTGACGGATGTTTGGAAAATATGGGATCTTGTCCAACTATGACACATGCGGCCAGGCCAATGAATGTCTATGCATCTGACAAAGTGTGTGTGTGCGTGTGTGTGTGTGTGTGTGTGTGTGTGTGTGTGTGTGTGTGTGTGTGCGTGTGCGTGTGCGTGTGCGTGTGCGTGCGCGTGCGCGTGCGTGCGTGCGTGCGTGCGTGCGTGTGTGTGTGTGTGTGTGTGTGAACGTGTGTGCGTGGCTGCATTATTAGAGTGCATGTTTGCATGTGAACATGCTTCAATATTTTCCATGCTATATTCTCTCACTCTCTCTCTCTCTCTCATTATTTTTTTCTTCTCTCCCCATAGAAATGCCCTACCCAGATATGTAGGAATTAGGCCACATCGCTCAACTACAAACCTTCTCTAATCAAAGTGCCGATTCTTGAAACAGACAGCTGTTGTCATGTGCCTTAATTCCAATAGCTATCTGTCCCTGTGTAGCTGCCCGAGTACTTTAGTTGGCCAGCTGAGGTTCTAGGGGAACGAGGGCGAACTGTTCAGTCTGTGACTATTGAACTTCTACGTGAATTTGTGCTCCAACAGACAACACAGCATTACTCTACAAACATCCAGTGAGCAAGGTAAGTCTCTGTTTCTCCCCCCCCCCCCCCCCCCCTCCCTCTGACGTGACTCACGACAAGCTGGAATTCATACATGCCTAACCAGTGGTGGAAAAAGTACTCAAACGTTTTAATTAAGTAAAAGTATAAATACTGCAATGTAGAAGTACTCTGTTACAAGTAAAAGTCCGGAATTCAAAAATGTACTTGAGTAAACGTCCAAAAGGGTTGGCACCAAAATGTACTTAAAGTACCAAAAGTAAAAGTACTAAAATGTTTGAAAATCCGTGACCGTTGTGAGCTTGTAAATCGGCTATTTTCAAATAGCCTATGTATGAAATAGGGCTGAAGTGGTTAATGTTTTATAATGTACGAATGTATGTCTGCAAAGTAACTAGTAACTGAAGTTTTCAAATAATTGTCGTGGAGTAAAAGTACAATATTTACCTTTGAGATGTTGTGGAGTAGAAGTAAAAGTATTGGAAATTGGACACTCAAGTAAAGTACAAACACCTCAAAATTGGACTTATAGTACAGTACTTAAGTAAATGTACTTAGTTACTTTCCACCACTGTGCCTAACAATGATATTATTTAACAAATGTACATAAGAGAGTGTGAAGGACATATATTTTTTAATGTTTTTGTGTTTGTTTGTTTTGTTTAAATTGTGATCTACACTGCCAGATGTGATTTGGTCTCTTGGTCAGTAGTGACACAATAAACATTATTTCCTCTGGACGGGTCAGTAAGTTCACAAGAAACAAGTTGTAGCCTACGTATGTGTGGATCTAGGATGATGCAGTCGGTATAGTTGCTTCATAGACTAGGACGCGCACACTGAACAGTCCTATCAAACCACATCTACACCCAGTAAAAACCTCATTTATTCATTTCTCCATTGATAACTCTGATAGTGTAGGCTACATATGTACATTTGGTCCATTTGGTCCCATTTGCACACTCCCAGAGTTAAATTGACGCCAAGAATTTTACTCTGTAGGATTGTCTGCTTCTGTAAGACAAATGCAAGAAACATCTGTTGAAATGCTATGGGGGGGGAAAAAAAAGAAACCACATCCACCCCTTCACCCCCCACCCCACTTATGCTTATAGCATAGAATCCCCCCCACCCCACTCCCCCCAGCGTAGCAGGTCTGTGAGTACATGTTGTGAGTCAATCAGGCTTGATTCTCAGCAGAGAACATCATTTGGTTTGGCCAGTATAATCTCACTGTGTTCCCATACAGTCTTTTCTTTAAACGTTTTCTTAAACCTCCCCATGCAGCGTTCTTTACATCAGTGGTTCTCAAACTTTTTCATGCCAGGGACCCCCAAATTGATATATATTTGGCCGGGGACCCCCATCTGAAAATATGTTGTGCCAGGGACCCCCCAGAAGCAAAGATTTGTGTTAAAATGTTCGCTTTAAAAGAAATGTATTCAAAGATTTGCACAAATCTTCAAGATTTTTCAAAAATAGCCGATCTACAAGCTCATAGCGCGGCACTCGGTGCCGCGCTATGAGCTTGTATATCTGCTATTTTTTAATAGCCAAAGTATAAAAGGTTAAAACTATTGTGATGCTATTTTCACACATTTTGCTGGGTACCCCCTGGAACCCCCTCAAGTACCCCTGGGGGTCCCCGGACCCCACTTTGAGAACCAATGCTTTACATGCCCTCTGTAGTGGATCTGATCGACTAACTAGATCACAATGGCTAAATGTACACACCTGTCTCATGAGTTACTGTCCATCTATTCTTGGGTCAGGGCTGTTGTCTGGTGAGTGGGTCAAAACAGAGACAATGCAGAGGGGCCCAACGTTCTGACTAAAGGAGATACTTTGTTGTGGATCTGCTAGACCTATTACGTCAGTTATACAGGAACGTTTCGGTGTACATCTGAAAAATAATCATTCTAAAACACACTTTAACACGTGCTGTATCTGGTTAAAGTGATTGAAATAGGTTTACTCGCGCTGAAGCAGCACGATAGAGCAGGTCATTTCCCCTGCATGCCGTTTCTATATAGAGAATTGGTGTCTTTAATTCTATATATATAGTATATGCAAATGAGTAAAGAAAACTAAATGTTGCCCTAAGTACAGTAAATGTTTACTTTAGAGAGAGAGAAAGAGAGAGAGAGAGAGAGAGAGAGAGAGAGAGAGAGAGAGAGAGAGAGAGAGAGAGAGAGAGAGAGAGAGAGAGGTAACAAAGAAAATAGTTTCCTGAGTGTGTGTGACAGCATGGAGAACATGTGTGTTGGAAATAAGGCTCAGAGTTTTTTGGTCACTAAAGGCTATGTTCACACTGGCAGACTGGATCTGGAATCAGGTCGGTTTTAGCAGTCAACAGCAAAAAAACAACAACAACAAACAAACATGGACATTGAATCACATTTCACTTAAGATGTCACATTCCTCTGTGGATTGAAATGCGATTGAAATTCGGTTTTCCAAAGACGTGTCTCAGTCTGGACACGCAGATCTACAAGCTCATAACGTGTCACGCGTGAGCTTGTAGATCTGCTATTTTTGGCAAGCGACACCAGAGACAGCAGAGTTAAGCATTACTCATGCCTACAGTATGTAGTCACATCATTTACTACAGCAACCAGTGCATAGATCTGCAAGTCAAATAACATCCAAACAAACTCTGCAAAGGTTGTAGAACAAGATATTCACAGATCATACAAACGGCTTCAATGTCTGAATACACAATCTGATCTGATCACTTGCAATAACCATGTGGACAGTCAGTACTAGTGGTGGGAAAAAAAGTTCATTTCAGTGAACAAGCCATTTCGTTCACGTTCACGGCAATGATTCGTTCAAAAGATTCGTTCACGTTCTCGCTCAGTAGTGCTATTTTCTAGTGTTCAAATGTACTTGAGTAAAAGTACAAAAGTTTTGGCATCAAAATATACTTAAAGTGCCAAAAGTAAAAGTACTAACATATTTGAAAGTAGCCGACTACAAGCCCACAACGCATCGCCGCGTTGTGAACTTGTAGATATGCTATTTTCAAATAGCCTAGGTATATGATAGGGCTAAAGTGGTTAATGTATGTTTTATAATGTGTGTAAAACACCATCGCGGTAATCTGAGTTCCCAGAAGTTTTCGCCGGCTCGGCGAGGAACTTCTGGGCCAGAGCCCTGGGATTTGTGGGCGGGATGTAATTTGCGCTCTGAATCTGAGCGGACACGCCTCTTACCGGTCTGAGAGCTGTGCAACTCGTGTAAAAAGTCGACGAGAGGCAAACAGCAGTACACAACAATGGCGCCGAAATTTCTCAAGGGGAAATTGCTTCCCATCGATCCTATTTAGATGCAACACCCACTGCATTTGGATCCCGCCCCCTTTTCTTCATTGGCTGTTGATTTGAATCACAACGCAGTGGCCCGCGCCCCCGCTGTCCAAACTCCGAGGCAATGCCTCCCAGACTACCATCGCGGGAGCGTTTTTTTTTACGTTGCGCGTGAACGTAACAGTTTCAGAGAGTGAACGAGCTCGTTCACGTTCGCGGCAAATGAACTAGTTCTTTTGAACGAATCGATCATGAATGACACATCACTAGTCAGTACTAAAGATCAGATTTGAGAAACAAATCAAAGTCTGAACAAAGCCTAACACACACACCACACAGATAAACATAAAGGTGGGTCAGGACATGACCTATTCTGTACATATAGTATTTGTATTTGTACAACTATGCATTCATGCAAGCTTTAGAGTCAAGTGAGCAACGGAGACTATAGCTGTCATTGTGTATTCAGTGGTGAGTTTTCAGGGGGTATTATTTCATTTTGGAGTGGAAAGAGAGTTGTCAAAAGTCATTACCGAGCAATTTGTTCCCTAACTGTTTCTGTAATGCACCCTGCCTCAGGTGTCTGGGAGTGGGGGAGGGGTGCCAAGAGAGAGAGAGAGAGAGAGAGAGAGAGAGAGAGAGAGAGAGAGAGAGAGAGAGAGAGAGAGAGAGAGAGAGTGAGAGAGAGAGAGAGAGAGAGAGAGAGAGAGAGAGAGAGAGAGAGAGAGAGAGAGAGAAAAGACCAGGCAAGTTTAAACATGGTGGTGCATTGGAATAAGCTCACACACTGCACAGGGGAGCTGATTCTTACCACTTGAACTGTGTGCGGATTTGGAAGAGATTGCACAACACAATAAAAGGATAGGATATCTTGTGTTGTTAGAGGTGGATATGAGAGAGGTTTACACACACACACGCGCGCACGTACACACGCACACACACACACACACACACGCACACACACACACACGCACGCACACACACACAGGCACACAAACACACACACAGGTAGTACAGGGTCTAGAGAGAGAGGTCAGAGGCCAAATGGCCCTGAACTCTCTCCCTTCAGGTCTAGCGGATCAGAGGTTCCTCTGTGCGCGGCTCTCTCCATTTATTTTACCCATCATCCCTCATCAGGGCCGGGATGACCCCGTGACCCCCAGAGCTAGGGTTACCTGTCAGTCGACTGTCTATTCACGAGCACCGGGCTTGACGCTGTGTCAACAACGTTTGTTCCGTTGAAAAGAAGGAAGGAGGAGGAAGACGAAGGGAAGGATTCCGTGTTGCAACACTTTAGAACCGCGTAGAAAAGAAAGAGGAAAGGGGGGGGGGGGACTGAGAATAAGTCAAAAGAGATACAGTGCTTTGTATTCTGCTGTTCTTTTCACTTACAATAAAAAAAAAATGGTCTCAAGGCCTCAGTTAACAATGGGCTCTAATGAGCAGGCACCAGTGGTGGGAAAGGTACTCCAATGTTACTTAAGTAGAAGTATCAATACTGCAATATACAAATACTCTGTTACAAGTAAAAGTCCGGAATTCAAAAATATACTTGAGTGAAAGTACAAAAGTGTTGGCATCAAAATGTACTTAAAGTACCAAAAGTAGAAAGTACTCATTATGCAGAATGTTCCATTTCAAATTTTCAAATGTATAAAAATCTTTCGAAAATAGCAGATCTACAAGCTTACAATGCGTCGTATCGCGACGCATTGTGAACTTGTAGATCGGCTATTTTCAAATGCCCGAAATGTATATAGAGCTGAAGTGGGTAATGTATGTTTTTTTTTATAACAATCAAAATCTACAAAGTAACTAGTAACTAAAGTGTTCAAATAATTGTAGTGGAGTAAAAGTAATATGTTGAAATAAAAGTATAATATTTGCCTCTGAGATGTAGTGGAGTAGAAGTAAAAGTATTGATGTAAAGTCCAAATACCTCAAATTTGTACTTAAGTACAGTACTTAAGTAAATCTACTTAGTTACTTTCCACCACTGGCAGGCACACTGACTTACTTTACTTACAGACCTACCACACTGTAAAATCCTCAGTGTGCATTTGTAAAGGATTCATTTTTGTTACATCTGTACACTTCCGGGGTTAAAGGAGTAGTTCACCCAAATAATGACTTATTTTATATCAATTACTCACCCCATGAAGCATTGAATTCATGGATTACTTTTTGTTTTTGTCGCATTCCTAAGCCAATAATTTGATGACCGTCTCCTACCGGCTAATGTATCCGGTAGGAGACACAAAGGAGACTCTTTGTGTCTCCTACCGGAAATACACACGCTCAGCAAATTATTGGCTTAGGAATGCGACAAAAACAAACAAAATCTCCATGAATTCAAAGTGTCATGGGGTGAGTAATTGATAGAAAATACGATTGTTTTGGGGGGTGAACTACTCCTTTAAATTGACAGTTGCACCAAAAAAAGTGTGTGAGCTGTGGGCCTGTTTACAAAGAGACAAGAGATCCAAGGGAACACCAAGGCGAACAGCTGCATGCATGGATACCTACTGAGAGGTACCTAGGAAAACACTCTGTAAACCCACCCCCCCCCCTCTCTGCGTACTGTCAGGTATCAATCAGGGGGGGCCGTAAGTGGAATCCTTGAGTGGAGATGCTATCAGCGCTGGCCCTGCATGCACCCACACACCACAGTGTGTCTTATCTCTGCTGAGATAACAGGCTCTCCCCTCTCACAGTGTGAGGCCTGAACCACCAGCCACACACTCCTCTTCTTCTGGTCTCTCTCTCTCTCTCTCCGTTTTTCTCTATCTTGCATGTCTGTCTGTTTCTCTCTCTCTCTCTCTCCAGTGGTGGAAAAGCTACTCACATTTTTTACTTTAAGTAAAAGTACCAATACTGCGATATAGAAATACTCTGTTACAAGTCAAAGTCCAGAATTCTAAATTTACTTGAGTAAAAGTACAAAAGTATTGGCATCGAAATGTACTTAAAGTACCAAAAGTAAAAGTACTGAAGTATTTGAAAATAGCAGATCTACAAGCTCACAACGCGTCGCGATGCGACGCGTTGTGAGCTTGTAGATCGGCTATTTTCAAATGGCCTATATAGGTATAAAATAGGGCTAAAGTGGTTCATGTATGTTTCATAATATCATAATTTATATCTGAAAAGTAACTAGTAACTAAAGTTTTCAAATAATTGTAGTGGAGTAAAAGTACAAAATTTGCCTTTGGGATGTAGTGGAGTGGAAGTAAAAGTATTGGAAATTGGAAATACTCAAGTAAAGTACAAATACCTAAAATTGTACTTAAGTACTGTACTTAAGTAAATGCACTTAGTTAGTTTCCACCACTGTCTCTCTCCACCAAATTAGGCAACTTCGATTCAAACAGGGGCCCTCAGGAGGAGAAAGAAAAAAAAACGGCCAATTTGCTCTGGTTCCTGTTTAAAATTCAATAACTGTGCGGAGCTGGCGGAGGCTGGAGAGGGCGCGTGCTCCTTCAGATTCCAATCTCTGATCTTATCAAGCCTCAGAAGGAACACGATACATGTTCTCAGTTGACAAATCCAGATTGGCATAAAATCTAACTGAAAAATCACAGGCACAAAAAACATCAACAGTTTCCTTCCGTGCTTGCACACGGTTTTGTCAACAAGCAAGAATCATGCATCACTGCTGGATGAGTAAATGTGATAGAAATTTAAGAGATGGCAATTTAAGTCTAATGTATTACATGTAATGTGTACAGTAATATTTAACCCATTAAGACCGGGAATGCATCTGTGTCATTTTAATGTTTTTTTGGCTATTCAAAAATAGCAGATATACAAGCTTTACGAGCTTGTAGATCTGCTATTTTTTGGAAAATGTGTGCAATTCTTTGAATATATATATATTTTTAATTTAAAAGAAAATCTAAATATTTTGTAGAATCGGAACCTCTGGTCTTAATGGGTTAATATATTTGATCAAATATATTTTTTTAATGTGATATAATGTATGATTTAAAAAAAAACGTATACATTTATAAACATCTAAAACCATATGCTAATATTATAATAATATTCAGCAATTTTTGAACGCGTAAACAACATAGAGCGTGTGTAATCAATGTGACGTCAGCATATAGTTCTGGTTGCATGGTGGTGGTTTTGGGGGGAGGGGGGAGGGGGGAGGGTGGCACGGAGGTGAGGAGATGGGTCCTGCTCTGGCCCGGTTTTCTGGTTTCCTCCAGACCACAGCGCAATGGGTCTAATAACAAAAACAAGCAGCGTGGTGTGGTGCTGGGCCCGCAGTGTGAGGACCTTAATGAGGACCATGTGGAGCTGCCCAGACACACAGTCAGAGGAAACCCAATCCCTTGCTCCTTCTCTTTTTTTTCTCCCCCTCTCTACTTTTTCCTCTCTCTCTCTCTCTTTCTCTCTAGCTTTCCTTTCTGTTACAACACACTCCTAAAGAGTCTCTGGCATACCTAGCTCAATTCTCAGCTCATCGTATAATGTGAAGAAAAGCAAAGAAAAGTGGCTGTAGGACTTTTTTTTCCTCCCTCTATTGTTATTATTGTTCAGGGCCCTATCAGAATTCTAACTGCGTTTGAGTATACCTTTCATTCTGTGCTCTGGGCTTTATCAAACATTCTTGTGTAGTCGTTCCTACTACAGTACCAACTTCAGATATTCTACCCCTTTAATGTATATTTCTCCCCCCAGTTCTGCCTCTGACGTCTGAACTTTATCTTCCCTCTTATTCAATTTGATCATGTTGTAATCAAGAACTCTACTTTATTCTCTTTCTCCTTTTACTTTTCCCTTGTTATTTTACTTCTCTTTCTCAGAGCCTTTTTTTTAGCTTGAGCTGAAGTCTCAACTCTGTGAAGCAGACTGTTAATATTAGCAACACACTGACTTCATTTTCTATTGTAACAAGCCACCCAGCGTCAAGACTGGGGGAAAAGTTCTGGCGTTAGCCTTGAGTTCTTACCCGATACATCCAAGTAATCCACCTACACTCATTCTCCTCTCTCTCTCCCCCCTACTTGTTTTGGAGAAGTGGCTCTGGAATATGCATATTTGCTGGGTCATGCAATGCAATATGCTCAGTAGGAAAAGCGGGGAAGAAAGGGGTCTTTCTGCACCCATCAAGCTCGACGGACCATCTATAGGGGGGCTCTTTCATGTGAAGAATTCATCCTGACCGTCCACCTGGATCAATTAGCTGTTTGCTTCACTGGGCTGTGTTTCAATGATGCCAAAGTCCCATCAGCTCCACAATGAGGAGACTCAGTTCATTTAGTAGGAGACAATTGTCTATTGAGGGTATAGTATTAGAAACCTGCATATCATTTACATCAAAGCAATTTTATTCTCCTCTGAAATTGATGAAACATACAGCCTTATGTTTTTTTGCAACGGCATTTGAAGTCATATACACTATGAAAAAACATATCTATTGTTTTGCAAGTATAGTATCAATCCTATAGTGTGCGTTTTGTTTCATTTATCTTATTGGATCCACTGCTGACGCATTTTGTTTTATGTTATCTTAAGCCAATACAAAGAAAAATCAACAAACCGACATATTTTCTTTCCCAGGAGATGTCACCGGTTGATCTTGAAGATAAGCTTTATAACAGGTGAGAAACGTCTGGCATGCATTCTTTACAGCTCGCTGTGTATATTTATGCCCACTGTCCTTTTTTGCCACACTACGTCACTATGGCCCTCATGGCCTTCCATAGTCGTGGGGAATATGAGGGGCTAACCTGCTCGGGGAATTTGAAATGTGACCATAAAGCGCAGCCATAAAGCAGATCAACCAACCAAGCCTCCAAAATTAGCTGAACAAACAGAGTAAGGTAGAGCCCTCTGGGGGATAAACTTGGCACACTGGATCCAGTGTGACGGCGGGGGCCCTTTCTGGCAGCAACAGAACAATCCAAACGTTCCACTTGGGTTGAGCTGTCTTCGTTTCCCCCTCCACTATATATATCAGTCCCACATCAACATGGGCCTGTGAGGACCTTTCACGAGACTGACAGGCCACCTGAATCACACAATTGTGCAAGCCTGGAGGAGCCAGCATGTGTATAGAGAAACCAGTGATCCAATAACTGTCCGGGTTCACTTCTCTCTCATAAAGTCAGGAGGGAGGCGGAGAGCCAAGGCGCTCTAGAGAAACCAAGATGTGTTAAGTTGTATCAAAGCAAAGTCTGGCGTTATAATCCAATTCCAGCCAATTTATGCACGGCATTACACTGTTGATTTTCTTTAAAACCATTATTTGAGCCAGCACTTTGGCCAGTCCATTAAAATTCTCCATGCGCGTGGCACAAGAACCGCAGAAAAGTGTCTCGAGCTAGAAAGGCTGAAAGCGGGTGATTCTGTGTGCCTTTGCAGATGGTCCTGCCTAGCAGCAGCTGTGCAAATGAAAGACAGAGTGTCGTTTAAGAAGTGAGAGAGAGATGGAAAGTTGGCTACAAAGGGGAAAAAGAGTAACATACAAGTTGCTAACTGAAAATGTAATGGAAAAACTAATAGTGCACAGAGGTTTGTTGAGAGAAAAATAATTCATGGAGGGGTATTTTCTCTGGATTTCGAGAGTGATAAAAGCATGCAAGCGTCCATCCTTTTGCTGCCTGTCTGAATACCACATGTACGCCAGAAAAAAAGGCTTTAAGAGTTTATTGACCTCAGATATGAAAAGCACTCATGGAAGAAATCCCACATGCATGCAACATCATGGGTCACTTCCACATGATACTGCAGGCTTAGCTCTCGGCCACAAGTCATTATTTTTTCCATTACTTCTTCAGTTATCAAGTTGTATCTTCTTCCCCACACTTTAAAAAGTGGTTTTGTCTGTCAAAGTGACACACGCTCACAGTAAGCACATAGATAGATGTCTTCAACCAATTACAATAATTATATTGAATTGTTACAATGTGTATCTATTGCGAAAGAAAACAAACTATATGCAAACGAGGTTCCATTATTTGAGCACCTTTGTGCTAAGTGAGAAAACAGGTGAGGAAAGTGGTGCATTCAACACACGCACACGCACACAGACAGACAGACAGACAGACAGACAGACAGACAGACAGACAGACAGACAGACAGACAGGCAGGCAGGCAGGCACACGCACGCACGCACGCACGCACGCACGCACGCACGCACGCACGCACGCACGCACGCACGCACGCACGCACGCACGCACGCACACACACACACACACACACACACACACACACACACACACACACACACACACACACACACACACACACACACACACACAGCCAGTTGCTCCCATCAGGCCATTTGCTTCCAGCCTGTTGGGGATCACAGGACAGTTGCACTGAGGGCTTTGTAGTGCAAAAAGTGTGTGCTGGGCATGGAAAGTTCTGTCACATTCTCTAATATAGCCTGTTGGATTTCTGCATGACAAAAGGTTGGCTATTCTTAAAACATCTGAATATATATTGAATAGGCCCAGCAATCTCTCTTCTTGTTTTGTTCACCATAGGTTAACTGTAGCCTTGGATCAAGACTATCATAGATGTATTTTATCGATTCTGACTTTTTGCTTTCGTGAAGCAAAAGTCAGAATCGATAAAATACGTCTATGATAGTCTTGATCCAAGGCTAGGTTAACTGATACGTAACTCCTAGAGTGTAAATCATGTAACCAAAATGGAACCTTTGCATTTGTACATACTCTGAGTTAAATTAATACATTAATTTATTAGTAGCCTATCATTTTAATTATTATTATTATTATTATTGAGTTAAATGAATAGATTAATGTATTACTAGCCTATAACAATAATTATTGTGTAAATAGCAAAGAGCATACTTATGAGTGTTTCATTGGCCCCTGAGCCCCCCTAACAGCCCCTCCACGTTTAGACCCCTCCTCCCGCCGTAGAGCCGCCCTGAAGACAGACAGACAGACTGACAGTGTTGCCATGTCCGCTTTTTATAAGCGACTTTGGCAATATTGGTCGCTTGTAAATGTTGGTAGTTAAGTTTTTTTGGGCTGGTTTCTTAAGTGTAGTAGTTGCTTATTTTGGGCTTGTTTCCTAATGTTGTTTAAAACTAGTGGTTCTCAAACATTTTCATGTCAAGGACCCCCAAATGAATATGTATTTGTCTGCGGACCCCCATCTGAAAACATTTTATGCCAGGGGACCCCCATACAAGATTTGTATTGTTAAAATGTCAAATTGTTTTCAAGTAAAAAAACAAAAACAAATAGTAGATCTACAAGCTAACAACGCATCCCGAGCTTCTAGATCTGCTATTTTCAAATAGCCAATGTATTTATGTTTTAAAGGGCGATTGAAGGGCTTCTTTTGGGTTTGTTTTCATAGACCTCGTTGCTTATTTCTCTCACGAAACCTGGCAACACCGACTGACTGACAGACAGGCAGGCAGGCAGACAGACACACAGACACACAGACAGACAGACAGGGCCCCCCTCTTTTGAATGACAGCAGCCTGGGCAGGACCAGGACCCAGGGAGACCAACTAAACTCTCGTTGTAATTCCTCCAGCAGCGTCGATGCCCCTCAGTCTGGGAAGTCCATTCTAAGTGGATGGATTGGTATGGGGAGAAGCGGACCTCACAACCGGGCTAAGCGGCAGCTCTGGACCTGGATACCGTTGACCATGGTTGTACTTTCCCTGCTGTTTCGACCAGGTAAATAAGACAATCACATCTTAGATATATATATATATTTTTTTTGTAATTGTTTTTATTGACTGTAAGATAGACAATCATCGACCCCCAGTCTTTCTGCTATTATTATTGCATGCAAATACATTTTCCCCTCTCTCTCTCGATTCCCCTCACCCTGGAATAATATGGAGGTGGAGGAAGAGATGGAAAACTTTTTCCCCTTGGCGTGTTATGTGTTCTGTTCGGTTGTCTCTGAAAAAAGAGAAAAGTCCACCTATCCACGTTTTGAAATAGTTTTATAACTTAGCTTTAACTTTTTTTTTGGGAGGAATTTCACGTGGCTTGTGTGTTTATATACATCAGATATATGATATCAATGTTGATCATATATATATATATATGTATAAAGATAAATAAACGGATCGTTCTTCCAGACAGACAGTGTTGGTCTTGTTGAAACGACAACACAACGCTGAACGTGAATCGACTTCTCAAGTTGTATTTAAGGGAATGTTTGTTTGTTTGTTTGTTTGTTTTTTGGCCACAATGTAATGTTTTCCCAAGTATCCAGATAGGCCTACTATGAAACAACCTTTGTCTATCGATCGCTTTTTGAAACAGCCGCCCGTATGTTTATCGATCCTAGATTAAACAAGGTTCGGACGGGTGAAGAAGTTGATGCTAACGCTTTCGCCATCCATACGACGGTGTCGCACGTTGGGAAAATAGCCGATCTGCAAGCTCACAAGGCGTCGCGTCCGCGACGCCTTGTGAGCTTACAGATCGGCTATTTTCCCCCCAAAGCTCGCAGGCACAGTTAGCATAGCCTTGATAGCTCTCCCCCTTCTCCTCTTCTTGTCCCGAGAAGTTATCCAGAGAAAAGGAAAGGAACGCCGATTGTTTTCCTTCTTTTATGGGGAAAGTAAAGCCTTAAACAAACACTAAAACATGTGTATTAGTTTATTTATGAGTGTTTTAAGGGGGTGATCGCAGTGTTTCTTCATACTGGAGCTTTGTACGTGTTTTTGTTAGATCGTGGAGTGAAAAGTTCTCGGCCGTGTTTTTGTTCCCCCTCATTCATGGTTCATTTGTTAGCTACCATGCATGCAGTGGTTGGTGGAAGAGGAGTACTCAACCTTTTACTTGAGTAAAAGTATCTATATACTGCAATGAATGTAGAAATACTCTGTTTACATGTAAATGTCCAGAATTCTAAATTGACTTCAGTAAAAGTACAAAGGTATTGGTGTCAAGATATACTTAAAGTACCAAAGGTAAAAGTACTCATTAAGTTTTCAAATGTATAAACATCTTTTGAAAATAGCAGATCTACAAGCTCTTGGGAGCTTGTTGATCGATTATTTTCAAATGGCTGAAACGTGGGGTTGAAGTGGCTGAAGGTATGCTTTTGTTTTGTAATAATAATACAAATCTACAAAGTAACTACTAACTTAAGTTTTCAAATCATTGTTGTAGAGTAAAAGTACAATATTGCCTCTGAGATGTAGTGGAGTAGAAGTAAAAGCATTGACAATTGGAAATACTCAAGTAAAGTAAAAAAAAAGTGTACTTAAGTACAGTACTTGAGTACATGTACTTAGTTACTTTACACCACTTGCATGCATGGGGTCTAACTTCTCCTCGGCCTCCTCATAGAGCAGAACGTGTGGATGGCTTTCAGCACTGTGCTGCTGCTGTACGTGCAACAGCTTGTTATGTTGGGAAATGTTTTGCTTGATCTGATACTTTGTTGCCAATGGCAATTGTTTTTGTTCCATTGTAACAACTTGTTGGAACTCTACATGTATAACCATCCATCTCCTGGAAGAGGGTTCAGAAAACTATGTTATTTTTAAATGGAAACACGAAGGGATTCGCTGAATACTTGTTGTTGTGTTATTTTAAACACTGTACAAAGCTCTTTAGATTATTATTAGGTTATGACATGTTTATTAATGTCTAGATGGCTCGCATGCAGGTTTAATACATAATACTAATGTGATCTTCTTAATAAATGCATTTCTTATACCCAAATGACATCCCCCTGGAATTTTATTAGAAAATTGTCCAAGCTTGATTTTTTTGGAGTTCTTCAAAACATGACCAGGAGCTTTCACTGCGTTATAAACATTTGAAACTGGACTCACAACAAGCCCCTCCTAACTATGTTGTCCCTAAAAGAATAGTCAAATTCATTGCTGTCAAACTACACCACGTTTTTTTTGTTCTAGTGTTCATTTTAAACTTGTAGAGCTAATCGTAAAAATTAGACCTAGCACAATTTCAGCACATATCTCTTGAGCATAATAATAATAAGTGTTATTTGTGTGTGTGTGTGTGGGTGTGTGTGGAGGTCTTTTGTGAGTTTTAACTTTTTGCTCCGTTTTCCCCATATGGTCATCACATTAACCCAGTAACTGGCAGACCATAAAGACCCCTTTGAGAGAGGAGCTTGGTTATTGATGCCCCTATAGGCAGTAATTGTCACAAACTGTCAATCAAAAGCAAAGACTTGGGTGACCTCAGTGCTGGATGGGTTGGGGGGGGGGGGGGTGGAGGGGGGGTTGATGGAATTCAGAGGAGGCATGTAGAATGCCTCTGCCATGACCCCTCGTGCTCCATCACCACTTTTATCCAGTGGTGGAAGACGTACTGACATTTTTGTACTTTGAATTAATACTCGGTTACAAGTAAAGGTCTGGATTCAAAATGTTACTAGATTAAAAGTACAAAAGTATTGGTATCGAAATATACTTAACGTACCAAAAGTAAAAGTAACTCATTATGCAGAATGTCAATATGTGAATAATGAATCAATATGTGTAATATAATAATACAATTAGCAGATTGCGACGCATTGCAAGCTTGTAGATCGGCTCAAATAGCCAAAGTACAGTATTATATAGGGTTGAGGGGATTAATGTACGTTTTGTGATAATATAAGTAGTAAAGTTACTAAGTTTTACAGTTTTCAAATAATTGTAGCGGAGTAAAAAGTACATTTGCCTCTGAGAGTAGAAGTAAAAGTACAGAAATTTGGAAATACTCAAGTAAATAAATGAATAAAAATAACTCCACAAGTACAGTACTTGAGTAAATGTACTTAGTTACTCTACACCACTGCCATCCAGTGCTCATGTTGAAGTGTTAGAGACTGTGAGAGGCATTAATCACTGGATGCGCAGCACCCAAGATGCACCCACAGTTTAGGCCTTGTGGTGGTGGGTGGAATGCTGTGTGTGTGGAAGATTTCACACAGACAGTTCACACCCACCCAGATGTGTATCTCTGTGCTTATCACGTTGCCATTGTCCAGACTGTTTGTAGAGAAGGGACTGATTTAGATAAACCATTGATCTAAAAACATGGTCATTCTCCCACTTAAAAGTCATTTGAATGCTCCATGATGTGTTTTTCTTTTCTTAGCCGTGTTCTGTTTTGAAACAGTCAATGGCATTCAACCAGTGGTGGAAAAAGTACTCAATTTTTTTTTACTTAAGTAAAAGTATCAATTCTGCAATGTAGACATACTCTGTAAAAGTCCGGAATTCAAAATTTACTTGAGTAAAAGTACAAAAGTATTGGTATCAAAATGTACTAAACATATACATACTTTACATAAAAATGTATTAAAATCTTTTGAAAATAGCAGATCTACAAGCTCACAATGCGTTGCATCGCGACGCATTGTGAGCTTGTGGATCGGCTATTTTCAAATGGCCAAAATGTATATAGGGCTGAAGTGGGTAATGTATGTTTTGTAATGATAATCAAAATCTTCAAAGTAACTAGTTACTAAAGTTTTCAAATAATTCTAGTGGAGTAAAAGTACAATATTTTCCTCTCTGAGATGTAGTGGAGTAGAAGTAAGTACAGTTCTTGAGTAAATGTACTTAGTTACTTACCACCACTGGCATTCAACAGGTGGGAAGAGTGAAGATCCTTTCCGGGCCTTTCTACAGTGTTGGGCAGCACCCTTTAAAATGGGAACGTCACTATTTATTACGTGAAGCCGCTTATTCTGTTGTGAGGAGGGGCGTGACAATTGGACATATTACTAATACTAAACAAAGCATATAGAGAGAGCTTGTGCTGTGAAATTGCCACCAGTCTAAAACTAACCAAAACGTAATTTTTACGTAGGGCTGGTGGCAATATTTCTGACAAAATCTTAAGATGTTCCTGGAAATCCTGAATTTACAGTAGTTCAGTGTCTCTCAAATATTTTCATGTCAACAACCCCCAAAATTGATATGAATTTGGTCACAAACCACGATTTGATTAGATTTTGTGCCAGAACCCCCATATGAGAACATATTGTTGCCATAAATATCTCACAACTCATCGCAATCCGTTGTGAGCTTGTCAAATAGCCCAAAAAATAAAATGGGGCTTAAGTTTTTTAAACTGTTCCTTATTTTGTTGGGGACCCCCTGGAACCTTGAGGGTCCCCAGATTCCACCTTGAAAACCAGTGATTTAGTTAATACACATTAAAATCCTCAGTGTTAATTGGGGGTCAGGCATGTATTTCTGATTTTAATTTCTATCTAACCAGGAAATCTGCCTTCCCATGCATGAAAATGAACAAAACTTGGCACACAAGTCCAGTCCAGTCCTATGCCAAACTTCCTCAACTGCCATTGTGGGCCAATAGTCCTAATGGTGGCGCTACAGCTAGCTACCGTCTAAAGTTTAAATCGTGTGAAAATTCATGGCAAATCAGTCGTGTGTGTCTGTGTGCTATCACTTTTGCAGCTTTCACTAAAATGCAAGGGCTAGTGAGCAAAGAATGTTCATATGCTTTGAGTTGGTAGGATTTATGAGTTGGTAGGATTTATGAAGTCTCTCAGTTTCCCCAGTCTTTATGTGTGCGTGGCCACGCAGTCGTAGGTGTACTGAACAGTGAGGGTGTAGAAGGGGGATTTAATGCTTTAACCGTTTAAGACCGGGTGTCATTTTAAGATTTCTTTGGGCTATACAAAAATAGCATATACAAGCATATCTATGAGCTTGTATATTGCCATTTTTGAAACATCGTAAAAATGTGTGTAAATCTTTGAATATATAATTTCTTTTAAAGCGAACATTTTTTTACTCAAATCTTTGCTTCTGGGGATTCTACACGTGTCTTCTAAATCCTGCAGTTTTTTGAAAAACCTTTTCATGTCAAGGACCTCCAAAATGATATGTATTTGGCCGTGGACCCCCATCTCAAAATATGTTGTTCCAGGGACCCCCAGAAGCAAAGATTTGAGTTAGAAATGTTCCCTTTAAAAATATCTATTCAAATATTTGCACAAATGTTCGACATTTTTCAAAAATAGCAGATATACAAGCTCATAGCGCGGCACTCGGTGCCGTGCTATGAGCTTGTATATCTGCTATTTTTGAATAGCCTGCCAAAGACATCTTAAAATGCCTTCCCGGTCTTAATGGGTTAATGAACATTTTGATCCAGACAGTTCTGCTGAGTGCTGATCCACCCTCCTGTATTCCTTTAGTTATTATCTTCCCCCTTTTGCCATTTTCCACCTTTTCTCTCGTTCTCCTCCACTTCCGCTTCCAATAGCCTGGGCCCAGACCATTTGCTGCACAGGCAGCTATTATAATGTATCCAATGTGTAACTCTGAGAGTGTACGAATGTAACCAAATGGACCCTTAACAAGTACAGTGGATTACATCTGTCCACTCTCGGTGTTAAATGAACACAGAGGACTTAACTGTGTGTACCATACCAACATTCAGCAGCTCTACCTGGCTGGTCTCCTCAGCCAGCTGCTGTTTGGGCCATGACTCGACTGGCTAGAACAAGCATAGGTCTTTGTGCTTTTACCTCCCGACTCTGTTAGCTTCACCTACAGAATACTCTGTACCTCGCCATGCATCGTAGCTTAATGGTCGGTCTCCTATTGCTTCGGTAACGGCCAAACCACATTCAACACCCCTAAGCAAACTACACAGGTTGGCTTCCTCCCTGCAGCGAAGCCTGGTGTTATTTCATGTGAGAGCTGGTCGGGGGAAATAGTTTTTGACTGTAGCAGAGAGTGTGGGATCATTGGTCGTGTGGGCTAACCTATTTGGATTTTAATGGCTCTCTTGATTGAGCTAAACTTGATAGTGAGGAAACGTTTGCCCACTCTTCATTTACTCCTCTGGAACTACTGTATGTGTACTGTATATCCATTCTTAATGTGGTTGATGTGATTCATGTTCATATTTTGGCAGTGGTGGAAAAAGTACTTACGTTTTTTACTTAAGTAAAAGTATCAATACTGCAATATAGAAATACTTCTATATACATATATTTACAAGTAAAAGTCCGGAATTCAAAATGTACTTGATTAAAAAGTACAACAAACAGTACAACAAAGTAAATTATGCAGAATGTCCCATTTCAAGTTTTCAAATGTATGAAAAAACATTTGAAAATAGCAGATCTACAAGCTCACAATGCGTCGCGAGCTTGTAGATCTGCTATTTTCAAATGGACGAAATGTATATAGGACTGAAGCGGTTAATGTATATTTTGTAATAATAATCAAAATCTACAAAGTAACTCGTAACTACATTTTTCAAATATATGTGGTGGAGTAAAAGTACAATATTTGGATCCGAGATGTAGTGGAGTAGAAGTAAAAGTATTGGAAATACTCAAGTAAAGTATAAACACCTCAAAATCGTAGGTACTTTCCACCACTGCATTTTGGCATGTGAAGATGTAGCCGACACTGTGTGTTTCAAGTATATAACAATTGACACACAACTGATCGTTCTTTCCCCCCCTCCCGTTATCCTCTTCCAGCTCATTGCCAGCAGTGTCGAATCCAGCGTTGCAATGCAGAGTACGTGTCCTCCACGTCGCCCTCTAGCGGCAGTCTGCAGGAGGAGGGCCTGCCGGACGTGGACTACTGCATCGCCCTGCGGGCCTACGACCTGTGCACCCGGCGCACGGCGCGCAGCTGCCGGGGAGACCTGGTCTACCACTCGGCCGTCTTCCGCATCAAGGAGCTCTTTTCCCAGCACAACTGCTCCAGCGACGGGCCCACCTCGTCCGCCAAGGGACCCGCCAGCACCTCGCGGCCGATCGTGTCCGAGCTGTGCGACTACGAGAGCCGGGTGCTGGCGTCGGGGCCCGCCGGGCAGCAGAAGAAGTACGCCCACTGTGGATTATTCGGGGACCCCCACTTGCGGACTTTCCGGGACGAGTTTCAGACCTGCAAGGTGGAAGGGGCGTGGCCTCTGATCGACAACCGCTACCTGTCGGTGCAGGTGACCAACGTGCCCGTCGTGCTGGGCTCCAGCGCCACGGCGACCAGCAAGGTGAGGATGATGGGGGGGTCAGAGCATAGAGTTATAATATATCTAGAGGGCGGATTGCCCCGCCCCCCAGCTATTAATTTCTATTAACCCATTAAGACCTGAGGTTTCGATTCTACAAATGCCTTCTAAATCCGTTTTTTCTTTTCTTAAAAAAAAACGTATGTTTCTATGTCAGTGGTTCTCAAACGTTTTCATGTCAAGGACCCTCAAAATGATATGTATTTAGTCGCGGACCCCCATCTCAAAATGTGTTGTTCCAGGGACCCCCCAAAAGCAAAGATTTGAGTTAAAAATGTTCGCTTTAAAGCACACATTTTCACGATTTTTCAAAGAGCTTGTATATCTGCTATTTTTGAATAGCCAAAGTGTAAAATTATGCTTTTTTATCTCAAATCTAAAAATGACACAGATGCTTCTTCAGGTCTTAATGGGTTAAAGTGCTCAGTGGTGTTTTGAAGCACCCGGAAGTCCGCCGGAAGTAGAAATGTTGGGTCGATTTAGAGCGGCCATAGAGTTATGAGCATGTGCACAAACGGGGAGATGCACGCGCAGTAGCATTTTTAAAGTGCATTCTCAGATTTGACCACCAGGCGTGGCCGCTTCACTGTTCTACCGTGGTTCTGGGGGCTTGGGTCAGAGGGCACACAGCAGTGGTTTACCTCTAAGTAAAGAGCTGGGCCATATGGACAACATCAAATACCACAACATGTTTACCATATACCTCCATGTTGTGACGATTATATCGTACTGTGACGACATCAAGTTCTTTCCTTTAAATTTCAAACAAAAAAAAATTGCAGATCTACAAGCTCGCAACGTGTCACATTATGTGACACGTTGTGAGCTTGTAGATCTGCTATTTTCACTGTTTGAAATTAGTTTGAAAGAATAAAACGGGGCGTAAGTGATTTTAAAAGCAGTAAAAGACAACACTTATGCCATATCGTGATACCCATTAAGACCTGGAACGCATCTGTGTCACTTAAGATTTCTTTGGCTATTCAAAAATAGCAGATATACAAGCTCATAGCGCGGCACCGAGTGCCGCGCTATGACCTTGTAGATCTGCTATTTTTGAAAAATCTTGAAATTTTTTTTTTTTTTTTTTTTTTTTTTCAAAAACTGTTAGAATTTAGATTATTTTAAAGAATTGCCTCAGGTGATGTACAAACTATTATACAAATGAATTAGCAGTCAGTGGTGCTTCAGGAGACTCTTAGTGTTCTATAGCCAGTGGTTCCTGACCTTTTTCTGGATCAGGGCCCACTTGAAAATCTCGAAAGCGTGTCGTGGTCCACCCATCTGACACCGCGAACGCAACTGACGCGCACGTGTGCCATCTGAGTGACACGTGTGCATGTTTATTTGAATGATAAATCAATCCACTGTGTTGGGCTTGGATCAATGTAAACTAACATAGAATACTTTAAGTTCCTATTTATTGGTATCGTGATGAACACTTTTCAAGGTTTAAAAAAAACTAAAACAATTGTTTTACATAAAATAAATATGTATATATATATATATATATATTAACTGTGGTGGAAAAATTACGCACATTCTTTACTTAAAAGTACCAATACTACAATATAGAAATACTCTGGTACAAGTAAAAGTCCAGAATTAAAAATGTACTTGAGTAAAAGTACAAAAGTATTGGCATCAAAATGTACTTAATGTACCAAAAGTAAAAGTACTAAAATATTTTGTGAGCTTGTAGATCGGCTATTTTCAAATAGCCTATTTAGGTATAAAATAGGGCTAAAATGGTTAATGTATGTTTTATAATTTGATTTATAGTGTAGTGGAGTAAAAGTACAATATTTGCCTCTTATACGTAGTGGAGTAGAAGTAAAAGTATTTGGAAATTGGAAATACTTAGGTACAAATATCTCAAAATTGTACTTAAGTACAGTACTTAAGTAAATGTACTTAGTTACTTTCCACCACTGTGTATTAATGTTATTAAAATGGTAGTATTTTTGCCTGTTATTTGTGGGCCCCCAGCCCCATGGTGTTGAGAAGCACTGCTCTGTAGCTCCTGCAGGTCCTCAGGGAGGAGGAGAGGAGGGTGTTGAATCACAGACATGCTTGAGCGCTCTACCTTTAACACATGGGTGGTCATATGGTAGTGATTAACGTTCGCTCAAACATTTTCCTCCACCGCCACGATCTGGAATGTTTTTTTCACCCCTCTGGTCAAATAATTAACTGGGCTCCTTTTTTTTGTGTAAATATGGAATAATGTGGAAAAATAAAAAGAATAATTGGTCAGCGGGGAGAGGTTTTTGATCCCCACTGATTGAATCAGCTTGTCTTAAATGCTCTCAATTATATCGTTGAAGCTGTCATCGTCATGATTAAATTGTAGGTCTATAAATTAGTTTTAAATAAGTTCTTTTTTTTGTTGTTGTTGGGTGATTGCTGTACTCACCCTGCCCTCCCCCACCTCGTTTCTTTTTTAATTGGCCATATTGATGCTTTTGGGTGTTTTCTTAATCCGGCCTTTTATTTTACTCATCGGGAGGATGAGAGAATCTGTTTGGGTGGTGCACTGCAAACAAGCCATGCAGCATTGCAGAGACTATTGCTTTGAAGTTGGCTTGTACATCAGAGAGCGCAAAGGGATTTCAGAGCAAACTATTTTCAAAGGAATTTCCAGTGTGTATTGGGTGGGGAGAGTAATGCAAACCTGTAGTCTGGGTAATGCCTGTGCCAGTACCCGCATGCCCCCTTTGGTGCTTTTGAATTGGAGCTGTTTTCAACTGTCAGACTTAAGACAGAAAATCGTCCATCAAATACAGTATCGCGGTAACAGTAAACTTAACCATAGCCACCTCCAATGTCAAATACCTTTTTTTTTTTTTAAAGAAGAAATGGGAGACCCAGCCCCCAATTTTTCATATCTGGGCTGGGATCCAGATTGAGGTCAGTCAGTGAGCAGGCGTTGTAGTAAAAGGCAAAGATTTATGGAGTTATGAAGCGAGGAGACAGTTGTCTGTGTGTTTGATCCTGCACTCAAGGAAGAATGCGGGGCTTATTGCCATCATTTAGAGTATTATTAGTAATTTGTTTTAGATAAGAGTGGTTCAGGTGACGCTCAGACCACACCGTTTCTGGGAAGTTTGTGGCTCATTGGGTCTATCTTGTTTTCGTAACTTAATACGTGATTCAAATGGAACATATGTCTTTTTTTATCTTCTATTTGTCTTCTATTTGTATAGTTTTATTGCTCACGGTTTATGCTACAGGGTAAAACACTGTCAGCCGGCTAGAAAGGAAAAAGCACACTCACAGTGAGTGACTCACAGTAACATTTCAAATCTAGCAGTACCAGTCACAACCTATTGGAATATTGGTTGGCTGCTGCCCCATGGTGGCTGAAAGTGGTACTACTCAGGCTGGGTCTGGGGAACTATTATTATTGAAACATAAATGCATGTGCAGCAGTAGATATTTAACCCATTAAGACCTGAAGCCGATTCTACAAATGTCTTCTAAATCCCAACAGTATTCTGAAAAAAACGTATGTTTCTACATCAGTGGTGCTCAAACTTTTTCATGTCAAGGACCCCCAAAATTATATGAATTTGGCCGCCGACCCGCATCTCAAAATGTTTAGTTCCAGGGACCCCAAGAAGCAAAGATTTGAGTAAAAAATGTTCGCTTTAAAAATATATATATTCAAAGATTTGCACACATTTTCACAATTTTTCAAAAATAGCAGATCTACAAGCTCATAGCGCGGCACTCGGTGCCGCACTATGAGCTTGTAGATCTGCTATTTTTGAATAGTCAAAGTGTAAAATAATGCTTTTTCAGCTCAAATCAAGAAGTGACACAGATGCGTTCCAGGTCTCAATGGGATATACAGGAAAATGGGGGATATTATTTATCAATTATAAAGCTTTTCCCTCCGAAAAATTAAGCTTTTTCACGTTACGTACGTTATATTCATGCGTTAGAAATCCACCGAACGATCAAATAAAAGACGACTTTCCTTTCATGTTTTCCCACCCCGATTCATTCAGATCACGGTGATCTTCAAGTCCTACCACGGCTGCACGGACCAGAAGGTCTACCAGGCCACCACCAAGGACCTCCCCTCGGCCTTCCAGGACGGCACGCGCAGCGGCGGCGAGAGCGGCAGCCTGGTGATCGTGGAGCGGAGCGGCTCCGGCTCCGGCGGCCGGCAGGTGAAGATCCAGGCGCGCTACATCGGCACGTCCATCATCGTGCGCCGCGTGGGCCGCTACCTCACCTTCGCCATCCGCATGCCCGAGGACACGCTGGACTTCTCCGAGGAGAACGCCGGGCTGCAGCTCTGCCTGCACGGCTGCCCGCGCAACGAGCTCATCAAGGAGCACACGCTGGGCCGCCAGCAGCACCCGCAGCGTCCCCCGGGGGGGGGCACGGGCGTCGGCGGGCAGGGCACCAACACGGAGCTGGGGCCGCTGCTGCCCCCGCACCAGACCTACACGGTGGAGCGGGCCACCGCCAAGTGTAGGGAGACTCTGCAGGTGGAGGACGTGTACTTCCAGTCCTGCGTGTTTGACTTGTTGACCACGGGAGACCCCGAGTTCTCCATGGCGGCCTACGGCGCCCTGGAGGACCTGAAGGCGCTGCCTCCCAGTAAACTGAAGCAGAACCCAAGGACTCCCCACCTTTACAGCCGGGGGGTGTCGCACACGGCGGCCGCGGCGCTGGCCGGCCACGCCCCCCCTCTCGTCACGCTCCTACTCCTCGTTCTGCTGCTCTTGTAAAAAATATATGTTTTTAAAAAAATGCAGAAATAACTAGGGTTGGGCGCCGAACGTGGTACTTTTTAAGGGTACTGACCAAATGACATCGGTACGACTAGGTACCGATTCGCGTTAGATCAATCGGTGCCACATTTCAGTACCGTGAGAGTGGGTAAAAAAAAAGCAACAACCTGTGAATGGCTTGTAAGTGACGCTCATTACTACCCTGCATCTCTCTCTCTAAAATGTCAAGTTTGCCCGAAACTACATGTCCGTTAAAGTTACAAATGACCATACAGCGGTCTTCTATGTATTGTACTATACATAATATCAATGTTGATTTGATTGGTTTGCAGTTGCCCAATTCTGATGAGCTGCGCAAGTGTGGCAAAGATGGGGTTTACTTTTTGAGGACGCCTAGTAGTATTACAAGTAACGCAAAAGTGCGTTACTTGTAATAGTTTGAGTAAACACACAAACTCTCTTATAATCTGAGTGAAAATATTCTCCTACAGCCGTTACAACAAAAATGTTCTATAATGTTGAAGTTGAGCTGTATGTACTTATTCTTTTACAACAACAAAAAGGTACAATTTGGTACCGGTACCAGTATCGATACAAATGTGAATGGTACCCAACCCTAGAAATGACAAAGTGGAAGCAATAACTGGCTTGACGAAAGAGTGCGCTAGAGCTCAGACATTTTATAAATGTTTTTCTTTTTCTTTTCTTTTTTTGCCTTTTGTGAATGTTGTGGTGTTTTCCTGTTGTTGTCATTAAACCATTTGAAGGATTTAGCACTCGAAAACTATGCCAATGCCTCCCCTTCCCTCATGTTTTCTGTGAGTTCACACATTTGCCACTTCATTTTGAGTAGCAGCCTGAATGCACGCAATCGTGGTGTCAGTCGGGGGTTAACCACTTAAACCCTATATATATTTAGTTGACTGGAGTCCCCCAGGGGTCCATACTAGGGCCCCCTCCTGTTTTCGCCAAATCTACAAGCTCACAACGTGTTAACGGTGTGACATTGTAGATCTGCTATTTTCACCGAACGTACGACCCCCAGAATGGGGACGCTAAGGTTCATGTGGTTAAAGTAAAACACTCATTTTCATACCCTTGGATTAAACGGATACAATTTATATTTTGTTCTTCAAAAAATATATATAACATGATTGTCTGTGCTGATTCCAAGGCAGCTAGCCAGAATGATATATCTTTGTAAATATCTCATCTGTACTGGTAAATTCATCTTAAAAAGGGGTCATGATTTCATTATGTATTGAGTTACATATGCTGACAAAATGGTCTTTTCTTTTTAGTGCAGGAGTTTCTCTTTGGATATTAGATCCTGTATAATCCAGTAACATCATTCATCACTTGTATTCACAAACAAAATGCTTGTATCTGACTGTTATATTTTCTCCAGTCTTATGTCTTTCACAGGATCCAACAACAACTGTACGTAAATACTACCTATCAATAACACATGATGTTTTGGTGTGATAATGTCATCAGCCCCTGCATATCAAACTGTAATATTTCTATTGGTTCAAACACTCCCTCTTCAAGCTGCTTTGGCTTCCAGTTTTAAAAGTAAAAAGAAACAAAATCTCTATATAATAATATATTGAAAGAGTGTATATATGTTTTATATTGTGTACATTTGACTTTGTATAGATGTTTTAACTGTAATATGTTTTACATTTTGTTGTGATTTAGTTTCTTTATTTTGGAGTCCATATAAGAGGAGTAAACTAATATGTGTTGTACCCTATCTGTAATTTTCCATATTAAAAAGTGTTGGACAAGTTTGGCTACGCTTTGACTTATCTTACTTAGCTTTTAGTTACTTAGTAGTTTTTGATTAGCCAGAATCTACAAGGTCACAATGTGTCCTTTACGGCAGTGGTTCTCAAACATTTTCATGTCAAGGACCCCCAAAATGATATGCATTTGACCGCGGACCCCCATCTCAAAATATTTTGTTCCAGGGACCCCTAGAAGCAAAGATTTTAGTTACAAATGTTCGCTTTAAACAATATATATTCAAAAGGTTTGCACAAATCTTCCAAATTTTTCAAAAATAGCAGATCTACAAGCTCATAGCGCGGCACTCAGTGCCGCGCTATGAGCTTGTATATCTGCTATTTTTGAATAGCCAAAGCGTAAAATTATGCTTTTTAGCTCAAATTAAATAGTGACACAGATGCGTTCCAGGTCTTAACCCATTCCCTGCCAATAACGCATAAATGCGTTTTTAGATTTTTTTTTGTTTTTGTTTTTAATTTGACCCAAAGACCAAGGAGATATGATTTTTCGAAGATCTATAGTTCTAGACCCCTATCCACTTCCTTGTTAACTTAAAACTTAAAAATTCTGTATCTCGGCTCCTGAGTACTTTTTTTTATTTCAATGACAAATCTGTGGCAGACAACAGCAAAAAATCTGAAATAATTCAAGCAGGTTAAATGAATCTGACTATGATACTGACATGAATCTGACCATGATACTGACATGATTCTGACCATGATACTGACATGATTCTGACCATGATACTGACATGAATCTGACCATGATACTGACATGAATCTGACCATGATACTGACATGATTCTGACCATGATACTGACATGATTCTGACCATGATACTGACATGATTCTGACCATGATACTGACATGATTCTGACCATGATACTGACATGAATCTGACCATGATACTGACATGAATCTGACCATGATACTGACATGAATCTGACCATGATACTGACATGAATCTGACCATGATACTGACATGATTCTGACCATGATACTGACATGATTCTGACCATGATACTGACATGATTCTGACCATGATACTGACATGAATCTGACCATGATACTGACATGAATCTGACCATGATACTGACATGAATCTGACCATGATACTGACATGATTCTGACCATGATACTGACATGAATCTGACCACGATACTGACATGAATCTGACCATGATACTGACATGAATCTGACCACGATACTGACATGATTCTGACCATGATACTGACCTGACCATGATTCTGACCATGATTCTGACCATGATACTGATACTCAGAGAGACCTTTAAAATGATATGTAAAAGTCAGTTTCGCCAAAAATGTCACATACGCCCTTTGGGCTCCAGGCCCTCCACAAATTCAACTCAAGCAGAAATGGCAGCGCTGAAACCTGTCCGTATAACGGCAGCTTGTTTTAATCATAAGATAAGCCATATCTTGACAGAGTCCTTAGTCCATATGAGCCTCTTGCTAAGCAAGAGGATGATGATGTGGACATGATGTTGGCAGTGGAGATCCACAGTATGATCTCAGTTCCCTCGTGGAAACATTGGTTCTCAGTGCTGAGCTTGGCTGCTTGATGTGCTCTGTCTGCCAGAGAACTGTGTGGCTCCAAATAGGATTTAGTCTGTGGTTAACATCAGGTTGGAATCAACAAATAGGGTAGTAATTCTGCTGTTTGTGCTGCCGATAAACATTGCAATTCACTTTCCAATCCAATTATTAAGGAGGTGCGTTTTCCTCAGAATTTGCAATTTAAAAAAATATATTTGGTTGGTCGTCATATCTAGACAGTAAATAATTTGTCCCACTTGATTATAAAGGTGCAATAATTAATAAGAATTGAAGGTATTTAATATATTTAATTGAATGTGAATGCACCCCAGCCATAGTCAAGAGATTCAAATGGCTTTATTCTTTCACATAAATCCCCCCTCTCTATCTCGCACTCACACAAATGTTCTTGCTCACTGAATTATTTACACACTCCTTTACACACACACACACACGTGCACACACACATGCGCACGCGCACACACCCACCCACACGCAAGCCCGCGCGCCCTCACTCACTCACGTATATACCCTCTCCCTCATTCTCAATATTCATCTCTGCAAATAAAGATGCCACTCCAGATAGCCACACATTTTGGGAGATGGGTGATGACAGTGATGAAAAGTGTCACCGTTTTGCCCGCACTTACCATTACATGCTCAGCCATACCTGCCAACCTCAGACCGTCAGAAAACAGGAGACTTTTTTTCTAGGTGGGTAGGGGTCATACTGACCATGCCCCCAATAAGCGGGAGGTCTTAGACTTTTACTCCACTACAATTATTTGAACACTTTAGTTAGTTGTTACTTTGTAGATTTTGATTATTATAAAAAAAACACACCCTGTGTGAAGGAAGCGGTGCCTTTGGGGCGGGGCTTAACTCATTTCAGTTCGTCCCTATTGGTGGTCTGAGTCCACTTACCAAATTTGTACTTGGTAGCATGCTGCAAACTGGAATGATGGCTGTTTAAAGCCCAGCCAATGGGCAGACAGAGGGGGCGGGGCTTAAGTAATTACAGGTCGTCCCTATTGGTGGTTTTAGTCCATGTACAAAATTTGTACTCCGTAGCATGCTGCGAACTTGAGTTATGGCTGTTTAAAGGCCAGCCAATGGGAAGACAGAGGGGGCGGGGCTTCAGCAATTCATGCTCCTCCCTATTGGTGGTCTAAGTCCACATACCAAATGTGGACTTGGTGGCATGCTGCAAACTGGAGTTATACTATACATAGAGATTGGCACTGGGTGTAAAAAACAGGGTTACAAAATCGTGGGAAAAAAAACACACAAAAAAACAAGTCGGTTTTAACATTACAAAAAAAACAAAAAACATTTTAGACCTGTAGTATCAAATATGATACAAATCGTAATGCTACATTTTGAGAGCTCATAAGTGCATTCCAGTTATCCAACACTTATTTCAAAATATTAGTAAAGATATACTAGGAAAGCTTACCCGAACTGCTTAAAAAATGATTGTTTGTTAGTAGTGATCAACCTCTCCTGTTTAGTTGATGGCAGCCATTTTGGGTCAGACCACCTGAGGCTCTATAGCTACCTGCAGTGCAAATGGTATGGTCCAGGGGGAAGTGGGGATGTGTCAGATATGATACAACAGGTTCTTGGTCCAAATATTGATTACACTGATTTACTAAAAAATCAGTGTAATGTGTGTATCATATATGATACGTTTGGTGACATAGGGTTAACTTTCGTTTCGGTAGTGACCAACTTTCGTTTCGGTAGTGACCCAATGGTGAATTTACTTTAAGTCCAGAGCTCGATGAATGTTAGGGACCAAAAAAAATGTCACTACAAAGTACTACCAATCAACTCTAAATTGCCTGAAACGTACTCCTAACAGGTTTTCGGGGGGACGATTTTGGCCTCCACACTTAGTGATTTTTTCGGATTTAACTTTCGTTTCGGTAGTGACCAACTTTCGTTTCGGTAGTGACCAACTTTCGTTTCGGTAGTGACCCAATGGTGAATTTACTAAGTCCACAGCTCGATGAATGTTAGGGACCCAAAAAAATGTCACTACAAAGTACTACCAATCAACTCTAAATTGCCTGAAACGTCAAACGTACTCCTAACAGGTTTTCGGGGGGACGATTTTGGCCTCCACACTTAGTGATTTTTTCGGATTTAACTTTCGTTTCGGTAGTGACCAACTTTCGTTTCGCTAGTGACCCAATGGTGAATTTACTAAGTCCAGAGCTCGATGAATGTTAGGGACCAAAAAAAATGTCACTACAAAGTACTACCAATCAACTCTATAATTGCCTGAAACGTACTCCTAACAGGTTTTCGGGGGGACGATTTTGGCCTCCACACTTAGTGATTTTTTCGGATTTAACTTTCGTTTCGGTAGTGACCAACTTTCGTTTCGGTAGTGACCCAATGGTGAATTTACGAAGTCCAGAGCTCGATGAATGTTAGGGACCAAAAAAAATGTCACTACAAAGTACTACCAATCAACTCTAAATTGCCTGAAACGTACTCCTAACAGGTTTTCGGGGGGACGATTTTGGCCTCCACACTTAGTGATTTTTTCGGATTTAACTTTCGTTTCGGTAGTGACCAACTTTCGTTTCGGTAGTGACCAACTTTCGTTTCGGTAGTGACCAACTTTCGTTTCGGTAGTGACCCAATGGTGAATTTACGAAGTCCAGAGCTCGATGAATGTTAGGGACCCAAAAAAATGTCACTACAAAGTACTACCAATCAACTCTAAATTGCCTGAAACGTACTCCTAACAGGTTTTCGGGGGGACGATTTTGGCCTCCACACTTAGTGATTTTTTCGGATTTAACTTTCGTTTCGGTAGTGACCAACTTTCGTTTCGCTAGTGACCCAATGGTGAATTTACTAAGTCCAGAGCTCGATGAATGTTAGGGACCAAAAAAAATGTCACTACAAAGTACTACCAATCAACTCTAAATTGCCTGAAACGTACTCCTAACAGGTTTTCGGGGGGACGATTTTGGCCTCCACACTTAGTGATTTTTTCGGATTTAACTTTCGTTTCGGTAGTGACCCAATGGTGAATTTACTAAGTCCAGAGCTCGATGAATGTTAGGGACCCAAAAAAATGTCACTACAAAGTACTACCAATCAACTCTAAATTGCCTGAAACGTACTCCTAACAGGTTTTCGGGGGGACGATTTTGGCCTCCACACTTAGTGATTTTTTCGGATTTAACTTTCGTTTCGGTAGTGACCAACTTTCGTTTCGGTAGTGACCCAATGGTGAATTTACGAAGCCCAGAGCTCGATGAATGTTAGGGACCAAAAAAAATGTCACTACAAAGTACTACCAATCAACTCTAAATTGCCTGAAACGTACTCCTAACAGGTTTTCGGGGGGACGATTTTGGCCTCCACACTTAGTGATTTTTTCGGATTTAACTTTCGTTTCGGTAGTGACCCAATGGTGAATTTACTAAGTCCAGAGCTCGATGAATGTTAGGGACCCAAAAAAATGTCACTACAAAGTACTACCAATCAACTCTAAATTGGGTAGCACTTTACAATAATGACCCGTTATAAAGCATTTATAAACGTTTATAAGTAGTTTGTAAACTATTAACAAATCATTAACAATCTGTTTGTTGACATTCGTAAATGATTACTAAAAACTTTATAACTGCAGTTACAAATCATTTGTAAAGTATTAGTAAGTAGTGAACTATTCATGAATAAGCCATTTATATACATCTGTAAAAGATTATTAAATCATTTGTAACGACCCATTCTAAAGCATTTATAAACGTTTATAAGCAGTTTGTAGACTATTAACAAATCATTAACAACCTGTTTATTGACATTTGTAAATGATTACTAAAACCTTTATAACTACGGTTACAAATCATCTATAAAGGTATTAGTAACTATTCATGAATAAGCCATGTATAATACATCTGTAAATGATTATTAAATCATTTGTAACTGATGTTACATAATATATACAAGCTATTGGTAGCTTGTTCATGTTTAACATATGCTTTGTTAAACATTCCTAAAGTATCTATAAATCCTTAGTACATGTTATTATGTGCCCTATAGTAAAGTGAAGACAGTTCATCATTTACAACTGTCTGTTAATGTGTTTGTTCATGTTTAACATGCTTTGTAAAACATTCCTAAAATATCTATAAATCCTTTGTACATGTTATTATGTGCCCTACAGTAAAGTGAAGACAGTTCATCATTTATGACTGTCTGTTAATGTGGACTTGAAGGTATTAGTAACTATTCATGAATAAGCCATGTATAATACATCTGTAAATGATTATTAAATCATTTGTAACTGATGTTACATAATATATACAAGCTATTGGTAGCTTGTTCATGTTTAACATATGCTTTGTTAAACATTCCTAAAGTATCTATAAATCCTTAGTACATGTTATTATGTGCCCTATAGTAAAGTGAAGACAGTTCATCATTTACAACTGTCTGTTAATGTGTTTGTTCATGTTTAACATGCTTTGTAAAACATTCCTAAAATATCTATAAATCCTTTGTACATGTTAGTATGTGCCCTACAGTAAAGTGAAGACAGTTCATCATTTATGACTGTCTGTTAATGTGGACTTGAAGGTATTAGTAACTATTCATGAATAAGCCATGTATAATACATCTGTAAATGATTATTAAATCATTTGTAACTGATGTTACATAATATATACAAGCTATTGGTAGCTTGTTCATGTTTAACATATGCTTTGTTAAACATTCCTAAAGTATCTATAAATCCTTAGTACATGTTATTATGTGCCCTATAGTAAAGTGAAGACAGTTCATCATTTACAACTGTCTGTTAATGTGTTTGTTCATGTTTAACATGCTTTGTAAAACATTCCTAAAATATCTATAAATCCTTTGTACATGTTATTATGTGCCCTACAGTAAAGTGAAGACAGTTCATCATTTATGACTGTCTGTTAATGTGGACTTGAAGGTATTAGTAACTATTCATGAATAAGCCATGTATAATACATCTGTAAATGATTATTAAATCATTTGTAACTGATGTTACATAATATATACAAGCTATTGGTAGCTTGTTCATGTTTAACATATGCTTTGTTAAACATTCCTAAAGTATCTATAAATCCTTAGTACATGTTATTATGTGCCCTATAGTAAAGTGAAGACAGTTCATCATTTACAACTGTCTGTTAATATGTTTGTTCATGTTTAACATGCTTTGTAAAACATTCCTAAAATATCTATAAATCCTTTGTACATGTTAGTATGTGCCCTACAGTAAAGTGAAGACAGTTCATCATTTATGACTGTCTGTTAATGTGGACTTTCTCCTTACCTGTTGCAAACTACCTGGCTTTCATGAATGCAGACACCAAACAATTACTAGAATTATCATTCATGTTAAGCAAATGATGCGTAAGACATTCGTAAAGAGTAAGTAAACCATTTGTGGTGTTAGGGACCAAAAAAGTCACTACAAAGTACTACCAATCAACTCTAAATTGCCTGAAACGTACTCCTAACAGGTTTTTGGGGGGACGATTTTGGCCTCCACACTTAGTGATTATTTCGGATTTAACTTTCGTTTCGGTGGTGACCAACTTTCGTTTCGGTAGTTTGATTACAAAATGTAAGTTGTGTAAAAAATAATCTGACTATACTAAGTTGTTATTTGTAAGTTTACAAAATGTACTAAAGTACAGTGAACGTCTGTGCGGTTTGTCTTCATCACTGAAAATAACGTACATGTAAACAGTTGTCATGTGCAGTTGGGGTGAAGAAACACAACCATTTCACTCCTAATAATACCTATTTGATTTGACATCCTGACTTGCTGCTGTAGCTGAGGCTTGAACCTGTTATCTGCAGCTCACTAGTCAGTGACTCTATCCATTCACCTACAGCTGTTTCCTTGGAATCTGCGGTTCTGAAAATTTTTGTTGTCAACCCCCCAAATTGACATGTATTTGGGCAGTGGACCCCAATGTGAAAAGATGTAGTGTCAGGGCCCCCCATGAAAAAGATTTATATTTATGCTGTAACACATTTTTTTTAAGTTATTTGTCTTGTTTGTTGTTCAAGTCAAAGCACCAGGAAGGCTGTACTTGTCAGCCATCTGTTAGCTCAATGGGTTGAGACGCAGTATTCATGATCCAGAGCCCATGAGTTCAAATCCCATTGATGTCTTTCCTATGATTCTTTCCTTTGCAGACTGGCTTCCAGAAGATAAACTGAAAACTACCAGGAAGGCTATATTTGTCATCCAACTGTTAGCTCAATGGGTTGAGACGCAGTAGACATGATCCAGAGGCCATGAGTTCAAATCCCATTGATGTCTTTCCTATGATTCTTTCCTTTGCAGACTGGCTTCCAGAAGATCAACTGAAAACTACCAGGAAGGCTGTACTTGTCAGCCATCTGTTAGCTCAATGGGTTGAGACGCAGTATTCAAGATCCAGAGGCCATGAGTTCAAATCCCATTGATGTCTTTCCTATGATTCTTTCCTTTGCAGACTGGCTTCCAGAAGATCAACTGAAAACTACCAGGAAGGCTGTACTTGTCAGCCATCTGTTAACTCAATGGGTTGAGACGCAGTATACATGATCCAGAGACCATGAGTTCAAATCCCACTGGTGTCTTTACTGTGATGCTTCCCTTTGCAGACTAACTTCTAGAAAAACAAGTTAAAACCACCAGAAAACCTGTAACTCTCAGCCAACAGCATAGCTCAACTGGTAGAGCGTCTGTCCAATAACTTGACTTGACTTGAGTGGGTTCGATTCCCACTCGAGTCAAGTGTCCCCGGTAACTTGGGGCAACGGATAAATTGACTGATATCCTTAGTGATGCTTCCCTTTGCAGACTAACTTCTAGAAAAACAAGTTAAAAACACCAGAAAACCTGTAACTCTCAGCCAACAGCATAGCTCAACTGGTAGAGCGTCTGTCCAATAACATGACTTGACTTGAGTGGGTTCGATTCCCACTTGAGTCAAGTGTCCCCGGTATCTTGGGGCAACGGATAAATTGACTGATATCCTTAGTGATGCTTCCCTTTGCAGACTAACTTCTAGAAAACAAGTTAAAACCACCAGGAAACCTGTAACTCTCAGCCAACAGCATAGCTCGACTGGTAGAGCGTCTGTCCAATAACATGACTTGACTTGACATGAGTGTCAAGTCAAGTCATGTACCCCAAGATACCGGGGACACTTGACTCAAGTGGGAATCGAACCCACTCAAGTCAAGTCAAGTCATTGGACAGACGCTCTACCAGTTGAGCTATGCTGTTGGCTGAGAGTTACAGGTTTTCTAGTGGTTTTAACTTGTTTTTCTAGAAGTTAGTCTGCAAAGGGAAGCATCACTAAGGATATCAGTCAATTTATCCGTTGCCCCAAGTTACCGGGGACACTTGACTCGAGTGGGAATCGAACCCACTCAAGTCAAGTCATGTCATTGGACAGACGCTCTACCAGTTGAGCTATGCTGTTGGCTGAGAGTTACAGGTTTTCTGGTGGTTTTAACTTGTTTTTCTAGAAGTTAGTCTGCAAAGGGAAGCATCACAGTAAAGACACCAGTGGGATTTGAACTCATGGCCTCTGGATCATGTATACTGCGTCTCAACCAATTGAGTTAACAGATGGCTGACAAGTACAGCCTTCCTGGTAGTTTTCAGTTGATCTTCTGGAAGCCAGTCTGCAAAGGAAAGAATCATAGGAAAGACATCAATGGGATTTGAACTCATGGCCTCTGGATCTTGAATACTGCGTCTCAACCCATTGAGCTAACAGATGGCTGACAAGTACAGCCTTCCTGGTAGTTTTCAGTTGATCTTCTGGAAGCCAGTCTGCAAAGGAAAGAATCATAGGAAAGACATCAATGGGATTTGAACTCATGGCCTCTGGATCATGAATACTGCGTCTCAACCCATTGAGCTAACAGATGGCTGACAAGTACAGCCTTCCTGGTAGTTTTCAGTTGATCTTCTGGAAGCCAGTCTGCAAAGGAAAGAATCATTGGAAAGACATCAATGGGATTTGAACTCATGGCCTCTGGATCATGTATACTGCGTCTCAACCCATTGAGCTAACAGTTGGATGACAAATATAGCCTTCCTGGTAGTTTTCAGTTGATCTTCTGGAAGCCAGTCTGCAAAGGAAAGACATCAATGGGATTTGAACTCATGGGCTCTGGATCATGAATACTGCGTCTCAACCCATTGAGCTAACAGATGGCTGACAAGTACAGCCTTCCTGGTGCTTTGACTTGAACAACAAACAAGACAAATAACTTTAAAAAAATGTGTTACAGCATAAATATAAATCTTTTTCATGGGGGGCCCTGACACTACATCTTTTCACATTGGGGTCCACTGCCCAAATACATGTCAATTTGGGGGGTTGACAACAAAACGTTTCAGAACCGCAGATTCCAAGGAAACAGCTGTAGGTGAATGGATAGAGTCACTGACTAGTGAGCCGCAGGTAACAGGTTCAAGCCTCAGCTACAGCAGCAAGTCAGGATGTCAAATCAAATAGGTATTATTAGGAGTGAAATGGTTGTGTTTCTTCACCCCAACTGCACATGACATCAGTTTACATGTACGTTATTTTCAGTGATGAAGACAAACCGCACAGACGTTCACTGTACTTTAGTACATTTTGTAAACTTATGACTCTGAGTAGAGTATAGCCTGACTTAAACAAACAAATAACAACTTAGTATAGTCAGATTATTTTTTACACAACTTACATTTTGTAATCAAACTACCGAAACGAAAGTTGGTCACCACCGAAACGAAAGTTAAATCCGAAATAATCACTAAGTGTGGAGGCCAAAATCGTCCCCCCAAAAACCTGTTAGGAGTACGTTTCAGGCAATTTAGAGTTGATTGGTAGTACTTTGTAGTCCCTAACACCACAAATGGTTTACATACTCTTTACGAATGTCTTACGCATCATTTGCTTAACATGAATGATAATTCTAGTAATTGTTTGGTGTCTGCATTCATGAAAGCCAGGTAGTTTGCAACAGGTAAGGAGAAAGTCCACATTAACAGACAGTCATAAATGATGAACTGTCTTCACTTTACTGTAGGGCACATAATAACATGTACAAATGATTTATAGATATTTTAGGAATGTTTTACAAAGCATGTTAAACATGAACAAACACATTAACAGACAGTTGTAAATGATGAACTGTCTTCACTTTACTATAGGGCACATAATAACATGTACTAAGGATTTATAGATACTTTAGGAATGTTTAACAAAGCATATGTTAAACATGAACAAGCTACCAATAGCTTGTATATATTATGTAACATCAGTTACAAATGATTTAATAATCATTTACAGATGTATTATACATGGCTTATTCATGAATAGTTACTAATACCTTTATAGATGATTTTTAACCGTAGTTATAAAGGTTTTAGTAATCATTTACGAATGTCAATAAACAGGTTGTTAATGATTTGTTAATAGTCTACAAACTGCTTATAAACGTTTATAAATGCTTTAGAATGGGTCGTTACAAATGATTTAATAATCTTTTACAGATGTATATAAATGGCTTATTCATGAATAGTTCACTACTTACTAATACTTTACAAATGATTTGTAACTGCAGTTATAAAGGTTTTAGTAATCATTTACGAATGTCAACAAACAGGTTGTTAATGATTTGTTAATAGTTTACAAACTACTTATAAACGTTTATAAATGCTTTATAACGGGTCATTATTGTAAAGTGCTACCCAATTTAGAGTTGATTGGTAGTACTTTGTAGTGATATTTTTTTGGGTCCCTAACATTCATCGAGCTCTGGACTTAGTAAATTCACCATTGGGTCACTACCGAAACGAAAGTTGGTCACTACCGAAACGAAAGTTAAATTCGTTTTTTTAGAGTTGATTGGTAATTTTCGGGGACACAAAATTGATTGGTAATTTTCGTTTCGGTAAAATAAATTTCACCGAAACGAAAATTACCAATCAACTCTAAATTGCCTGAAACGTACCCCTAACAGGTTTTTGGGGGGACGATTTTGGCCTTCACACTTAGTGATTTTTTCGGATTTAACTTTCGTTTCGGTAGTGACAAACTTTCGTTTCGGTAGTGACACAATGGTGAAAAAATAAATGTACTAAGTCCAGAGCTCGATGACTGATATGGACCAAAAAAAGTCACTACAAAGTACTACCAATCAACTCTAAATTGCCTAAAACGTACTCCTAACAGGTTTTTGGGGGACGATTTTGGCCTGCACACTTAGGGATTTTTTCAGATTTAACTTTCGTTTCGGTAAAATAAATTTTACCGAAACGAAAATTACCAATCAACTCTAAATTGCCTGAAACGCACTCCTAACAGGTTTTTGGGGGGACGATTTTGGCCTCCTCACTTAGTGATTTTTTCGTATTTAACTTTCGTTTCGGTAGTGACAAACTTTCGTTTCGGTAGTGACACAATGGTGAAAAAATAAATGTACTAAGTCCAGAGCTCGATGACTGTTAGGGACCAAAAAAGTCACTACAAAGTACTACCAATCAACTCTAAATTGCCTAAAACGTACCCATAACAGGTTTTTTGGGGGACGATTTTGGCCTGCACACTTAGTGATTTTTTCGGATTTAACTTTCGTTTCGGTAAAATAAATTTTACCGAAACGAAAATCACCAATCAACTCTAAATTGCCTGTACTCCTAACAGGTTTTTTTGGGGGGGATTTTGGCCTCCACACTTAGTGATTTTTTCGGATTTAACTTTCGTTTCGGTAAAATACATTTACCAATCAACTCTAAATTGCCTGAAACGTACTCCTAACAGGTTTTCCGGGGGACGATTTTGGCCTCCACACTTAGTGATTTTTTCGGATTTAACTTTCGTTTCGGTAGTGACCAACTTTCGTTTCGGTAGTGACCCAATGGTGAATTTACTAAGTCCAGAGCTCGATGAATGTTAGGGACCAAAAAAAAAGTCACTACAAAGTACTACCAATCAACTCTAAATTGCCTGAAACGTACTCCTAACAGGTTTTCGGGGGGACGATTTTGGCCTCCACACTTAGTGATTTTTTCGGATTTAACCCTGTAGAACCTGAACTATGAAGGAAAGGTCAGAAAATTCCAAAATTTTGAAAAGGGACACTTTATTGGGTCTTAAAACATTTTTGATTTTTTTTTTTTTTTTTTAACATTCCTTTGTATCATTTATTTGTTGTATCATATTTGATACAAGGGGTATTACAAGGGGTATTTTAAGTCGGTTTTACTGCCTCCCCCTGGCCAGCCGGGGGGCCTGATTGAGGGGAAAGGAACTGGTTGGAATAACGTGTTCCTTCCACACACTACGTCCAACCAGGGAAACTCTCCCCTGTCAGGTGATAAGAAGGTCAGTTGGCTCTCATGCATTGAAGGAGGCATGAGCTCGGCCCTTGCCTCCCTAGGTTGGCAGAGGGAGTGTAGTGCCCAGGATTACAGTAGCTGTTTAAAATCCCGTGCTCATCCCGTGCTCATACGGGCGGACGGACATAACATACGCTGGGGGTCCCTGGACCCCTCTTTGATAACTTCAGCAATTCATGCTCGTCCCTATTGGTGGTCTAAGTCCACATGGCAAATTTGGACTTGATGGCATGCTGCAAACTGGAGTTATAGCTGTTTAAAATCCCGTGCTCATCCCGTGCTCATACGGGCGGACGGACATAACATACGCTGGGGGTCCCTGGACCCCTCTTTGATAACCAGTGGCACGTGTGGCCAATGAGAGGAGAGATGGCATAGGCAATCTCCAAGTCCGTGTGTGTGTGTGTGTGTGTGTGTGTGTGTGTGTGCGCGTGTGTTTGTATGTGTTGCTTCTTTGCCGTGCTCATCCCGTGCTCATACGGACGGACACGGAGACAAAGTCAAATGTAGAGCGGTTGGCACCGCTAAAAACATACATTACCCACTTCAGCTCTATATACATTTCGGCCATTTGAAAATAGCCGATCTACAAGCTCACAATGCGTCGCGATGCGACGCATTGTGAGCTTGTAGATCTGCTATTTTCAAAAGATTTTTATACATTTGAAAACTTGAAATGGAACATTCTGCATAATGAGTACTTTCTACTTTTGGTACTTTAAGTACATTTTGATGCCAACACTTTTGTACTTTTACTCAAGTATATTTTGAATTCCGGACTTTTACTTGTAACAGAGTATTTGTATATTGCAGCATTGATACTTCTACTTCAGTAAAACATTGGAGTACTTTTTCCACCACTGCAGAACAGGAGAAATGGAAGAACAGGAGACGTCCAGGAGATGGGGTCAAAATAACAGGATTCCCCTGGTGAGAACAGAAGGGTTGCCAGGTCTGGTATATACCCTCTCCGTCATTCTCAATATTCATCTCTGCAAATAAAGATGCCACTCCAGATAGCCACACATTTTGGGAGATGGGTGATGACAGTGATGAAATGTGTCACCGTTTTGCCCGCACTTACCATTACATGCTCAGCACATGCCAGATGGCCTAAATCAAGTCTTCATTGGGTTACTGTGCTTCATCACCCCTATTCCTAATATCAGGCGGGAGTGGGGGGGAGGAGAGAGATGGAGATGGAGAAGGAATATAGAGAGGGAGAGCGAGGTAATTGTGGTACAGTGGTAACGGCTGTCACTTGTAATCTCGTCTCGGTGGAGTCGGCGTAGGACAGGCAGACCGCTAGTTAACACAATGACGGGTATATGGCCTCAATTGAATCTTTTAATGGTTGTTTCTCTACCGCCCGTCTCTCAGCTTTTATGACATTTGCCAAGCCTCCCTATTCAGCCTGCCTTATCATTTTTCATCCCATAAATACTGTGGATGGTGAACACTTTCCATATACGCGTCTGCAGCTAGGTTGTAAACCGTGTGTGTGCGCGTGTGCGTGCGTTTGCGTGCGTGCGTGCGTGCGTGCCTGCGTTTGCGTGCGTGTGTGCGTGCGTGCGCGTGTGTGTGTGTGTGTGTGTGTGTGTGTGTGTGTGTACGTGCGTGTCCGCTATTTTGCAAAAGAGCTCAGGGCCTTGTCCTTGATCCATGTCATCTTTAGAGATGTAATATCTGACAGCGTAGATATGCTCAGCGTGAGCTTGTAGATTGGCTATTTTTTGTCATACAACAAAGTCTAAATTGGGCTTAAGATGACAACAGCTATAGCCTCAGTGTTAGAGAGGGCTCTGAATCTGACTGACAGGGGTGTTTTTTTTTTATAACCCAAGAAAATGTAAATTAAAGAATAAAGGGGGTAGTTCCCCTGGTAAGAGCAATCTTCTCTATCCGTCACTATCATAAATAAATAGATGACCTAATGATAATCAAAAAAGAAAAGAAAAAAGAATGAAAGTTGTCTTGCATTCACACGGACCCTAGCATCCTATTCTACATAATACTTTTTCCTTTTTTTTGTGCTATTGATTGATTGAATTGAATTGAATTGAACACTATAGTCAGTCACACAATGTAAAAACAGCACAGAGGTAGGCCTACAGTAAACCATTTAGGCTAAAAGGATCACACATTGTGGTCCTACAGTATGTATATAATTAATCACAGCATGGAATATTTCCCACATGAATACATGTCATCAACAAAGACAAATAGCTATATTTACAGAGGAGGAAAAGACAAAAAGGGAAAACAGTGGTAGTGTATGACCCCTCATTTCAATGGGATTTATTAACCAGCTCTACAACCAGCATGAATGTGTTTAAGCCCAGGATTTGCACAGGAAGTGTTGCAATTCGTCCATGAGGGTCCTGAATTTGGCCAATGCCCACGGCTTGCTGGCTGGCGCCGTGGCGTGGGAAAGAAACCTGTCCTGCTCCGCTACAAGGTAAGGTAGCTTGCAGACACCCTCAGCTTATATACTTCATGCCAAATGTCTCTGGATACAAGTTATAAACATAAATGCATAAATGAATACATAAAAACATAGCTGTCAAACAAATTACTAGGCAACAAAAATTGTTGGGTGAAACTGTTTCTTGGAAAACATGGAAAAAGAGGACGTAACTGGCTGAGCCTTGTATAATAAAAGATTTACTTACAGTACACACACACACACACACACACACGCACACGCACACGCACACGCACACGCACACACACACACACGTGCGCGCGCGCACGATAATATGAACAGACCTCAGTTCTATGTAGCTGCTGCCATAGCCTCCAGCTGTATAAGCCTTGGAGCCATACAGAATATCTCTTATATAATCCCAGCTCCAAGGCCACCTATTTGAAGAAATATCCAGCCAGTATAACAGATAGATAGATGGTGAAGCTGAAAGGTGGGAGATTGTCTTTCAGCACCATTGATACGAGAGGAACAATGAAATTATTGCGCTGCTGACCGCACTGGACCCGGCGAGTGAAAACGTCCCGGGTGCCACGCAGGTGAAGCCCATTTATCCTTATCCTGAAGTGATGTTGAATCCGAGTTTGAGGTTGCTGCTCGCCAGCTCCAAAGAGGGAAGATCACAAACTAATCTGATGATGGCTGCACAAACTCACAGATCCTCCAGACTGCTATGAAGGCAATGCCAAGTGTGATATGAGTGATGGTCCAAAGCACTGGGTGTTAGGTCTAACTGTGATGTGCAAGAACTCTCTCACATTGCCTGGAAGAATGTCATTCTAAGACAAAAGGGCTCGGCGTGTGTTGCATGAACGAAATGCACAGTTAATTTGGTACATCTGTCTTTTTTGAAATGGACTTGTCAAAGAGAGGGTTTCGTGATGAATGGAAAGATGCAGTCATAAGACGAAGCAGAATTGTCACCTGCAACGTTTACTGATCGGCGAGTTAATTATTCTACTCCATTCTATTCTGTGTCCGAGTTTTGGTGGATGTCAAGCTGTCCCATGTGCCATTAGTGATGTCAATGCCACTCAATTTTGTGAAATGATGTGGTTTCAGAGTGAAGACCCCATGTTGTTCATTATTTGTTGCTGGCTCTGACCTCTATGTCTTGAAAACTGTAAGTGCCCCCCCCCCCCAACACACACACGCACACGCACACACACACACACACACACACACACACACACACACACACACACACACACACACACACACACACACACACACACACACACACACACACACACACACACAATAACATCCTCTATAATGTGTGTCTGGAGCCCCAGGTTGGTAAAGAAAACATCCCCTCCTTTTCATACTGTAAAGTACTCATGATGTTATTTCCTCTGGCTCGTAATGAAAAAAAGGCACAGTATTCTGTCTGTCGCTCCGACCCCATGGATTAATACATTAAGTAACTATATCAAAGCCATTTTTAGCCAAACACTTAGAGCAGATATCCGGAACGCTTGACCTTGCTGTAATACAAAACGTCTATCCTTATCAAGGCCACCTCATTTAAGCAGGAGGAACACCTTGCATTAAGACAGCCATCAATCTAGCCATTATCAATCACGGGGAGGACTCACACACCACTATCTATTTATCTTGCCAAGTGCTCTATTAATATCAAATTAATTTCCCCATTGAGAGTATCAATCACTCAAGGAGATTTCTCTCAACTCATTAGCTTGGTAATTGTCCTTGTTTACAGGATAAAGTGAAAGGCATGATAGCTTGACGAGGGTGGATGGACAATCTATACAAACTTAAGTGGGTGCCTGCCTAACCCAATGCTACATCCCTCTATTACCACACATAGGCCTATATTACTGGACTGTCCATGTGTCTGTCATTTAGTGACCCTGTATCACAGTTTCTGTATTACTCTTACTCTGATTTGGGGAAAATGAGAGGACAAAAATAGCTTTTATAACTCAACCACCATTTTTTCTCAACCTTTTTTGAGCTAGTGCCCCCTATCTAATCCAGGTACCTTATGCCTTGCGCACCCCCCCCCACCCCTTAAATTATATTGCTTCCAGCGCCCCCCTGAACTTCTCTGTACGCCCCCTGGAGAAACACTAAATGAAACCCTACAATGTTGGCTCCTTTTTTCCTCTACACCAAAACTCTTCAACCAAATTAGCCGATCTACAAAGCTCACGACAAGCTTGTGAGCTTGTAGATCTGCTATTTATTGATAGATGCTTATTAACAGCACAGGTAGTACAGTCAGAGGTAATGCTAAAAGGATAACTCTGCCACCATAATGTGGAATGCCCTGACGCCATCCATTAAAGCATATGAATCACTGGTTTCTCTCAAAACTGGGCCTAGAAAAACATCCGTCAGAAAACTACAGGTGGAGATAGTTATTAAATGGCAGCTTAGCTCAGTACCTTTTCCAAATAGATTGTCCAATACTGATATTCAACTGGATACAATTGTTCCTTAAAGGTATATTTCACATTTGGGTCATTTTATCGTCTACTCAGGCTTTTGTGAGCCCCCCCAGACCGTTTTTAAGTTGCTTGATTCAGTATTTAGATATTTGATAATCATTTTATCAGACACGCCCCCTTCCTATACAAACCCATTATAACTTCAAACTCCATTTTTAACATGTTAGATTCATCAAAAACACCCGTCCTTGTTTCTGGTGACTCACCCTGCCCTCCTAATACGCGAGGGGGGCGTGTTTTTTTCGATAACTTTTTTCATTTATTTTTAATATTTTTGGGGGAAAATGAAAAAAATAAAAACAATAAAGAAAAAAAAATAAATGAAAAAAGTAACAGCTAGCCCAAAGTAAGTAAAAGTAATAACTGAATCAAGCAACTTAAAAATGGCCTGGGGGGCTCACAAAAGCCTGAGTAGACAGATAAAATGACCTGAAGTTTTTTTGAAAGTGAAATATCCCTTTAAAATGTGTCCCTGGATATACACACCGAAGTCTCTCTTTCCCAAGCAACATGCAGACTGCTGTGCTCATCATTTCTTATTTCATAAAGCAATAAGAAAGATGGCTTATGCCCATAAAAATGGTGTTAAAACAGATGAGAGCCATGTTCTGTCACCGGACCCAGCTGGCTATACCACACGGCTTGTGGAGCCTAGTTCAGTCTGCATGCACAATAGCTTATTCATGTAATATTTGTCATTTCTGAGAAGCCTATAGGCCTTGCATTTGAACTTAATTACTATGCGGTCAAACGAGTTTCCGCAGAGGTGGTCCAACACAGCACCCCAAGCAACAAAAGGTGTATAACTTATATAGATAAATAGGTTTGTTTTATGCAATATTGTCTTTAGATTTAATTTTTACACCTGGAGGATTCTTTTGTAATTAACTTAACATTTAACCCAAAGCCTCGTATGCATTCTCTCTCTAAACTCGCTCCTTTTAATCACCCTTTTAATAACTCCACATCAATTCCTGCCATGACTCATATACATAAGAATCCCCTTGCCCACCGCCCACACAAACACATTTGGTCTAATGATGCTCTCACAGCCCTGATTGTTGCATCAAGCTAAACACATTTAGCATACACACACACACACACACACACACACACACACACACACACACACACACACACACATACAGTGCACAGGGTTTCACGGGGTCACTGCTGCAAAGCAAAGAGCAAGAGGTTATTCAGATATTCATCTCCCTCTGTGTTTGTTTGTGTGTGTGTGTGTGTGTGTGTGTGTGTGTGTGCGTGTGTGTGTGTGTGTGTGTGTGTGTGTGTGCATGTGCGTGTGTGTGTGTGTGTGTGTGTGTGTGTGTGCGTGTGTGTGTGTGTGTGTGTGTGTGTGTGTGCATGTGCGTGTGTGTGTGTGTGTGTGTGTGTGTGTGTGTGTGTGTGTGTGTGTGTGTGTGTGTGTCTGTGTGTGTGTGTGTGTGTGCGTGTGTGTGTGTGTCTGTGTGTGCATGTGCGTGTGCGTGCGTGTGTGCGTGTGCGTGTGTGCGCATGTGTGTCTGTGTGTGTGCGCACGCACGTGTGTGCGTGTTTGTGCGTGCGTGTTTGTGTGTGTGTGTGTGCGCGCGTGCGTGTATGTGTGTGTGTGTGTGTGTGTGTGTGTGTTTGCGCGCGTGTATGTGTGTGTGTGTGTGTGTGTGTGTGTGTGTGTGTGTGTGTGTGTGTGTGTGTGTGTGTGTGTGTGTGTGTGTGTGTGTGTGTGTGTGTGTGTGATTGTTGGATGATTCCAGTCACAACAATTACATAGCTATCTCATATACCTGCAGGCTCTCTCATACCTGACCAACTCAATCTCTCTGTGTCTCTCCAATAATCAGAGTGACAGCGAGCAACCAGACATCGTTCACCCTCCGCCTCACTCCAGAATGGGTGCTGACCTACATATCAAAATCATAAGCTCCTGGTTTGTGTGATAGAGGGAGAGGGAGGGGGGGGAAAACATTCCATGATTGACAGTTCTTACTTTAGTTTAGTAAAACACATTGCATCCCCAGAGGTTTCTGTCTTTCTACGGTATGTGTATTGTCTGTCATAGGCATTATAACCACTTCAGCAGCCCTATACAATAGTATACATTTCGGCCATTTGAAAATAGCTGATCTACAAACTCACAATGCAATTCTTTATAGATTTTATACATTTGAAAACTTGTTAAATTGTACATTTCTGCTTAATGAGTACTACTACCTTGGGTACTTTAAGTACATTTTGATACCAACACATTTTGTACTTACTCAAGTAAATTTAGAATTCTGGACTTGTAACTGAGTATTTCTACATTGCAGTAGCCTATGGATACTTTTACTTAAGCAAAACATTTTAGCACTTTTTTCCACCACTGGTTATTATAGGTAAACGACTCCTATAAGGAAAATGGCCCCCCTGCCTCTGACTCCATAGGGTTCTCCTTTCCGTCTCAGCTGCGTTTCCGTCGCTCTACTGTAACAGTAGAGAGAGAACGGCTGAGAGAACACCTGGCTGTCTCGCTGTGTATTTTTATTAACGAGGCTGTGTCACCAAACTTTTAACAAATGGCCCCCCCCGGCCCCCCCAACGCCCCGAAAAAACCCCGCTCGGAAATTAAGCATCTGCATCATAAATCTTGGAAAGTTACAATAATTTGCAATTCACTCCCTCATCAAAGGCAATATTACCCTAATTTATTATCTCCCCGCACAAGGGGCGCGCAAAGGCCGTGGAGATAAGAGTTTATCAAGAGGGGGATTGATTTTCATTAACTGATCGTAATAAAGATGAACTGCCTGCCGCATACACTGACCAAGAGCCACACTTTATTGTAATTGGGCCAATTTATTTCATGAGCCACTGGTTCTACTTTTTTTGTCCCTCCCCTCCCCTCCCTTTTCTTTTTTTTAATATACTGTCTGCTCTTCAAAATTGGAATGTCCCTCTGCTGGATGTGGATGTATCAACCAAACATGCTGTTACATGGCAGTGTTGATTTCGTCGACTAAAACTATGACGAAAAATATTGGTCGACTACCCTTTCTCACTGACACAAACTAAATAAAACGTAAATAAAAACTAAGCTATGATGACTAAAACTAAGACTAAATATATTGACAATTTCGTCAACAAATAAAAACTAGACTAAAATGTTAGTGAGGGACTAGGGGAGAAGAGATCCAGTAGAACTAGAAGACAAGTCAATTTAAGGTTTGGTTGAGCTCGGGTGTTGTGCTCTGAAAATAGCAGATCTACAAGCTCACAACGCGTCGCGCTGCGACGCGTTGTGAGCTTGTAGATCGGCTATTTTCAGAATGCAACCAAGTGTAAAATCAGCCATTAAGACGACTAAAACTAAAACTAGACTAACAGTAAAACATTTCTGGTGAGTAAAATATGACTAAAACTAAATGGAATTTGATTCAAAAGACTATGACATCAAGGGGACGCGGTCCAGGTAAAACTGAATCAAAATGTGCCTTCAAAATCAACACAATCAATTACATGGTGCACATGCAGGGGTTTAGCTGTCTGTCATCGTGCTGTAATGATGTGGCACTCAAAGGTTTTAACGTACTGTACAAGACCCCAAAATAATATGTATTTGGCCATGGACCCCCATTTGAAAATGTTTTGTGCCAGGGACCCCCCAGAAAAATAAAATAAAATAAAAAATTGTTAAAAATTTTCCAAACATATTTTTCAAACATTTTCAAAATTAGCAGGTGTACAAGCTCGCAGCACGGCACGAAGTGACACGCTGTGAGCTTGTAGGTCTGCTATTTTGGAATAGCCAACATATAACGTGGCTAAAATGATTGTGATGATATGCTTATTCAGTGCCAATGACGTGTAACACGTCCATTTTTTTTGCAACGCCCAGAGTGCCAATGACATGTAACACGTCAAAACCCTGTTTTCAGTGTTTTTACGCTAGATGGCGCTGTTCGCCAACCTATGAGTGATCCTATCACTTCTGGAGAAGAGTAGATCCGGACATAACGTGATCACAACAAACCCAGCCCCGTCCGATCTAATGTTAAAGGATTTAGACTCTGTTTTCTCGTTTCTTTTCTACGTTTTTTTGTCGAGAACAAGATATATTCAACAGCTAATAACTAAATAGGCTGCCCTAGCCTTCCTGCTTTTGTGTCTAGAGGGGCTGGTTTAAAATCAGAGGGGAGAGAATGCACCTGATCCCATTGGTTCACCGATCTGTCCATCAGCCTCCGCCCCGTCAACACCAACATTTGGAGCGACGCCCACTGCACTCTGGTTGGTCGGGGAAATGAAACACTTCCTATACCCGGAACACCAACTCGCTGGTCCAGGCTTTTATTTTTTTTAGCAAAACTAATAAATAAAAGCTCGGAGATCGAGGCTAATAACTAAAGAACGGAGGGTCGCGGTGACACACTTTTTCTTTCACCGAAGCAGAGACACTCCTCCGTCTTTTGCGACACTCTGTGTGTCGATCATCCTGGAACAAAATATTCTGTGGCTCTTGAAAGGTTTGTAAAAAATGTTCAAAAACGCTGGCACTGGCTGACTTCATTAATTCTGGCACTCAATGAGTTAACTACTTTTGCTGGGGACCCCCTGGAACGTGTGCTTTTCTTTACAGGTATATACTATTTACTGATAGGCTACATGCTACCTCTTCAGTGAAAAATGCATAATGATAATGTGCTATTCTTTCAGTGCCAGGTGTCCCGTCGCTGTATTTTCTTGTATTTACCTCTCACCAATAACAGATGTCCCGATGCATATCTCAGCCGTAGTCCATTTCCCCGAAACACGCCACCATCAAGTGACCTGCTAAGTGGTAAAGCAATGAGCCCTCAGTCTCCAAAATGACAGATAATCTAAATCATCTAGCATGCTGCTCCATTGAGTTTCCATACGAGTATGAAATGGGTACATTTTCCACTCCTAAAGCTTGGGAGCGTTTTATGATGCAGTACGAATGGTAAAGCAGACTTCTGTCTATTGCAAGCTGTATATGGGGAAGACATCCTAGTGTTATGTGGACCTGTGACTTTGGCCTCCCCAAAATGTGAATGAAGAATGAATGTTCTGCAAAAGCTGAACGTATATATGTGATAGGCGGTGACCTGGTTGCCATCTACAAGGCCATATGGCACTATCTTTGATAGTCACAGTTTTGACAATATAGGCTCTTTTCGACTATGAAGGGTAACCCGGCACGTTCCATATCCTGAAACTTTCCACAACCCATGAAGTTCTGTGATTGTTTTTGTTTACGTTTACATTATAACCACATTCACACCTGAAGGGTACATCATAAAAAAACAAACTCATGAAAAGAAAAGGCCGAAAATAGCCGAACTACAAGCTTGAAGATCTGCTTTTTTTTTTTTTGCTATTTAAAAAATGTTTTTAACCGTTTAAGACCTGGAACGCATCTGTGTCATTTTAGATTTCTTTGGCTATTCAAACGTGCTATGAGCTTGTAAATCTGCTATTTCTTTAAAATGTTGAAAATGTGTGCCAATCTTTGAATATATATTTTTTAAAGCGAACATTTGTAACTCAAATCTTTGCTTCCGGCGGTCCCTGGAACAAAATATTTTGAGATGGGGGTCCGCGGCCAAATACATATACATTTTGGGGTCAAAGTATAACTTGAGTTCTGGATTGCCTGAACTCAGGGCTAGTAGGCCTACCACCACCTCCTGAGCAGGGCCCCACGTTTGGTTCCGTATCTGAAACCGAGCCATAGCAATGGAAACAAATACAGAATCCATGAAATACATTGCACGGCACGGTTCACTTTGGTTCCTGTTGTCGAAAAGAGCCATATAGTCTTATCATCATATTTGAACTTTTTGTGTTTTTCCGTATGCTCATACTACAGCAGCATCAAACTAAAGTATCACAAGTAGCAGGCTCAAAACACGGCGTGAAGCAACACGTTTTGAGCTTGTAGATCTGCTATTTTTGATACTTTTGAATTTGAATCATGAAAAGTAACAGTCTTGGACTTATGAGGTTTCCACCCGAAAGAGACAATATGATAATCACTATCTATGCAGTATGGCCTCTTCACAGTTATAAGTGTTTGGTGGTAGACTGAGGCGACAGGGCTGTAAAAAGGTTGGACTCAACTAACTGAATGCAGTCATCACAGTCCTTTGGACATAGGCCGACTACAGTATATTGTTGCTGTTGGGCAGAAACCGGGCTCTTGTACCGCCATATTTTTTTTCATAAATTAATGCCCTACTTCAGGGGTCTTCAACAAGGGGTCCAGGACCCCTAGGGGGTCCTCAGAGTTACTACAGGGGGTCCGCCAAATCTTTGTGTGATAGGATTTTTTTTTTACATTAACCACTTGAACTCTAGTATCCCTTTTCTGAGGAAAACTTTAGCCAAAAATAGCAGATCTACAAGCTCACAACGCCTTGCGCTTTTTGGCAAAGAGTTATAGGTGTAGAGGTAGCTCTGAATATAGCCTAGTGTGGACTGCGTCCCCATAAGGCTATGGTACTGATCAGAGCCTTCTATTAGAGAGTTGCGCCAATGAGGGGTCAGAAACAGCGTCGGTCACGTGGTTCATGTAGCTGGAAATAGTGACAAGGAGCCGTCGACTTCAATGCATTCCATGAACTTCCGGTTTAGGGATTTGTCACTATTCGCCAATGTATGTGTATGTAGAAGACCTGGCCCGAAGAAGTGAACGGAGTTGGCGTAACTCTCTAATAGATGGCACTGGTACTGATGAGCCAATGCAGCCGACCCACAGGGTACAATAACGTGTCGTCGGTAGTGAAAATAAGGAATACACTTTCGCTGCTCACCAACACAAAGACGCTTTTGTGGAGTTGAAAGCCAACTCTACTAAGTGGGAACACTCTGAGCCTCGCCCCTCACGTATAAAATACATTTTTTGGCCAAAATGTCAAATATTCCACCGGACGGAGAGACACTTCCTGGTTCAGAGACGTTTTTATACGGAACATCGCCTCTAATGTCACAGTGCAGAATAACATCCAATGATACGTCATCTCAAGGTGTAATGTGTGGCAGTAGTGAGTTGGCACCGTGATGGTGCTGCCGAAGATTTAAAAAAAAAAGTAGTAGTGTCTCCATCCGGTGGAATATTTTACATTTTGGTCAAAAAGTGTATTTTAGACCTGAGGGGGGGGGGGGGTTCAGATTTTTTGAGTATTTTCTGTAGGAAATACCATTAATGTAGTGGTTGCAAAGGTATTAATTGATTGCCCGAGTCCCGTGGTCCGAGTTCTGGTCCGGTTCTGATGAATATGAAGTAGTTCCGGTAGATTAGTAGATTTGGTGGGGGCCGCTCATTAAAAATAAATGAATACAAAAAAACTAGCATCATTTGTATTGTTGACCTATTTCTACCAGGTTTCGTTAAACTTCAACCCCTCTGTCACATGGTACTATTTTTCGTGTCCAGAATCACTGCGTACTCAGCCTACTCACTCACAAAATATATGACACAAAAAATAGTACCATGTGACAGAGGGGTCGAAGTTGAACGAAACCTGCACTATATGGTAGAAATAGGTCAACAATACAAATGAAGCTATTTTTTTTTATTCATTTTTTTTTAATGAGCGGCCCCCACCAAATCTACCAGAACTACTTCATATTCATCAGAACCAGACAAGAACCGGACCAGAACTCTGACCACGGGACTCTGGGAAATTCATTAATACCTTTGCAACCACTACATTAATGGTAAGTATTTCCTACACAAAATACTCAAACAATCTGAACTAACCCTTTAAGGGGACGCGGTCCACTCTTGTCTAGACTATATTCAGAGCTAGTGTAGAGGGGGAAAAAGAGCAGCAAAAGTTTATCTGAAACACAATTTTATACAATGTAGGGGGGGTCCCTGCTCCATCTCTCTCTCTCTCTCAGCTAGGGGGTCCTTGGCCTGAAAACGTTGAAGACCCCTGCCCTACTTGATCATACTGCAACGTCACACAAAAGTATCATAAGTAGCAGATCCACCAGCTCGAAACGTGGTGCGAAGCGACGCATTTTGAGCTTGTAGATCTGCTGCTTTTGCTATTTTTGAATTTGAATCCTGAATAGGAACAATTTTGGACATATGAGGTTTCCAGCTGACTGAAATGATGTACAATACATGCAAAAGAGGTACATTTCTTGTGCAATAACTCCCCCTCTCTTTGACTTGTGGATATGCAGTTCAACTCGATACAAGTCTAAGAAAACAAAACATCCAGTTTGAATTTTTATTGTAAAATTGAAAAAAAGGAGAGAAAGAGAGAAAAGCCCCGATAAGCATTTCTTTTTGATACATATCTTTATCTTAACCATAAAATAAATAAATAAAAATGAAATCAATAAATATACTGAGGATGAAATAAGCAAATAAATAAATAAATAAGATACAAAATAAAAAAATCAGTCAACAAATAAATAAATTGACATCAAGTTAACGTACTTGACCAAATAAATAATTATAAAATCATGGAATCATCAGTCATTATTAATATGAAATAATCTAAGCAGCAAGTATTTAAGAAATTTCAACAGGGGGAAAAAAACGTTTGGTTTCTCAGGCTATTACAGAACACATATTTTCTTTTTTTTTTCTTCTTCTTTTTCATTTGTTTTTCTTTTTTATAAAAAAGGTACTGCTTTCCATTTCACTTAAACCATGCTGTACTGACACCGTCAGAGAGACAGGTGGCGCTCTCCTCTTTAGAAAAAAACAACAACCTGTAAACAGCATTTTTCTCCTCCAGGTTAAGAGAATAGTACTGAGATGCCTCCTTTTGCGCCCCCATCGTATGTCAGTAAAGTCTACTTAACAGACTCAATAGTTTTGTTTATATATTTTTGTATGCTTGTGCTGAGAAACCAGAAATTTAACATCTTTATAAAGCGAAACCCACCCCTCCCCACCACCCGCCCCCATTCAAACCCTAACCCATATGTACCCAAAGAAAGGTCCTGTGCTGATTTTCCATAATATACAGTTTTCATATTTATAATAAGCTACTATCCTTAGCATTCAAACCATAGTTAAAGAATCATATTGTTAATACGAGTAGTACCATAATCATAGTCTTTAACCCCTCCCCCCCCCATCCCCCTATTGAGCATGCTCAGAGATTGAAAGGGCAACATGGTATGATGACAAGTATGAAACATGGCAATATGGAGGCAATAATGAAAATTATGTAAAACATCAAGTTTAGCTCCAGCTCAAACAGTCTATTAATAGTGCAATGATACTCATTACTGCTGTTTCCTCTCACTGACAGGTTATAAAGGGAAGAAGCCTTTCAAAAGGATTTCCAAATAATTTTGAAAACTTTCCAGATGAAAATAGCATGTAAACTATGGCCAAATGGTGGAATGTAAGTTTTTCCCTGACTGAATTGCAGATATTGCATTTTGCTGAATGAATAAAAGTATAATTGTACATTTGGTACCTTACAACTGTAAGCTTGATAGGCAGGACAAACACTAGCTAATACTAACCATCTCTTTCCCCAAACCTTCACTATTCTAACTGTTCATTTGCGCCTCGTCTTTTCCTCGGCAGAATTAAATTATCTCAACATGTTTCAAGCTCATTAAATTTCAGCCAGAGTTGCCATCTTTAATTTGCATTACCCAAGCTGTTGTGAAGGCCAAATTTAATTTGATTTTAATAATTTAGAAAAGCCTCCAGTTGAAATCCCATAAGAAAAGATTTTTGAGCAGGTTTATAAGGCCCTGAAAGCCCTAAGGATAGACTATCATATATCATGGCTTCATAAAGGTGCAAGTCCTGATCGTGGTAGCGGGAACCGCCAGTAAGTCACCAGGAAAAAAGAATACTCCCTTTTGCCAAATATATGTGAAAATCTACCTGTCACAAAATAATGTTACAGTACATCATTATGTCCTGAATCTCTCCTGAATCTATCCCGTAACATGATAAAGTACTATAATACATCATTTGAATAATGAATATTTGCTGAATATTTATATAATGAATTGATATTAAATCTTCGAATAGATTTAAGTCATTTTCTCAAACAAATGTAAGACATATCTATGAGTAAATTAAATAGGCAGTTTTTCCTCACAGACACACTCCCATGATTTGGCAATTCCATATAGAGAAAAAGGCATTTCTTTTGTTGTCTCTCTTTTACCAGCACTTTTATGCAAGTTTCTTTTTTGCTTTTTAACGTGAAATACAGTGAATGCTGGTAAATGTACAACTGCCGGTCAACTTCATGCTCAAAAAGGTAACTCAAGTGGTGTACGAATTATAATTAATACTGTATACTAGTTTCTATAGATTGCGTATTTGCGAATAATGAGAGACAACTAGCAAAGGGGATCAGCCATGGTACCAAATGTCCTAGAACAGATACAACATTGCAGGGCAAAGGGAACCGAGAGAGCGACCATGTTGGCAGTCAATACTTGATGTAGCAGCACAGGATTCTGCTAATCCCTGTTCTACATGTGATAGTTCTATGGACGGAGCCATAATAAAGATAGCCTTACACAGTAATTCCATGAGTGAAGCAAGCACTGGTCAGAGCTTAGAACATTGATCAGAGACCTTTCTGAGTCCTTAGGAAAGGAGCACGAGCCCTTCACACAGAGCAACTCACAGTGTGAATGACAGAATGGTCCTAAACGGAATGCATTTGAATGGTAGATAACTGAATAAACGCAGAGACCGAAATGGTTTCAAATAAAAGCCAATGGAGAACAAGTATCATGAAAGAAATAATCATGACAATGAATCGCCAGCAGATTTCATCTTGGACATTTTGTGTGTTAGTCATAAGATAAGGTAAACCCTTTACTGATTCCCAGAGTGAAATTCAAGGCATAACCCTATATGTCTTTGTAATAGTATCAATGTAGATGCACTCACACTATACGTCGCAAAATCCCACAAATGCAAATGGAGCATAATGGACCATTATATACGTGTCCATTTAGTTACATTCGTACACAGGATTTTACTGTGTAGCTAATTTGACAAAACACTATGATATGGTGTGATGTGTCACGGGGCTGCGTTTCAGCAGAACCCATGTGTCACTGAAGCTAATGGAAAGCTGCCTTCCCCTTCCTTGCACATCAGCGATGGTGGTTGTTGTTGTTTGCGCGTTCCGGGCTTGTAACTCCCCCTTTTCCCTTTCAGGAGGCAGCAGCAGCTGTAGTAACTACACTTACTGTCAGCCTCACTGCCGTCTAATTGATGGATCATTTTGCTCTTAATTTGACCTCCTAAGGCTAAAGCCAAGCTGTTCATTGTGGTATACAAGCTCTTACTGTGCTATTATCCTCCCTCAGTAAGAGAAAGGAAAGAAGGAAAAAAAGATCTGCTCTTCACGAAAGTATAGTCACACGATCTAATAAGAGCCGACGCAGAATGGATGCAAATCTAGGGCAACACTTTCTTTTGCAAGTCTCAGTTTGACCTCATCATCATCGCTATGCTACGTAGCCTCCGTGGGCCTTTTTTTTTTGCATCTTAGTGATAATAAATTATAAATGTGTGTCGCGTCGATGTATAGAGTTCTGGCACGCAGTGACAAACAGTCTCACAGTATGTGCCGTCGCTCTGGTTTTTTTGGAGTTCCTCCCTGAGGCAATGGATGGGAGAGAGCGGAAGAAAGACACAGCTCTAGCATCCCCATCTCCCTCCAAATCCATCCATTGAGTGAAAAATGAACTATGTCAGCCCGGTCAATTCATTTTGAAATGCCAAAGTGTAATTGATTGTGCATCTTCTTCTTTGCCCCCACGGTGCTTGCTCCCCCACCTGATCAATATTAGCATTATCCTAATTATGGCGCGAGTTAGCTTGCGCCGTGGCCCTTCCGTAAACTGATGGTCCCCTATTAAAGAGTAAGATGTGTTGTTGGCACGGTGTGGGGGGGGGGGGGGGGATGCGAAGGGGGGAGCCCTCTCCCCTGCTGAGAGGCAGCTGGAGAGGCTTTGGCAGTGGGAGAGGCCAGAGGAGTGGACCCCGGCAGGCATGACTGTGATGCTTGGATGGAAATTTTATAACCATTGTCAGGGTAATTTGTATATTTTATTAACCAGTTAAAGATGCTGCGCTTCTTTTACTGCGCCCTGTACCCATGCTCTGCCGGGTGGCATTTTTACCACAGTGCTTTATGGTCAGATTATCTGTATTATCTGTGCTTTAATGAGAGAGAGCGCCGCCGCTTTCCCTCATCGTGGAATGCCTTTTTTCTTTCAGCGGGAAAGATGGCGATGACAATTGATCGTTATTGAAACGCGATTCTCTTGACAGGAGTGCGGCGAAGAAACGAAGACTGTATTGCACTATTAGTGGCTCAGTGTGTGTGTGTGTGTGTGTGTGTGTGTGTGTGTGTGTGTGTGTGTGTGTGCGATGTTTGATTTGACACCTTGTTACCGTGTCACTTTTGGCACTAATGCATGAGGCCTTAATGGCGAGTACTATGTGACTTAAGTGCTGTGTTGTTACTCTCGCAACACAGTAAAGTTGATAGATCACAAGTCCAAGATGAAAATGCCGTGATAAAGAATTTTATGGGTGAAGGAGTGATGAGTAAAAAAAGCAGATCTGAACATGCCCAGAACAATCTCTAACCCACGGATTCTACGCCACTAAAATAGTATAGCTTTTAATTTCTTTCTTTTTTTTTCTTCTTTTTCTTTTTTTTAACCATTTTCTGTTTTATTTTAATATTCTCAAACCCAGTAGCTATAAATGTAAAAGGAAAAGAAACCAAAACCCTTTTCCTCTTTTTTCAACCTGAAGCTAGTATTTCTTCTTAAAGTTAACATTGTAATATTATTAGTAGTAGTTTGTAGTATTAGTATCATTTAATACTATATATTACTGTTCAGAACAATAAAAATGTTTGGTCCTTTGGTCCCTTAGGGGTGAAAGATTTGCAGTTTCTACTGTTTGCTAATGGAAACCTCAGTGACCTCCGAGAGTCATAGTTCTGCGCTTTGCTGAGAGAGAGACGGCGAAAGAATAAGAGAAAGAGGGGAACGATAAAGAAGAAAGTCTATCAGTGGACATACAGAATAGCTTCTTTTTTTTCCACTGTTTTTCTTGATCTTCAAGTTTTAACCCTCATTTGTCCAGTATAGTAAAAGCCACAAGCGCCTCTTTCTTTATATATGTGTGTATATAATATGTATATAGAAATCTATCTGTTGTTGCTGCTTTTTTGTTTGTTAGTTTGTTGCTTAATTAACAATTCAAGTCTCAACAAGAAAAGTTTTGTTGTTCTCTGCGATTCATCGCATCTTTTTCAGTTTTTTTCTTTTTCTCTTTTTTTTTTAAACTTCTCTTGTTTCCACCGTTCCATCTGTTACTGTTGGTGATTTCCTCCTCTGTTTTCGGCCTCCTTCTTTTTGCCTCTTCCTTCTCCGCCATTATCCGCGTATATCTTCATCATAAGTAAATGCTGATATGTCTTCAAAAATTCCTTATTTGTTGATTTTTTTTTAAAACATATTTTTATGTGTTTTCAAAGGAAAAAAGTTTAACTCCTCCAGGATATTCTTCACTTGTCCTCCAAACCTAAAGGACAAAAGAGAAGAGGAAGAAAGAGAAAAGAGTAAAAAGCCATCTCAGATCTCGGGCTGCTCATTTCCCCCCCCCCCATCTTTCAAAAGATCCATTTCTTTCAACTTTGGATAGTTCAATATGGCCCTATTATATCAGAGTAATGGTCTGGAGAGAGCTAACCCACATTTGCAAACCAATCAATCTTTGTCAATCATGATGATGACAGATTTTCCCATAATTAGTAAGTCCGCTGCTGCATATAAAAATCAAACCTCATCGGCCCCCACAGCTTCTACATGTCTGCACATAACTGCAGTATACTGGACAATCTTAAAGGCTCACTGCAGAAATAGATGGACCTTGAAGAGAATATAGTGTTTTGCTAGGGAATGGGCATTTTGGCCCGCACCACAGACCAATCAGAAGTCACGGGTCGTTTTCAGCCGTATGACATGCCGAGTAACATTTTTAATACAGGTTTTGACCTGTATTAAAAATGTTACTTGAGTAAAAGTGCAAAAGTATTGGCATAGCTTATCCCAGGCTAGCTTTCTACCTAGCCTGGGATCCAGCCTGATTCACTACGTTCGGCGGATTTATTTTTCTCACTTCGCTTCTCAGTCTGGAAAGGCTCCTATCTCCAAGGGAGGCGGGACATGCCATACGGCTGAAAACGACCCGTGACTTCTGATTGGTCTGTGGTGCGGGGCGGGACAAAAACACCAGTGTGATCGTTGTGATTCGTTGGAACAACATCCAATCAGCAATTGATTGATTGATTGAATATTTTATTAGGCAAAAAATGTAAAACTTTGAATTGAGTTGTAACACAGTTACATTTAAAATACTTTGTCTAACAGGTCCGCTCATGAAAGTCCTTGCGGTCTTGTTTCCAATGAGGGCCTTGGTGTTCAATTCATAGACATATATAGTGGCACCGTACGGTTCAATATCAATACAAATAATACAGAAAAAGATAACACTATGTACAACAAGGGGGAAAAAACTATATGTACAAGAACAGGGGGGGGGGGGTCATCTGTCTAACGGGAAAATGGTACTACCTCCTCTTTTGGCCTCCTGAAAGGTGAGTTTTTAAGGCTCTTTTAAATGAGCCCAGCGAACTGCATTTTTTTGAGGGATGGGGTTAGACTATTCCAATCCTGGGTGGCAGTGCTGTAGAAGGAGAATTTGCCCATGTTTGTTTTATGGGTGGGTGGTACCAAATTGTTGTTAACGCTCCCTCTAGTATTGTGACTGTGGGTGTCGCTAACTTTTTGGAGGTATTTGGTTCTCTGGTTTACTCTTTTGACCACCTTTGTCGCCATGCTTTCACCTGTCAGGTATTTGTCAAGTACAACCCAAATAAGTAATCTCTTCTTTGCTAGAGATAATTGTGTCATCGACTTTGACCTTGAAATCATTTACATCCATCTATCTGAGGGAATGTTTGGTCCCAATGGATTCAGTTTTCCCAAGGTGTAGTGACAGTTTGTTATCGGTAAGCCTAGTACGGAGTTTTGAGAGTTCGGAGCTGAGCGCTTCCTCAACTTACAACTTGTCCTCTCCCGAGATCAGGAGTGCCAAGTCATCAGCGAACAGGAACAGTTTGCAGTTACAGGCAGCATTCATGGTGTGAATGTATAGAAGGAACAGTAACGGCCCTTGAATGCTGCCCTGAGGAACCCCACAGTTCACCGGGAGGGATGAGGACATGGTTCCGTTGATGTCAACCACTTGTTCTCTACCCTCCAAGTAAGATCTCATCCGGTTTAGTGATGTGCTATCAAAACCAATCGCCCTCAGCTTATCAAGTAAAATTGAATGGAATTTACAATGACATTGCCTACGTAACATATGTAGTTCCAGTGTAGTTCTGCAAAACGAGTCAAATAGGAGCCTTTCCAGACTGAGAAACTAAGTGAGAAAAACGTCGACCGTACTGAATCAGGCTGGATCCCAGGCTAGTTTCTACCCGACATCGACGGAATTTGTAAATGTTCTTGGGCTTACCTGTGCTGTTGCAGTGAATACTGAAGGTAGGCTGTGTCAGTAAGGGCGGCTGGCATCCTTCGGTCTCTTTAACTGGACTTTCAATCTCTTCATTCCAATCTGAAAGCCGTTCATGGCTTGAATAGCTGCCTGTGCGCTAGCAGGGTTGTCGAAGCTCACGAAACCTATAAGAGAAGAAGGTACAGCCTAACGTGAGTGGAACACATTACTACGCACCTAACAATAGATTTTAACCCATTAAGACCTGAGGTTCCGATTCTACAAATGTCTTCTAAATCCTAACAGTTTTTTGAAAAAACGTATGTTGCGGTTTTCAAACTTTTTAATGTCAAGGACCCCTATCAGACCCCTATCATATCATATATGATATGATATGATATGTTATATATTGAATGTATCCTGCTAAGACCAAAATAAAATACTACTACCCCAAAATGTATATGTATTTGGCCGCAGACCCCCATCTCAAAATATTTTGCTTGATTTTTCAAAAATAGCAGATCTACAATCTCATAGCGCGGCACTCGGTGCCGCGCTATGAGCTTGTATATCTGCTATTTTTGATTAGCCAAAGTGTAAAATAATGCTTTTTAGCTCAAATCGAAACAAAAAATTACTCAGATGCGTCCCAGGTCTAAATGGGTTAAATATACAAATTAAACAATTAAAGTAGCAATTAGAGTAACAAACACAAGTAAGATTATAGCTGCTCCACAGCAGAAGGAAGCCAAACAAAAAAAAACACGTTTTACTCTGATGTACCTGTAAAGAAGATGTAACAACAAAGAACTATACAGATGGCTTCTGTTCATTAAAACTGTGGAGATTGTGGAGCTCTTGTTAGGCTACTGGCTTTTACCACCATGGGGAAATTGTTAGGTTGTTGTAGGAAAATTGTCTGGACCAAGATTTCCATTTAATCCATAAATATATTTAAAAGAAGCACTGGCATTGATTTAGGACCATGAGCTGTGTCTGTGTGGTTTCTAGAAACAAAGAAAGAAATCAAATCCCAAATATCCAAACAAGCAAACTGTCGGCAAACTAAATGAGAGTTTAGTTTGCATTCATTAAAGGACCACTTCACCCATTTTCAACCCTTTGTTCATTTTTAGAAGAAGGCCGATGCACACCTAGTAACTAAGTACATTTACTCAAGTACTTTTACTTCTACTCCACTACATCTCAAAGGAAAATATTGTGCTTTTACTCCACTACAATTATTTGAAAACTTTAGTTGCTAGTTACCTTGCAGATATAAATGATTACGTTATAAAACATACATTAACCACTTTAGCCCTATTTTATACCTAGGCTATTTGAAAATAGGACAAAAGGTGCCAATGTCCAAAAGGGGATCTCTGATAATCAAACCAAAGAAAGAGGTCCCGCACACTGTCTGGAACTTGGCCTAAATGGAGAGAGCAACATTTTTGCAAGTTCCAGAGAGTGTGCAGGACCTCTTTCTGTGTTTTGATTTGATCAGAGATCCCCTTTTGGACCCTTTGTTCATAACATTGGTCCTCACTAATGCTCATTATTATGCGATGTCACCGTTTCCTGTCTGTCTACTCGACTGAGTCTCAGAGGTCGGCGGCTGTGGACAGTTCAGAAACCCGCCCACCAATGACATCATTGGCGAACAAGATAAGAAAAAAGTACAACAACAATTGTGTTAGGGTTGAAAATGGGTAAAGCGTTCCTTTAAGACCTGGAACTGTGTCATTTTTAGATTTTAGCTAAAAAGCATTATTTTACACTTTGGGCTATTCAAAAATAGCAGATATACAAGCTCATAGCGCGGCACCGAGTGCCGCGCTACGAGCTTGTAGATCTGCTATTTTTGAAAAATCATGAAAACGTGTGCAAATCTTTGAATATAAATACTTTTAAAGTGAACATTTTTAACTCAAATCTTTGCTTCTAGGGGTCCCTGGAACTAGATATTTTGATGGGGGTCCACGGCCAAATACATATCATTTTGGTGGTCCTTGACATGAAAAAGATTGAGCATCACTGATATAGAAACATACGTTTTTCAGAATACTAGATAGATTTAGGAGACATATAGAATCGGCTTCAGGTCTCAATGGGTTAAGGAAATGAAATATATTCAAATGTTACCAAATTAGGCTACATAATGCTCAAAACGAACTAAATATACCGGACGACAATAACTAATAAAACGTACACCAGTTAATAGAGACAAGCACAGTGGTGTGGAGAGGTGAATGAATACATGAGGCTTATAGTGATCTGCACCGACTCAGCAGTGGCTTGCTCAGAGAGCAGTTGGAGGTTACTCCAACAGTCAAAATACTGTTGGTCCATGAAGCTTTATTTAGCAAGAATGCTAAATGCAGTAGCTGTTTACGGTACTCTTTACAGTCAAATATGTTGATACCCTGTGGGCTTAATGTTTGACAACTCAATAATCTGTCTGAAATATCATTCGTAGAGGACAGTCTTAAAGATGCTGTGTAGCCAGTTTGGTGTCAACTGAGCAACATTGTGGGAGGAGACAGGTTTAATTACTTGAACAGTTTGTGAGAAAACCAGAGTGATAGACTGTCTGCTCAATACATATAGATGTTTCTGCTCACTTGGTCCTACATTTGGGTTAAACTGTGCACAGTGGTACTAGCACATGATTGATTTGTTATGCATTTTCAACGTTGTAGGCACCACCATCAGGACTATTAGCCCACAATGCCAGTCGAGGAACATCGGCATATAGGACTGGAACTGTATACGTGCGCAAGTTTTGTGATTGCATAAAATACAGAGGAAGAAAGGCAACTACAAGAGGGGCCGACAGCAGAGCCTGCCAGCCAGGCCCCCCTAAAAAGAGTAACAGCGGCGATATTTCCATCGGATCTTTGTGCAAACCCACCAGACCTTACAATGTGAAAATCAATGAGGCTGAGCAGTTGTGCAAAGCAGTCCAGACTGAAAAGAGGATTCTCTACAAACATAGTTCATCAGGGACAGACAGGGGACCGCCGCAGACACAGACACACACACACACACACACACACACACACACACACACACACACACACACACACACACACACACACACACACACACACACACACACACACACACACACACACACACACACACACACACACACACACACACACACACACACACACACACACAGAAGAAGGAACCAGGGGCCCCACAGTGCATTGCCCCAAGACATGCCAATCCTCAAAACTCGTGCTGAACGGCCTGTTTCCATCATGTGTAAGAAAAAAAAAAAAAAAAGAAAGCCTTGAGAAGTCAGTGACCAGAAACTGCAGTGGAGTGTGGGCTCTGCTTGAAGCGCTCCCCTGTGTCTGCAGTGTCATTAGGAACGGCCGATGACCCGTGAAAAACAGCAGGAGCCTCTCCGGGTCCCCCTGGCCACCTGGGAGAGGTGGTCTGCCTTGGCCTAGCACTGCTATTGGGCCGGGCCCATTAGGGGCGAAGGCCAGGGAGGGAGGGAGGGAGGGAGGCGGTGGTGGGAGTTGAGGACGTGTGGCTGTGTGTGTGTGTGTGTGTGGGTGGGTGGGCGGGATGAAGAGGGGAGGACAGGAGGTGTCTGCCTGACCAGCCTACCACCAGACTGGTCCATTAAGCTTGATTTATACTTCATTGCACGACAAGAATCGCTCGCCCAAAAATCGCACGACACTATCGCTCGCTGAATCCCCTAGCCGAACCGCTGGCCGATGCTATAGCTGGAAAATCGGTTTTATAGTTGCCGAGCGTCACCGCCGGGCGACAAAGTATGAGTTAGGCATTATGGGGGGGGGGGGGAGGCTAGATGGAAGAGAGAGGAGAGGAGACAGAGCCTTAAGACCTCTAAGCCCTCAACTCTGCCCTACCAAACATAACTAGTGTGATCTCTCTCTCTCTCTCTCGCTCTCTCTCTCATATTGTGCATCTCTCTCTCTCATTTTCCGTTTCTCTCATTTGTTCCCTCTCTCTCTCTCTCTCTTGCTCTCACACCATCACTCTGTGTTTATCCCCCATCTCTCCGCTTCCCAGATTAATTACACCGGTGCGCTCCTCGCTTCCCCCAGACCTAACATTACGTTGTAAATGCATAGTGTATTAGTCAATACAGCAAATAGGTCTTCTTTCATGAATTTATATGTTATTAAGTCTCCCCGGGGAGACAGAAACTGGGCGATCAATTTTGCCCAGGGATGTGTGTGGTTCCCTGAAGTGAAAACAAATGCTGATCTATAATTGTCCTTTGCCTTTCTTCCTCTCCATTCCTCCATCCATCCCTCTCTCTCTACCTCCTCAAAAGTTTTCATAAGCCCCGCAGGCTGGCTGACTGGTGTGGGCGCGCGCGTGTGTGTGTGTGTGTGTGTGTGTGTGTGTGTGTGTGTGTGTGTGTGTGTGTGTGTGTGTGTGTGTGTGTGCGTTTGTATTACTATACTTGTGAGGACCAAACGTTCTCACAAGTATAGTAGAATTTGAGGAATAGACGTTGTGAGGACCAAGAAAAATGGTTGTTTTATGGTTTTATTTTGTTTTTTAGAGATACGTTTACAATTAGAAAAAGATTCAGGTTGGGGTTATTATTAGGACTAGACCTTTGGAGGTTAGGTTTAGGGCTCGGGTTGTAGATTTTTACAATTTTATACTTAGTTGTGTGGCGATGGCACACACCGTAAAATGGCCGATCTACAAGCTCACAATGTGTCGCAGTGCGACACGTTGTGAGCTTGTAGATCTGCCATTTTTCGGTTTTAGTCTTGCGGTTAAAAATGCCGCAAAAAAATCATAAATCAATCATAAAATCGGCTTCCTGAAATGTTGATGTCCTCACAAGTATAGTAATACAAACGTGTGTGTGTGTGTGTGTTTGTGTGTGTGTGTGAGAGAGTGTGCGTGGGCAGACAAATGGGAAGGGAGCCAGGAAGATGTGTGTGTGTGTGTGTGTGTGTGTGTGTGTGTGTGTGTGTGTGTGTGTGTGTGTGTGTGTGTGTGTGTGTGTGTGTGTGTGTGTGTGTGTGTGTGTGTGCGTGCTGCGTGCATGCGGCCCAGTGCAGGGAATATTGACAGGTATTGGGGGTTACTGAGCGGTGATGCTGTTCCAACCACCTGAAAGTTTTTAGGTCACTCAACTGTCAGACTGAAACAAGGGATACGAGTGTCTTACAGCTGTGCCGGTAACTCTATCTATCTACACACAGAGACATATCCACCGTTAATTTAGCTCAGAGTGTTAAAAATTGGACCCACATGGATCCTTAACGTGTCAATTTATTACACACCGAGTTAACACTGAAGATTAACACTTGACGGAGTTGACGGTTTATGGACTAGAGCAAGTGTGAATGCGAATACATTTCCCTCACCGGCTGATAATAAAGTGAACCTAACCTAACCTACTATATCGTCTCTGTCGGGTTTGAAAAATCTTTAAAAAGTTGTGCAAATCTTTGAATATATATTTTTTAAAGCGAACATTTGTAACTCAAATCTTTGCTTCTGGGGGTCCCTGGAACAAAATATTTGTTTACAAATGTTCGCTTTGAAAAAAAACAATTAAAATATTTGCACAAATGCTCAAGATTTTAAAAAAATAGCCAAAAGAAATCTTAAAATGACACATGGTTTAAGATTCACTGAAGTACTATGTGTTTCCACAATATTCGATCCTCACCTCTCTACTCCCGCTCCTCTGTTTACATTACACATGTGTGGAACCAGACCTGGTTTTGAACCTCCCGATAACGATCAGGGTGAAATCCAATTTGTGTTCATTTAGACTTGCCACTCGATGCATGTTGATTGGTTGAGGCGACTCGATTGGACGATAACAACAAAAAAAAACTGAATTGATGTGGCAAGTGTGTAATGACAGCTTGAGATAAGACACTGCTTTCATTGCTCAGAGTAAGAATTCAGCTCAAACAGAACAGGAGTGAATGGAAGGAGAGTCACAGTAGAGTATAAAACCATTTCCTCAGTGAAGCGTATAGATAAAGTGAAAATGACATGTCCTGCACAGTAAAATCCGGAGAGTTAATTTTACACTGAAAGTGGAAAAATGTACTTGTAAGGGTCCTTTTATTATTTCTTTTTTTTTTTTACAATTGTAGTGCATCACAAATCGTTGCTGTCGGGCAGAAACCAGGCAGAAATATCTCAATATTTCAACTATTTCAACTATTTCAAAGATTTGCAGGGGCCCTCATACAAGGTTATTACGATTATGCATGATCCTCATGGTATCACAACACCTCCAAGGCCTTAAAAACAAGGCTCCAAACATCCCAAAACAAACTAGTAAGGCTACTTCTTAGCCTCAATCACAAAACCCATCTAACCCCTGCTCATTTTGCCAGGATTGGATGGCTTAGGGTTGAGGACAGAGTACAGCAACTTGCTATGGGCCTGGTCTTCAAGATACACCACAACATTGGGATCCCCCTGTATTTGTCAAAATACTTCCAAAACGTTAAAGTCCACGATCATAACACCAGAGGCAGCTCCACGAATCATGTTCAACACAGATCTGGCACAACAAAGGGAATGAACTCGTTCTCATGCTATTCATCAAAAATGTGGAATGCCCTACCAAAAGGAGTAAAGGAGTGTAAAACCCTACTCACTTTCAAAACTGCCCTAAAGATACTGTACACCTTCAGGAGGCTACAACTCGAAAATGAGTGTTCCAGTTTAGTAGACCTTGTATTGTGAAATTGTACTTCCATGTACTGTTGCACATATCATATCATCATCATTGTGGGGGTCCGTGACATGAAATAAGTTTAACAACCACTGATATTATAGCAACATAATTTTTTTATGAAAAAAACTTCTCGTGATTAGTAGTTTCCTTACCTACTGTTGAATGCACTTATTGTAAGTCGCTTTGGATAAAAGCGTCTGCTAAATGACTGCAATGTAATGTAAAGACGTTTTGTACGTGTGTGGAGGACTCACCAAAGCACTTGCTCTGGTTAGTAGCGCGGTCCATGAACACCTTGGAGGAGATGACCGTCCCGAACGGCAGGAACATCTGCATGAGTTCGTTGTCTCCAAACTCCTGTGGCAGGTGGTAGATGAAGAGGTTACAGCCCTCTGGTCCTGGAGAGACAGAGAGGAGAGATTCAGATCAGTTTTACCATTTACCGTTTACACCAGACATGCTGCATGTTATTGTAGATCAGTGGTTCTCAACCTGGGGGCTGTGAGGGTAAGTGGGGACCTCAAGTAATTTTGCAAAACACTACGGTTTTACTATAACAAAAAAATCCCACAATTTTTGCAACCCTTTTTCACCCAGTGCCAATTGTCTAAGTGATCCTGGGCGCTACACTAAGGTTTTAATAATAATATAATGTATCATCAATATTAAAAAAGTGATACCAATAGAGCACGAAGTCTGACAACACTGCCGCTAGAGGGTGCTATCCCCCTAGGTCACAGCATTATTTTTCATATCGGAATCCCCATATAGGCAAATCTTAGATCGAGTCATATAAGAACCGTGGAAATAAACAAACCACCCGATTTTACTCCTAATGGATATGAAGCATCAACTGACAGTGAAAAAGTAGCTACTAATTTATAAAAAAAAATCTCCAAACAGGGTCACGTATACCTGACCAAATCGCCAGGGTTTGTACATTTTTGGAACACTGTCTAACACGATCTAAGATTCGCCTATGGGGATTCCAATATGAAAAATAACGCTGTGACCTAGGGGTAGTGGGAGTGACGTCAGGACTCGGTACTCTATAAATAAGAACTTAAAGTATACTACGTTAGTTCCATTGATCAAAGGTGGAACACAATCCATTGATTGATCATTAAAATAAACATGCACTGAAAATGCACGCGGCTTTCGGCTGCCGTTTTAAGTGGTCAAATGGGTGACGCTTTTAGAGATCTTCAAGTGGACCCTGATCTAGAAAAGCGTTGGGAACCACTGATTTAGATTGACATAAAATGAGTAGAGAAAGTACCAGTATTTCCAGGAGCTATGCTGTGTGACATCATATGACAATAACCTAACAACAAAAAATACAAAAACAAAGTACAAAACTGTGAATTTTCAACTGCCGATTCGCCGATTGCGTATGGATGCTGGAAAATCTCTTTTCCATTAAAGTCGACCACAGGTTCTTGTATAATCAAGCCACGCAAGATTAAGATCTGAATATGAATGTATTTTCACCCAGCCAATGGATTTCACTATGCAAACAACAATTAGTTGCTGCAGCAGAATCTATGCGCAGCCAAGGAGGTCAAACGTAGGAGTCAATCTATCTGAAATACATCAGCTCTAAAAAAAGAAAACAAGGTTTTATTACTTTATATTTGGCACCAGGCACCACACAGACTGACATATTCATTTTTAAAAATATTTTTTTCCCCTAATCTATGCATTATAAAGCCATCGAAAACAATTACTGCTCCTGATTCTGATGAATCTATTCTAGTGAAACAATCCTGGCCTGTATTAATCTACTGTTAATGGCTTAACTGTAACCTAAGTGACATAAGTCTTTAAAGTGCAACCCCATGCTATTATGACTGCACATATTATTATTATTATAATAATTGGTTGGAATCTGAGCTTTCCACTGTCTATCGGTGCAGAGGTAAATATTCCTGTTTGCCACAAACTGGATGATATATGTATAAGGCCATTTTTTTACTGAAGAATAAACGCCCCATATTTCATGGTAACGTATGGGTCTCTAGGTTTTCCTTGGTGTCACCCCTGACGGGATAATAGGTCACATATTCATTAGCTTTCTGAGATCGGGAGCATTGATGAAGGAGGGAACATTAGCCATGGACTCAAAAAGAACATTTATTTAATTTCAGATGAGTTTTTACGACATGTTGTGAGCTTGTAGATCAGCTTTCTTCGGCAGGGGAAACCACTAGAAATCAGGCTTTATTCTGATATTCTGACATGTGGATCCTGATGTCTATTGCCTCTATTACATTAATTGGTTCTCAAAGTAGGGTCCAGGGACCCCCAGGGGACCTTGGGGGGAGGGGTACCAAGGGGTCCCCAGCTAAATTAGTTAATATAGCATCACAATCATTTTAACGACTTTAACCATATCTTATACTTTGGCTATTTTTTAAAAATCTTGAAAAATCTTTCTTTTTTTTTTTTTTGACTATAATTTTTATCCCACGATTTTGTAACCCACATTTTTTCACCCAGTGCCAATTGCCTATGTAATCCTGGGCACTACCTACCCTCTGCCAGCCTAGGGAGAGCCCAAGCTGAAGCTCATGCCTCCTTCATTGCATGAGGAGCAAGCAGGCCGCTTCTTATCACCCGACAGGGGGGAGTTTCCCTGGTTGGACATAGCGCGTGGAAGGAACACGTTATTCCAACCAGTTCCCTTCTCCTCCATCAGGCGCCCCGGCTGACCAGGGGGAGGCAGTATAGTGACCAGGATTACAACATGTTTTTGTGAGGGTATTAACTACCCTAGGAGACACGGGGAGAACATGCAAACTCCACACAGAGTAGGCCCTTTCACCAATCTTTCTTTTTTTAATTTTATTTACATTTTTATCCCGCGATTTTGTAACCCCATTTTTTCACCCAGTGCCAATTGTCTAAGTAATCCTGGGCGCTACACTCCCTCTGCCAACCTAGGTAAAGCCCAATGCTCAATGCATGAGGGCTAACAAGCCTTCTTATCACCCGACAGAGGGGAGTTTCCCCGGTTGGACGTAGCGCGTGGAATGTCATTTTTGGGGGGTCCTTGATACAAAAACGTTTGGGAACCACTGCTGTGTTAAACCCTCTGTGTACTATCGTGTGTGTACTGGTGTGTGCTGGTTATTAAGAGTAATATTGTTCTCTCACCCTCACCTTCCCGCTGTTGCTGCTGTTGGATGACCTGCTGCTGCTGGGGCAGGGTCTGGCCAATCTGAGTCAGTGTGGTGGCTGGGTAGATTGCTGCACACACAGAGAGAGAGAGAGAGAGAGAGAGAGAGAGAGAGAGAGAGAGAGAGAGAGAGAGAGAGAGAGAGAGAGACACACAAACAAACGTGAATCCCACAGAGATAGAACAACAGTGCTAAGGATGCTTTGAATGGTCGATCGCACAAGTAAGAAGTATGAAGTCACTCTATTAATGCTGCATCTGAGTTTCTGAGTTACTGAGTTGCACTCTGTTTTAAAAACCCATTAAAGACCTGATTCTGATTCCACAAACGGCTTCTAAATCAGTAGATCTCACACTTTCAAGATCTTTCAATTTATTTATTTTTTAGCAGATGTACAAGCTGGCAGCGCGTGTATCTGCTATCTTTGAATAGTCAATGCTAAAATCTAAAATGACACTTATGATGCTGCTTGCCCAGTTTGAATGGGTTGACTCTTAGGGTGAGTTGCACCAAAAGATTTAAGCAACCGATTTAAATCACTTGTTTATCAGTTAATCGTGTTGCACTACAATTGAAGCATGGATGAAAATCTAACCTAAGAACCTTGAACCCGGATGCAATATTTCACTTTAAACAGGGATTCATTTTAATCAGGTTGCACCAAAAGTTTTAATCAATTATCCTCAATCAATCATCATAGTTACTTACAGCTTATATAATAAAATATGGTGGCAAAAAATGAATAATTAATCCCCAAATTAATCATAGTACTAATCTAAGGTTTGTAAAACGAAATTGAACAAGGTAGTTAAAGGTAGGGTAAGAGATTTTTTTTTAGTTTGTTAAATAGCTCTATATTCTGATAGTACTCATTGCTATAGAGTGTTTGTTCAGTAACAGGAGTCTCCCATGTCTCTCCAGCTCTTTAGTAAACAGAAAATGTATTTTTCAGGTTGGGATACCAATTTTATCCAGTCAGGAGAGAGAACTCACACAGGATACAGGATAAACAAAGTGAAAGTGATGACACAAAGAAATGAGCTGAACAAACCTGGAACTGGAACACTATAAAATTGAAGCTGATAATTGGGTACTCTCTCCTGATTGGCTGAAATTGGCAACCCACCTGAAAAGGTATTTTCTGTTTATTAAAAAGTTGGAGAGACGTACAGGGAGACCTGTTACTGAACAAACACTCTATATCATACATGGGCAACTAGCGGCCCGGGGGCCACATGTGGCCCCGACCTTCACTTAATGCGGAGGTTAATATCGGAATACTGATATATTATTGATTACAGCTGTTACAATTCCAAACATGCAAACATGACCCGCTTTAATTGCTTCAATCTATGTTAGTAGCTTAATGACTATTCTATTGTCTTTTTTATGTCCAAAGTATTTGTATTTAAGTTCATAAAGTTAACGTAAGTATAACTAAATGCATTTGAAATTAAATTAAAATGTTACTTTTCAGGATTCCAATTACAAAATAGCAAAAACAAATTATGGATTCCAATTCAAAAGTAGCAAAAATAGCAGATTTACAAGCTCAAAACGCGTCGCGAACTATATTTAAAGCTGCTATGTAACTTTCCCCTTCTACCCCGGATTTGAACCCGGTTTCCTGCGCAAGTGCTGACACTTTTACCATTGAGCTAATTGAGCCTGCCTGCTTGCTCAGGGGATAAACTGAATCTTGACCATCAGGTCAAAATTCATGTCAGATCCTGTGTCTAGGTGAGACATGACCTTTGACAAGATCTAAATGTCTCAATAGAAGAGCAGGGAGACAAAATAGAACCACCCCAATTGTAGAACATAACATACAGATTGGAAAAGATATTCAGATAAAAAAGTTACATAGTGCCGATTTAACTTTTTGGTGAAACCCACCCTCAGATTTAAACGAACACTCAGGGTTTTCAGCAATAGCTTGATTACAGCAGGTGCGTATAAAAGGTATTTCACGAACACAATGGAAACACTCACATCTACTGTACCATCTGGCATTAAAGAAATAGTTCACCCAAAAATTACTTTTTTTCCTATCAATTACTGACCCCATGAAGCCTTGATTTCATGGAGATTTGTTTTGTGTTTGTCGCATTCTGTACCTGAGCCAATAATCCAATTATATTTCACTAATTGATTAATAGGAGGCCAATCTTAACAAGAGCTATAAACTATATTTACTAAACATTCTCTTTGAACCATAGTGCTCGGGTGGCGCAGTGGCAAAGTCCCAGCCCACCACCACGGAGGTTGTGGGTTCGAATCCACCGTGGTGCATGCGGCTTTGTCAAGCGTCTATATGCGAAACACAATTGGCTCGTGTTCGGGGGAGGGGAAATCGGGCGGGGAGGATGATATTGGTAATTGCATTGTACTCCTATACAGTCACCTGTTAGCGGGGAGTGTTGGCCGGGAGGAGTAGTCCACCCGGTGGGGGCTCCTCCACACTGACAGGTTGAGCCAGTAGGATGCAACAGCGGCAGTGGTGTAAAGTAACTAAGTACATTTACTCAAGTACTGTACTTAAGTACACTTTTGAGGAGTTTTTACTTTACTGGAGTATTTCCAATTTTCAGTAGGCCTACTTTTACTTCAACTCCACTACGTCTCAGAGGCAAATATTGTACTTTTACTCCACTACAATTATTGCTCTAGTTTATACCTACAGTATAGGCTATTTGAAAATAGCCTTTCTACAAGCTCACAACATGTCGCGATGCAACGTGTTGTGAGCTTGTAGATCTGCTATTTTCAAACATTTGAGTACTTTTACTTTAGGTACTTTAAGTACATTTTAATGCCAATACTTTTGTACTTTAACTGAAGTCAATTTTGAATTCCAGACTTTTACTTGTAACAGAGTACTTCTACATTACAGTATTGATACTTTTACTTAAGTAAAACATTTGAGTACTTTTCCCACCACTGAACAGCGGTGACAACACAGCAATGTGTGTGGGGGGAATCAATTGGCATAACGACTAAATTGGGGAGAAAAAGGGGGGTAAATAATTGACTACTCTAAAAAAAAAGGAGGGGAAAAAAAACATTCTCTTTGAACCTGGATCATCAGCAGGCTTCCTGTGATTGTACTGTGAGAGTTGCTTTGGGGTTTATATATATTTTTAAAATATATAGTTTTGCCATGGCCTCCTACTGCTTCTGCATCATCAAATATTGGATTATTGGCGCAGGAATGCAACGAAAACTAAAAAACTCTCCATGAGTCCAAGGCTTCATGGGGTGGTGAGTAATTGCTTAGAATTTATTTTGGGTAAGAAGAATTTCTTTAATGCAGGGGGTCTTCAACGTTTTTCAGCCCAAGGACCCCCTTAGCTGAGAGAGAGAGATGAAGCAGGGACCCCCCACTACATGTTGTATAAAATTGTGTTGCGGATTCAACTTTTTTCCACAGATTTCATATATAGTTTCATAGACTTGTTTAACAGCATTTTCATCAGTGTTGTGTAAATTAATGCTTTTTGTTTGTTTGTTTGTTTGTTTGTTTATACATTATGTCTTCTATTAATATGTTGGATTCATGCTAATGTATATTTTCAGACATTTACCCACTCAAACCCTCAATACTTATACGTTTCAATCTGTGCTCTGTCTGCTCTTTTTTCCCTCTACACCAAACCTCTTTGCCGAAAATAGCCTATCTACGAGCTCACAATGCCTGGAGACGTTGTGAGCTTGTAGATCTGCTATTTTTTTATCCTACAGTATCACACAAAGATGTGCCCCCCCCCCCCACAGTAACTCTGAGGACGCCCCAGGGGTCCCGATCGGACCCCCTGTTGAAGACCCCTGCTTTAATCCATGGGAGATGAATGGAGCGGGAACCGGGAACGCATCTGAGTCATTTTAAGATTTCTTTGGCTATTGAAAAAATGGCAGATCTACTGTACAAGCTCATAGCGCGAGTGCCGCCCCATGAGATTGTAGATCTGCTAATGCAATCGTGGACATTTGTGCAATTTGGCCGATTCTACAAATGTTGTCTAAATCCTATGTTGCTATACTCAGTGGTTCTCAAACTTTTTCATGTCAAGGATGCCCCATAATGATATGTATTTGGCCACGGACCCCCATCTCAAAATGTTTTAATCCAGGGACCCCCAGAAGCAAAGATTTGAGTTACAAATGTTGGCTTTAAAAAAATATACATTCAAAGATTTGCACACATTTTCAAGATTTTTCAAAAAATTGCAGATCTACAAGCTCATAGCGCGGCACTCGGTGCCGCGCTATGAGCTTGTAGATCTGCTATTTTTTGAATAGCCCAAAGAAATCTATAAAAATGACACAGAGATGCGTTCCCGGTCCTATTAAAAGGGTTAATAACGTACGATGCAGGAATAAAAGGTACACGGTTCGCGCCGCGTTTTAAAAAAACGCGAGTCGAGACGACAAGAAGAGAGGGAACCCCTCACCTGTGTATTGCTGTACCCCGGTGAAGGCTTGCTGGAGGGTGTCGGCCGCGGTGGGGCTCTGGGTGGAGTATGGCGGCAGGCCGTTGGCGTAGACGGTCTCCACGGCGGGGTGTCCGTTGGGCTGATGGTGGGGGATGCCGGCGAAGCCGTTGACGAGGGGCGTCAGGCCGTTGACAATGCTGGGCGTGGAGATGTTGGCCGGCGGAGAGCTGAGGCCTGATGGGGGAGGGGGAGGGGGAGGGAGGGGCGGTGTGACTGGTTACTGGATCAACTATACGTATTCAGAGAGCTGTATATGTAGGTACTATTATAGGTGTCATCGCTGTCGTCGGGCAGAACAACCTCTTATCTCCATATTTTAACTGAATAAAGGCGGCGCCAAGCAATTCGGACAAGCCTTTTTTTTTGTGCAAAGCACAGAAATTACATATTTCTGCTGTCCGGCAGAAACCAGCTAACTCCAAAATGTTATTTTTTCAGGAAATGAAAAAAACAAAACAAAAAGTGGAGTTAGGAGGTTTTGTTCATCATTGATAAGAACAGCTGAATGGACCTCCAAGCTCACAATGAGGTTGGAGGTCAAAAGGGGGTGGAGCCTGGAGTCAGCAAAACCAGCTAACTCCACCCCCCTTTGGTGGAGTTAGCTTGTTTAGCAGAAAGTTTGAGGATCCAATGGAGTTAGCTGGTTTTGTCAGAAGCACTTTTTAATGCTTTTCATTGGTTCAATATTTGTTTTACCAACACACAGACGTAAAGGGTGTTCAATAGCACTGATTTATGGGAAAAAATGTGAGTTAACTGGTTTCTGCCGGACAGCAACGATATTTAACTTCTTATGTTTTGTTCATGAATTAATGCCTTACTTCGTCATACTAGTGTCACACAACAGTATCAAAAATAGATGATCTACAAGCTCAAAACGCGTGGGTTTTGAGCTTGTAGATCGTCTGTTTTTGCTTTGAATCGTGAAAACTAACGGTTTTGGACATAAGAGGTTTCCACCCGACTGCAACGAGTTGTACATACATGTATGTACACAAACACGCACGCACAACAAAAACATATGCCGTGCTGGGACAGGGACACACATTGGTTACACTGTAAACATGCACACAAACAGAGAGTACAATACATGAAGTACACATATTGTACTGGACAGCCACAGAGGACACACACACACACACACACACACACACACAGGTAGACATGAAAACGCGCGCACACACACACACACACACACACACACACACACACACACACACCCAGGTAGACATGCAAACGCACTCACACACATGCACCACGCGCACACACACACACACACATATGCACACACACACACACGCACACGCGAGCACACAAACTCTTGCGCACACGCACACGCACACACACACACACACACACACACACACACACACACACACGCACACACGCGCGCGAGCACACAAACTCTTGCACAACCAGAGCTAGCTACACTACATCTCTCTAATACACGGGTGCGATGCGAGTCTGTCACATATCCAGCGTTTGTGGTTGGTGACACATCCTGCAGGATAGCTGGGAAGTCAACCTGTGAAAAATGAGCCTGTCGGAAGTGTTTGTACGATACCCTGCTGGCTCCTCTACTGCTCGGGATGATGATGAAACCGCTATGCAACTTCCAGGGAGGAGGAGGAGGAGAAAGAAAGAGAGGAGGGGGGGAAAAAATAAAATAAAAAAGATCCCGAGGAGATAGAGAGGGAGAGATTACAAAGAAAGATTTTGCTTGGATGAGCGGGTAGCAAAAAAAACACAAAGATTCTTCTTGCTTTTTATATACGTCATTAAAAAAAAAAGACAAAAACGAAAAATCAGGACCGTTCTGTTATAGTTTGACAAATGGTTGGAATAGGTCATAACATAACAAATAACCCCGCATTGCCTGCAAGGCGACTGACTGACTGACTGCAGGATGGTGGGTTCATGAGCGGAATAGGAATTGGAACGCTCGCGGTCGTCCTCCTCCTATACTCTCATTCAATGAATTTGAAAGGACCCTCCTTTTGCAAAAGTGTTTCCAATCACGCTGGGAACATGAAAGTACCCCATTTTGAACAGAATCTCACTGTGTGATGGTCTTGCTGAAAGGGGCGGGGGGGTATGGGGGGCTGTTCTGTGGCAAAGCATCCCGAGCTCTCGCTTGAAGAACGAACGAAACGGCCCCCCTGAGGACCACCTCTCAATCTAGGGGAAGCTCCTGGCCCCCTCTGATTGGACAAAAAAAATCTCCAGGTTGTCACGGAAACCCCTTTCCAGCATGCATGCCATATCCTTCGCGCAATCTGGTGCCTCTTGGTAAAGAGACCCCTATAGGAGGTGTCCCACATAGGGTACATGATCCCTGGCAGTATACACATGATAATATACACCAAGATGTATGCTAATGCGTTGGTAAATATGCCGCGCATCACATGCTGAAAACCTCCCACCTCTGAGTAATTCACATCCATCCACCCACAGACCTGCTTTTTCTCTCCTCTGAAACCATTCTGCTTTTCTCTCTCCTTTTATTCTCTTTTCCTATTTTTTTCCTCCTGTTTTTTTCCCCTCTTATTACTCCTCTCCTAGCCTAATCTTTTGCTTTCCTTTCCTTCATTTGACTCCTTTCCTTTCCTTTCCTTTCGACTCCTTTCCTTTCCTTTCCTTTTGACTCCTTTCCTTTCGACTCCTTTCCTTTCCTTTTGACTCCTTTCCTTTCCTTTCCTTTCCTTTTGACTCCTTTCCTTTTCCTTTCCTTTTGACTCCTTTCCTTTCCTTTTGACTCCTTTCCTTTTGACTCCTTTCCTTTCCTTTTGACTCCTTTCCTTTTGACTCCTTTCCTTTCCTTTCCTTTCCTTTTGACTCATTTCCTTTCCTTTCCTTTTGACTCCTTTCCTTTCCTTTTGACTCCTTTCCTTTCCTTTTGACTCCTTTCCTTTCCTTTCCTTTCCTTTTGACTCCTTTCCTTTCCCTTTGACTCCTTTCCTTTTGACTCCTTTCCTTTCCCTTTGACTCCTTTCCTTTCCATTCCTGTCCTTTAGAATCCTCTCCTTTTGACTTATCTCCTCTCCTCTCCTCTCCTCTCCTCTCCTCTCCTCTCCTCTCCTCTCCTCTCCTCTCCTAGCCTCAGCATTTAAGTCGTGAAGAAGCTGACACTCAGACAGCCAACTGCAGTGACCAGGGGAATTGCCCCAGGTCCAGTGAGAGCTGTTGTGTCTTTTGCACCGGTTTTCCTTTTTTTCCCTTCCTTCTTCTTTTTTTTTCATTTTTTTTTTAAAGCTTCCCTGCGATTGCTTGTTTCCTGCGGAGCTTGTGATGAATTAGACTGCAGCTCCAGCCCATTCTCCTACCAGGACCCAGGAGACCAAGCCGCTCCTATTCTGAGGGCTAGAGACAGCTAGTCTGCTCGGGCCACACGCACTCTACTGTACCGCCAGATAATGCACCCTCTCCATCATCAGGCAAATTCATTTTCCAAGGCTTAGCAAGCAAGTGCTATGGGTGTGTGCGTGTCTCTGTGTGTGTGTCTGTGTGTGTGTGTGTGTGTGTGTGTGTGTGTGTGTGTGTGTGTGTGTGTGTGTGTGTGTGTGTGTGTGTGTGTGTGAGTGCGTGTGCATGAGTGCGTATGCGTGCGTGCGTGTGTGTGTGTGCGTGCGTACACATGTGCGTGTAATGGTAGTAGTAGTAATGGTAGTAGTAGTAGTAGAACTGGTAGTAGACTGCAATGGTTTGTACTCTCTCTTTTCTGCTGTGTGGTTGGTTGTGTGCATGTGTGCGTGTGCGTGCGTGTGTGTGCGTGTGTGTGTGCGCGGGCGCGGGTGTGTGCGCGCGTGCTTGTGTCTGTGTGTGTGTGTGTGTGTGTGTGTGTGTGTGTGTGTGTGTGTGTGCGCTCGAGCGTGCGCGTGTGCTTGTGTCTGTGTGTGTGTGTGTGTGTGTGTGTGTGTGTGTGTGTGTGTGCGCTCGAGCGTGCGTGTGTGCTTGTGTCTGTGCGTGTGTGTGTGTGTGTGTGTGTGTGTGTGTGTCTGTGCGTGTGCGTGTGCGTGTGCGTGTGTGTGTGTGTGTGTGTGTGAGAGATAGAAGAGCCAGTGTGCATGCGTGTTCCAGGGTCAGCAGGCGGACACAGTGTGCAAGTGATAAGGGCCAAAAAAAAAAGAGCCAGTTGTGACAGATAGTGGCTGCTGGCTGATGAACCTTTGGGACCACAGAGTCCAGCCGGGGGAAGCATGGGAGGAGCTAGATGCCACAGCAGGGAGCACTGTCCAAGTTATGTGACAGAGCAATGACATGATTTAGCAGGACAAGGCCCTTAATAATTTAACAATGTGTGAAACGTCTGATAACTAGTAATATAGACCAGTAACATAGACGTTTTCAGCCCAAGGACCCCCTAGCTGAGAGAGAGATGAAGCAGGGACCCCCTCTATATTGTATCAAATTTTGTTTTAGATTCAACTTTTTTTGTTTACTTGGTCTGCCCTTTTTTCCCTCTACACCTATAACTCTTTGCCAAAAATAGCAGATCTGCTATTTTTGGCTAAAGTTCTCCTCAGAAAAAGGGATGCTAGGGTTCAAGTGGTTATGGTAAAAAAAAAAAATCATATCACACAAAGATTTGCCGGACCCCCTCTAGTAACTCTAAGGACCCCCTAGGGGTCCCGGACTCCCTGTTGAAGACCGCTGATATAGACTATATCGTTGCTGTCGGGAAGAAACCTCCAAATCTCCATATTTTCGTACATTAATGCCCTACTCGATCATACTACAGCGTCACACAAAAGTATCAAAAATGTCAGATCTACAAGCTCAAAACGCGGCGCTTGATCGCACCTATTTTTGCTGGTTTTGAATTTGAATCCTGAAAAGCAACAGTTTTGGACATAATATGAGGTTTCCACCCGACAGAGACGATATATCCAGTATGTGCTAGGTGTGTCAACGTATACGTCCAATAAGGCAAACATCTTACAATAAAAAAAGTCGTTATAGTCATCATCTTTGTCTCCACGGTTTAATGAAATTTATTCCGACAACCAACCATAATGTAGGCGGACCGTGCAAATTTCCTCCTATATGGGGAGATGGGGGTGGGGGGGGGGGGGGGGGGTATCTCCTACCATGGCTAGAAAATAACAACGACATTTTCATTTTATACCTCTATGGACATAAGGTTCCTTGCGTTGTCGCAAATTGTATTCATAGCGAGTTTGACAATGCATTCCCCAGCATGCCAATATGTGGCTGTCGCCGTGCGGTGTGTACTGGTCCATAATAATGACATGTTCCCCACTCTGGCATGGGTGAATGGGAAGCTATGGGTCAGCAGATTACATATTTTACACAGCCAGGCCTTATCTATCACCCCTCCATGCTGCTAATATGGCATAAACTAAAGCCTGATTTATAACGCGGGTTGCGCATCGCGTGGTCGTGCGCTCCGGAAATAGAAGATCTACAAGCTGGCGGTGTGTCACGGCTCGACGGCTTTGTGAGCTTGTCGATCCGGTGTTTCCGGTGTGCGCGACACCCACGCACGACTAAGAATAAATCTTGCGTCTACGTCTCTAAAGTAAATCTATATTTATGCCCAGTTATCCCAAAGGTATTCATGTTATGGAAACATGATGATATTCGTAAGTATTGCAATCTGCTCCGAGAGACGGAAAACTGTTGACTTACCCTCTGCAATGATTACTCCATGAAAGAGCAAACCATATGCAACAGGGGGTATTTATTATGCTAATTATACAATTATACAATTCAAATCAACAAGGAGTGTTGGACCCATATTTGAGAGTGCAGTCATTACCAGGACTGTCTCTCATTGGAGCAAGAAATAAGCATTCAAAACAGACGCTTTCATCTTAACTGATTCAATGACACATTTAGATTCAAAGACAAAATGTCTGTAAGAATGTGCTGTTCTTTCAAATATGAATAAGGAATTTGAATATGAAAAGGGCAGCTCTTTGAAAGGTCATCTGAAATATCCGTGAAAATGTCCTATTACACATCCTAGGCCTTTGAATACACCGTATATTACCAATAGATTTTTAAAAATGTAAAAAGTACTAAATATCCAATCACTTTCCTAGAACATGATGTACTCAATACGTCTCTTAACCCTTTAAGACCTGAGGCCGCTTCTAAGAATTTTCTAAATCCTAACAGTTTTTTGAAAAAAAATCAAAAAAATATTTTTTCACGATTTTTCAAAAATAGCAGATCTACAAGCTCGTAGCGCGGCACTCGGTGCCGCGCTACGAGCTTGTATATCTGATATTTTTGAATAGCAAAAGAAATCTAAAGTGACACAGATGCGTTCCAGGTATTAATGGGTTAAAGCCGAAGAGAAGAAATTGCAAGGCTAGTGAAATTCAGATGAGCTATTTAGGTACTACCCCAATGAAAGCTCTCGGAAGGTGCATTTTTATAGTATAACTTATCATATATCTAAACCCTCTGATCTCTATGGTAAAATCTTTTCCCGTTTGTTTTCAAGCTAACCCTCGCTATTGTCAAGAGACTGTCACTGAACAACGTAAAGACGAAATGGAAAAGCCAACCAGCCAACCGGCTATAGCAAACCAGTTAGCCAGTCAGTAAAGTCAGTCAGTCAGTCAGTCCGTATTCTCATTCAGGCGTGGTGCACCCCCGAGCCCGCCGGTTGGTCTCAACCACTATGTCAAACAGCTCATTAGGTTCAGCAATGGCATTAGTCACCACGGAATTGTCCTGCTATCATGTTTCTGACCCCAATATAAACCCACTTCCATCAATGACATAACCACGCTATAGCTATTCAATGGACATCCTGTGGCCTTTGCGTGGGCCTATGTGTGCATTGGCATGTGTAAGTGTTTATGTGTGTGTGTGTGTGTGTGTGGGGGGGGCGGGGTGAATGTATGTGTTTGGTATAATGTGTACGTGTGTGTGTGTGTGCGTGTGTGCGTGCGTGTGCGTGTGTGTGTGTGTGTGTGTGTGTGTGTGTGTATGTGTGTGCGTGTGCGTGTGTGTGCGTGTGCGTGCGTGCGTGCGTGCGTGCGCGCGCATTCAATCAATGTAGGTCAGGGCCTTGCAACATGACATCAGAGTGACTTTGATTACACACTTCTTGCTTGTGTGATCGACCTAACAAAGCATCCTTGACACTACATGTTCCCCACCCACCCCCCCCCTATTCCCCAGTGGGATCCACATCTCTCTCCTCCACTCCCTCGGTCTCACTCACTCTCTCTCTCTCTCTCTCTCTCTCTCTCTCTCGGTCTCCCCCTCGTAGCCCCTCCCAGTTCTATTTCCGTGTTTTAGTATTTGTTCCGTATATATAGTGCTCAGGCAACCGCACCTGCTGAACATTATTTTCAAAAAGCATCATCATGCATCATTGTAAAAGATACATGCTCCTAATCAACTGAACCATCTGGCAAACGGCTCATGCACCATCAAGCTTAAATGCTTTGCATCTGTTGATCAAATGGATGTTGCATTGTTTTCAGAGTAACACCCTTAACCTCTGGGCCTCTTTGTTGCGTTGCGTCTCTCGCTGTCACATGCAAGCACACAAGCTTTTTTTATGTTGTTTTCTGCGGTGCAGCGGCGGGGGGGGGGCGGTTGCAGAGGTTATACTGATAATTAAAATAAGAGGTTAATGCCACACATTTACCTCCAAATCAGGCGGCGGGGGAGGGAGGGGGATGGGGATCTCAAAGTGCTACCAGTGCTTTGTGTAAAGGCAGAGCCCATGTAGGGTGATTTAGAGAGGTGGGCGTCTGCGAACACATCCACGGGCAGCTGGGCTCATTTTTTGGAGGGAAAAAAGGGGGCATTAACTCCCTCCGCCATTTATGTCCTCTGTATATCTGACATGGTTGACAAAATTTCAGAATAGATTCTCAGCCAACGCATTGTGTGTCAAACTATAATTTGGCGTGATGTGACAACTTTATGCATAAATTAAACGTCTTTTCGATTGGCAGAAGAAAGGCGATGAGTGCCTCCAGACCATGACAGCAGCTTCTGATACTATATGGCACGTTATTCAGGGCAAGGAGTCCCACCTTCGCTGAGTGGCTTATAGAGTCTCTCAGCCTACTTAAACAGAGATCCTCCGCCAGTAATGCTATGCACTTCTTCAATGAACTCTAAATAAGTCATGTCCACAAGTACGGGGCGAGGGAAATAAGCTGCATATCGCCGCTGTAGGGTAGATACCAATACTTTTGTACTTTTACTTAAGCAAATTTTGAATTCCGGACTTTTACTCGAAACAGAGTACTTCTACATTGCAGTATTGATACTTTTACTTAAGTAAAACATGTGAGTACGTTTTCCACCACTGTTGAAAAGTAACGTTTTTTTTTCCTAACATACGAGGTTCCCGCCCGACAATCGCCGATCCGCTATAGTAACTCCACAGCTAGAGCACGGCCGCATGCCTGCTGTTGGCAGCCAGCTGCACATAAATGAACGAGCGGGAAGGGAAAAAAACATTTCATATTTTATTGTGGTCGTTGGAAATTCAGAAGAAGCCGTCGTGCTTTCTCACAAGGATTAATAATGTATCACATTCAATAATAAAAGGTTATCAGTCGCCCGTAGCTTACACAGAGGCGTGTCGAAAGGTACGCGTGCCCTATATTTCAACGTAGCCACACACGCACGCACACACACACACGCTCAAACACATGAACTTCTCGGTTCCACAGGCGAATTCATTAGGGCACCAGGCATCGGAGATTGATACGCCATTGATTGCAACGCATCCATACAAAACCTGTTTTGTTTATGAATCTAATGGATCAGTCCTCCCCTCGCCACGTGTTACTGCCAGGACCTTTTGGTAAAGGTTAGGCTTCAATAGAATGTCTGACATGATTCAATACTATTACCTTAGATTACAGCATTGATTTTGCAGTTGGGTTGGGCAACAGTTCAAAAGAGATATATATGTATTCTCTCTGTACATAAAGCAAGACTCAGAGGATAGTGTACACACACACACGTGCGCGCACGTCCACACACACACACACACACACACACACACACACACACACACACACACACACACACACACACACACACACACACACACACACACACACACACACACACACGCACACACGCACACACGCACACACACACACACACACACACACGGTTCTGTGCATTTTGGTTACACCATCTTTCATCATCACTGTTGTTGTTGCAAAGCACAGGTATGCATACCGAACAAGGGCCTACACTACACACACCCACACAATGTCACACTCTATCAAATCCCCCCAAAAAAGGGGAGACTTCTTAGCTAAGCTCAGCTCCACTTTTAATCACTGCCTCTGATTGATTATGCCCGCACAAAAGTGCACGCTTTGCACTAAAACCATCACTGTAAATATTTGACAAATGGCCTCTCCTCTCTAGGAATATTGCCTGACTTTGGGAATTAGCGCGCGGACGCATACAGCATGTGTTTATATTGGCATGTTCCGTCACGTTAGAAGGGAAGCGTTTGGCTGTGTTACGCTTTCAGGTCAGCTCAATGGACGTCTAGTTAGTGACCTCCAGAGCAGTGGTTCTCAAAGTGGGGTCCGGGGACCCCCAGGGGTCCTGAGGGCAGGGTTCCAGGGGGTCCCCGGCAGAAGTAGTTGACTCATTGAGTGCCAGAATTAATTAAGTCAGCCAGTGCCAGCGTTTTTGAACATTTTTACGCTTTAACCTTTCAAGAGCCACAGAATATTTTGTTCGAGGACGATCGACACACCGAGCAAAAGTAGTTAAGCATCACAAAAGTTTTAACCACTTTATCCATTTATATATTGGCTATTCAAAAATAGTAGATCTACAAGCTCGCGGCACGAAGTGACGCGCTGCGAGCTTGTAGATCTGCTATTTTTGAAAATCTTCGAAAATGTTTGGTACATTTTTAATCATTTTGCATTTTTTAAACATAAATCTTCTTTTCTGGGGGTCCCTGGCACAAAACCTTTTCAGACTGGGGTCCACGGCCAAATGCAATATTCATTTGGGGTCCTTGGCGTGAAAGAGTTTGACAACCAGCTACTCTAGAGTGTGTGGTCCGTCGCATACTGTAAATCTATTCTGTATCTTTCCTGAAACTACACACAGCACGTTCCTGAGAATTAACTTAAAGTCATACTGTGTAACTTGTTCAATAAAACAAGTTATTTTTTTATATTATCTTTTACTGGTACATTCTTCACGATAACCACTCCACATGAAGGGGTTTTTCCTCCTTTCTTCTCTAAACACTATTAAACATAATTTCTATTCATGAGTATATTCCTGAGACACTTGCACCAGACATGTACTGGAAATGTATTTATTTATACATACATTTTAAAGTGAATAAATACTGTAAAGTCACTGCACCGCGCCTTATCTGTTAATAACAAAATCTGGACATTCCATGTAACCGCATGATTACAGCCCTTTTTGTGCCGAATGAGGAGAATATGTATTTATTTATTTATGTATTTATGCTTATGAAGATAATTTCGACTATAGATATAGTATTTCTATTCAACAGGGAACCAGGCCACAGAGCAGACAGCAATTGATGAAACACAACTGCAAGTAAGACATTGCGGCAAGACGTCGGACTTCATGGATGATTACGGGTGATAAAACAAAACAAGAAAGAAACTATTTAACATAAGTGCAACAATGACAGCTCTCTCACACACTCATTGGCTAAAAGTTACCAAAGTCATCACCCCGGAAAAAACAACAACTCAATACCCGCTATGTTGACAAAGTAGGTGAGCAGAACACAACAAAGACTCGGTTACTGTATTATTTATTTCAGCGCAGGCTTTTGTCGACTGGAGAATCTTGGATGTTTCCTGCATCTCAAGGAAAATGAAGTATTGCTGAATCAGCAAATGTTATGCGCGCGAAGGGGTAGACATCTCAAAGTCCTTCCCCTTCTCCTCTGTAATGCATCTGCATAGCATGATGGCAGCGTTTGTTATGGAAAACACAACCAAATGCATGCAGATCATGCTCGGGCGCTTCAAAGCACAAGGTCAGAATACAAAAGGGGGGGAAATTAGCGCCCGCGCCCGTACCGGCAAACCTACTGTAGTTATTGATACTCCCTATTCTCTTTTATCACCCTAAAATAGTTCCCTGCATGCACATAAACAACATAAACATGCAAATCCCATTCAATGTATTTCTTCACTCTCTCTTCTCATCGCGTCGCTTTCTCTCTTTCTCTCTCCCCAGCGGAATAATTTTGGATTATCAGAAGACAGGCACTAAATCTGCTATTTCTTTTGGCCTTGGTTCAGCTTGTGTTCTCTCACACCCTCCACACACACGTGCGCACACACACACATATACGTACTGTACACATACAGACCAACATAGACCAACAAACACACACACACACACACACACACACACGCACGCGCGCACACACACACACACACACACACACACACATTATCATAAAAAACAAAAACACACTCTTCATGAATCCCTCCTTTTCGCACGCACGCACGCACGCACTCACGCACTCACTCACTCACTCACTCACTCACTCACACACTCACACACTCACACACTCACACACTCACACACTCACACACTCACACACTCACACACTCACACTCACACTCACACTCACACACACACACACACACACACACACACACACACAGAGACTCTGCAGGTACATGCACTATACAGACAGAGAAACAGACACATTCAAGGGGCACACTGTAAAACTCCTGAGCGTTAATTCAAGTGTACAAACGGAACCAAAAGGGTCCACATTATACTTCTTAAATCAGGGGTCTTCAACGTTTTCAGGCCAAAGACCCCTTAGCTGAGAGAGAGATGAAGCAGGGACCCCCTCTATATTGTATACAATTGTGTTTCAGTTATACTTTTGCTGCTTTTTTCCCCCTCTACACCTATAATTCTTTGCCAAAAATAGCCGATCTACAAGCTCACAACGCCTCGCAGCGCGAGGCGTTGTGAGCTTGTAGATCTGCTTTTGTAGATCTGCTTTTTTTTTGGCTAAAGTTCTCATCAGAAAAGGGGATGCTAGGGTTCAAGTAATTAATGTAAAAAAAAAATCATATCACACAAAGATTTGGCGGACCCCTGTAGTAACTCTGAGGACCCTCTAGGGGTCCCGGACCCCCTGTTGAAGACCCCTGTCTTAAATGAACACTTAGGATTTTTTTTTTACAGTGTGCATGAATAATCAAAAAGAGAATGAAAGCGATCGAGTGCTCACCCAGGGCTTGATGAAACTCACCCGACACCGGGGTCATCGGGGTGGGTGGGAGGCCGTTGATGTTGAGCGCCCCCATCTGGTGGATCTGCGTGGTGGGGAAGGCCACGCTGGGCGTCAGGTAACCCCCGTGGCTTGCCGCCATGATGGCTGCCTGCTGCTGCATGAGCTGAAGAAGATGGACACGGGAGAGGTGGGGTGGGAGGTGGTGGAGGTGGTGGAGGGGTGGAGGAGGGGTTGGTGTGAAGGGAAAGAGTTGGAGATGGCCGGATGAAAAGAACGAGAGAGAGAGAGAGAGAGAGAGAGGAGGGGGGGGGCAGATAGTAATGGAAAATAGTTAAGGTGAGAGGAAGTCAGACGGAGGCGAAAGAGAAGAAGTGAGAAAGGGTAAGAATAGAGGGTACGTGAGGTGGATTGATGGTGCACGGATGGAATGTACAGAGAAAGTGGAGAGTAATAAAAGAAAGACAAGAAAAGAAGAGAAGCTTGTCAACCTATGTTTAGTGAATCTGTCACCCGCTGCAGTTACATTTTAATAGCTGTCTGTCGGGCCCATCCAAATCAAGGCATTGACATGTGCACATTAGGCTTGATTTATTATAGCATGGTGGTGCGCTCCTCCGGTGCTGAAAATAGCCGATCTGCAATCTGGCAAAACGCGGCGCATTGCAACGCGGTGTGAGCTTATATATCGGCTATAATATCTTCCGGCATGGGACACACACCGGCGTGCAACGAAGTATAAATCAGGCTTTTTAGTATCTTTAGTTGTTGACGAAAAACAGCCAAAGTTTTGCAGCAGAAGATGCATTATTTTTCCTTTCCAATTGTGAAACTTCAGCATGTTTTGGTTGTGCACACTGACGTCTCTCAACCTCTGCTCTGGCCTCTCCTCTACCAGCCGCTGTTTGGTTTCATTTGTCATCCTTGTCACTAGTATAGCCTGACACTCATCCACAGTTTACACTTTTGCTGTTTCTTTTCCTTTCAGACTAAAACCAAACCACCTTACCCTTAGCTGGCTTTCAGCGATACTTTCAGCTTTTTTTTTATTTTATTTTTTTACAAAATGAATCAGATATTGGCTCTTCTCTAACAGACCATACAATCTTTACCGCTGAACAAAAGGTCTCACTTTACCTTCATTGAGTTCACCAAACAGATTTCTTTCTGTAAAAAGATTTAGCCTATAGAATTTCAATCTGGGCATCTCTTAACCCATTAAGACCGGAGTCACTTTTAGATTTCTTTTGGCTATTGAAAAATAGCAGATATACAAGCTACGAGCTTGTAGATCTGCTATTTTTCGAAGTATCGTGAAACATGTGTGCACATTTTTCAGAGCGAACATTTTGAACTAAAATCTTTGCTTCTGGGGGGTCCCTGGAACAACATATTTTGGGATGGGGGTCTGCTGCCAAACATCATTTTGGGGGTCCATGACATGAAACAGTTTGATAACCACTATAGCAACATAAGTTTTTTCAAAAAACTGTTAGGATTTATAAGACATTTGTAGAATCCCCCAGAAGCAAAGATTTGAGTTACAAAACTTCGCTTTGAAATATATATATTCAAAGATTTGCAAAATGTTCACGATTTTTCAAAAAATAGCAGATCTACAAGCTCAAAACGTGGCGTGAAGCGGCTCATTTTGAGCTTGGGGAACAGCTTCTTTTGATGCTATTGAATTTGAATCCTGAAAAGTAACCGTTTTGTACATAATGAGGTTTGGGTTTCCACCATACAAAGACGACATTATAATGGAAGTCAATTTAGTAGGGATGTAAATACACTGATATTATCAGAATCTTTATAGGAAGTGACCGCACACACACCACTGTCTAAAACATTACACAATGGACTTACTTTGAACGCTTCATGCCTTTATAGTACCATGTGCTTTATCAGTGCATTGTTCTAATAATACTGATTAAGGACTGGCTCTGTTTGTATCACTTAACGGACGATTTCAGCTATTTTCAACCTATCTTTATTCTTCATATAATTGGTCCTCACTAATGCTCATGATAAAATGGTAGGCTACCATATTATAATGAGCATTAGTGAGGACCAATTATATGAAGATGAAATGGCTGAAGTCGTACGTTAATGTATCTTACCAGAGGGTGAACTGTGCTTTCTGTGGTCAAATGACCCACTCAATGGACATGCTATTAACACATTATCTATTGTTAGCTATTAATGCCTTTTTTTCTGATTCAAATGTCAAACTTCATGTCTAGTTTGTCTTAGTTTGTCTAAATGACATTAGCAATTGACAAGCTCATTGCAGATTTCTTAACCACTTACACCCTCTATACCAGTGGGTTCTCAAAGTGGGGTCTGCGGACACACAGGGGGGTAACCCATATTTTATATTTTAATTAATTGCATTTTTGCGTGTTGACTATTAAACAATAGCTGATATAAAAGCTCACAGCTCGTCACTTACAGTAGTGCTGCACTGCAGCTTGTACATCTGGGGGTCCTTAGTGCAAAACATTTTCAGATGGGGGATCCGCGGCCAAACACATATACATTTGGGGGTCCATGGCACGCAAAAGTTTAAGAACCACTGCACAACACAGGCTGTCTATGAGGTCTACTTCCAAGAGGTGTGTGGAGCACCTGACAATGTAGCCATGCAGGGGACCCCAGCTGATCTCAATCACCTTGATTGACTGTCAGACCTTGTCAAGCTGTACCAAGTGGTCATGGAAGAGAGAGGGGAGTTGGTATAAGTGTGTGTGCGTGTGCATGTGCGTGTGCTCGTGTCTGTGTGTGTGTGTGTGTGTGTGTGTGTTTTTCTTTTCTTTTGGATTTTGATTGGTATTCAGTTTATTATGCATTTGATTTAATCTGTACTAGGCAATAGGCATCTGTATTGTGTGTATGTAAATATTAGTGCAGTTACATTGTAAATGTATGTTCTAAAGCAGGGATTGTTTCCCAAACCATGTACTGTATGTAGGTCAAGACCCAAAAGAGAGTCTCCCCGGGACCCAAACTAGCTCACAAACTTGACATACCCTGAACCAAGCTATACTCAGAACCGCGGTTAGAACAGTGAAGCTGCCGCCTGGTGGTTAAGTCTGGGATTGCAAGACTCGCTTTTATCCAAAGCGCTTTACATAGATTGTGCATTACATTCACCCATTCACACACACATTCATACACCGATGGAGGAGGAAACCAAGGCACCAACTGCTCATCGGGAGCAATTAGGGGTTCAATGTCTTGCTCAAGGACACTTCGACACTAACTCTTCTGGGGGAGCCTGGGATCGAACTGGAAACCTCACGGCTTCCATCCGGCCGTTCTACTGGCCTCTCTACCCCTGAGCCACTCCACTACTACTACTGCGTGTGCTTCTATCGTCTGAAACCCTAGCGCGCCTGAGACAGACACAGATGCACTTGTTTTCTTTATATTGGTAGCCGAGCTATAAATTACATTTCATGTCAGTCTTGTTTTTATTTATTAAAGAAAAGATTTTCTAAAATGTTTGCTGTACACAAAATGTAGGAAACAAAAAAAAACAAAGGGATATTTACTTGTGACCCATAAAGATTGGTCGGCGACCCACAAATGGGTCCCGACCCACTGTTTGGGAAACAGCGTCCTAAAGCCATTGCGTGTCCCTGTACCCTTCACTGTAGTCGTAGTAGAATGTGCCGGTAGAGAGTGTGTACTGTAGGTATATATGCCAGATGGAAAAGCAGTGCAGTGTGTCAGAAAACGGGGGGGTCAGGCTGGCTGTCATCTCAGCTGCTGGAACCTGTTGTTGCCTGTGAGATATTATCCACCAGCCTGCTACATTCTCTGCTACATTGTATCCACCAGCCTGCTACATTCTCTGCTACATTGTGGAACTTTTTTTTTGTAACTAGTAAAACAAAAACAAGAGCTCTGGGAAGAAAAGTAAATTGTGCTCGACTTGATTCTATTTATAACTCAATCCGGCTGTTTTTTTTTTTTCATCTTGTTTGTGAAGGTTCACCAACATAAAAACCTTACAGGAAGAATTAGCTAAATGTTACCTACGGAATGAGATAACGTTCCCTCGTTTAGCAGAGTTAAAATCTCGTTAGCCACTCGCTAAACTGCTGCAAGTATGGGGAAACTAAAGGACATTTTAACCAGGTTGCCAAACCTGGTCTATGCACTCACTAGTCCTGACTTGTTTGCTAGTCGTGACTTTTTCCTCATTGGCTGGTCCTTTAGCCAATGAGGGCTCAATATCCTCTCAGAATATGGGATCTAAAGACGACCCGCAATACTGTGTTTGGCCACTGTATGTATCTCTATGAACTGTGGCGCTGTTCCTCATTTGGCCTTTCAACGTTGCTATGTTTAGTGAGAGAAATAAGCAACCTGGTATAATATTTTTTTTTGCTTGGAGTGGCAAGTGTCAAACGACGCATCAGACAATAAAATTGTGTTTTAAGTGCTGTATAAATAGTTAGTACAATGTTGGACAATTCAAGTTAAGCAGAAAGGCCAGAGAAGAGAAGGACCCGGAGAAATGCTCTCCAAGGCTACCATAGTTAAAGAAAGAAAACGGTGGCTGTTGAACAAACAGCACTATTGATAGCCTACTGTTGTACAAGCTGTTCAATGAGATGAACTGTGACCTCATTAAAGCGTGGACAGCACACGACACTTCCCCAATGTCACGCAGGTGAAGCACATCGTCGCACAACCTCCTATCTCCATATTCTAACTTTTTGTGTTTTTTCGTAAATTAACGCCCTACTTCATCATACTACAGTGTCACACAAAAGCAATCTTGTAGATCTGCTACTTTTGCTATTTTTTAATTTAAATCCTGAAAAGTAACAGTGGAGGTTTCCACCCGAGAGAGACGACAACTGAAGTTGATGAATCTGAGTTTGAGGTTGTTCGCCCTGTCCTTAATCTCTCAAGAACAGATTCAGAGCTGCGCTACTGGATCTGTCGGGAGACCCGTTCAGAACGTGTGAGCGTTGGCCTACAAGTGGGCGTGCCTTCAGATCAGGAAGCAGGCCGCGTGCTTTACCCAATCAAATGTAGTGGGCGGGATTTACATCTGTGCGCTCGCTCCCCACTGGAAAACAAACCCAAACTCATTTAACAATAGCGTCCTCGGAGACGACAAAACCACGGAAAGTTAGTAACATTTTAACTTGTTCTTTCATCATAGAAACAAGTGGGCTTATGACCAAAACGATCCATGTTCTTTGGGAGAAATGGTGTTAGTTTTCTGTGGAGAAATATTGTTAGTGGGAATGAAAACATAGGCGCACCACCGGAAGTGGAGGGCTGAGGGCAGAGACCAAACGCCGGTTTCCAGTCATCGCCGGTCTATTTGATCGCTCCCCCCAGAGTCAAATGCAAAAGTGAAAAACGCTGGGGGCGCTGTTTTTCCTTTTTATTTGACGATGGGTTCCCAGATTGCACATTCCTAAGAGGGGTGGTTCTCCAAAAGTTAAATTCTTTAATCCCATAACTCTAAAGAGTTACACACCGGTAAGGGTCTATTTAGAACCGCCTCAAGGAACCCAGATGGTCCCTGTGCTGGACCCCACTTTGAGAACTACTGCCTGAGAGGAAACATCAATAATATGGAATCTGATGATGGATGGACCACAAGGCTGGGTGGTGGCAATGCTAAGTGTGATGATGGCCTTCAAACACGCATTGACATTCGGAGCATCAACTGCAATTGTACGAGAACTCTCTGCCTAGAAACAATGTTTAGAACACAGACAAAAGCCTCAGCATGTTGCAGCACATCTGTCTTGGAACGTGTTTGACAAGAAAGGATTCTCAAGGAATAGCTAAAAGCAGTCATGAAGGAAATGTAACCCCGTGGAATCATCTGCAGCGCTACAGAACGCTCAGTTAGTCATTCTGTTCTGTTCTGAAAATTACATTTACCTTCCCTTTTGGTCTCCTGATAGCAGTGTTGATTTCGTCGACTAAAACTATGACGAAAAATGTTGGTCGACTACCTTTTTTCACTGACGAAAACTAAATAAAAACGAAATAAAAACTAACCTATGATGACTAAAACTAAGACTAAATATATTGACAATTTTGTCAACAAATAAAAACTAGACTAAAATGTTAGGGAAGGAATAGTGGAGAGGTGATCCAGTAGAACTAAAAGTCAAGTCATTTTATGTTTGGTTGCGCTCGGGTGTCACGCTCTGAAAATAGCCGATCTACAAGCTCACAACGCGTCGCGCTACGACGCATTGTGAGCTTGTAGATCGGCTATTTTCAGCATGCAACCAAGTGTAAAATCAGGCATTACGACGCCATCAAGGCACCGCCAAGATACATTTTAGTCGACTAAATCAACTGTAGATTTAGTCGACTAAGATCTTATGATATTTAGTCAGCTAAAACTAGACTAACAGTAATAGTAAAACATTTCAGATGACTAAAATATGACTAAAACTAAATGGAATTTTATTCAAAAGACTATGACTAAAACAGAATTAAAATGTGCTGTCAAAATCAACACTATCTGATAGGTGTTTTTTCGGGCCAATTTAGAAAGAAACCAGTGTCACACATCTTTTAATGGATGGTGTCAGAGCAGTAGAATGAGAACTTTCCCATGTGTTTTCTAACTTTGGGTGGTACCAGAGATCATGGTCGACAATGATGCTTCCCATGTTGTTTTAGGTTGCAAGCTCTGTCCTACAAACCAACTGTGTGGGTGCTGGCATTTGCGTTCGTCAGATGAAAGCGTTTACAGAAGCCTCGGTCATCATAAAATGTAGGCCTAGGTTTTGTTATGGTGAGTTACTTTGAAATATTGGCTCTGGATGGGCTGGTCGTTGTAGGCTATTTGTTCATGTGACCGACTGCGTGTGTATGTGCTTGTATATACATAATGCCCTGGGGCCTGGTTTCTTTCATATTAAAAGCAGTGCTACACATAATGGCCTGTCATTATGTTACTTATGGTTGATTCATTGCACGGGCATTGCGATTATTTCTGTTTCATTACATACAGGACTAATGGCTGTTATGTAACTATAAAAATAAATATTGATCAGGCAAATATCCCAATAACACAACACAAAAAAAAAACAATCAATCCATGCCTATACATAACACTCAGTCAGTAGACAATCTTACAAAGCGATTGACTTAATGACCCTCCATTACTTTATCAATGTCTACAATTCTCTCTGTTTTTTTTAGCATAAAGTAAGAGCTGAAATTAATTCCCAACAAATACAGCCCACAGTACAGAGTTACGCACATGCACACGCATGCACGCACGCACACACTCGCACATGCATACGCACACGCACACGCACACGCACACGCACACACACACACACACACACACACACACCGTAAAAGAGATAGAGAGAGGCCATTAGAGTTCCTGCACTCAGCTTAAATTCTCCCTCTGCAGAACATATGCTGTATGCCTAATTCAGAAAAAAAATCCATCACTGTACAATGGTTTTTGCAGGTTGTGAACCAGCGGGTTTATCTAGGGAATCAATATTCTTTTGTAGGCTGTAGCTCCCTATCAGGCATGCAGCACTGTGTGGTATGGAAACACAAACACAATTGGACCAAACCTTTCGCCCTGTCTCGATGTCAGTTTAATACCCCATAGCTATGTGTCATTGGAAAATGTAGATGGCCGTGGCCTGAGACTGACTCCGCTGAGCAGAAATCAAACTCCTCTGCCAGTGGCGCTAATGCTAATGACAATATTGTGGAAACGGCGGAGGCACGAGGATGCCACTCTGCCGCGCATTTGCATGGAGAGACCCTGCTAAAGGAAAAGCCAATTATTTTCCCTCAATGCCCCTGTCAGGTAACCTGAAAGCGCTTGTCCTGCCGTGGAACGCGCGCTGCTGGCATCTCATCCATTAGCCAGCCGTGCCTTGCCACCGCTATCTATTAACTCCTTTTGTCATTTGCATAATTTTATCAACGTGACAAATGGGAGCCATCCATTCCCTTCCAAATAAGATGAATTGAGCCGTAGTTGCGAAAGAAAAGCGAGCAAAATGGGAAACTAAACAAAAGCAATGACAGAGAAACAAACAAGAGGGCCCAGAGAGTCACCCTGGCGGAATGGGGGGCTCCACTTCTTTGATGATGCTGTGACTGCCCCCCTATTAAGATGTGAATGAGGCTGGGCTTTGAGATGGAAGGGTCTGATCTACCTCAGTATTACAGAATAAATACACTGTCAGACCAGTCTAGTTTTTTTTGTCCCCTAATCAGAAGCTTGTCAATGCGACTGGGGACTTAGGGCTGCATGGTTCTAATAAGCTTGCTGCCCATTTGCTGGGGGCCTTGTTGTGGCGCCATACACAACAGTATAATCCTTAGTGTTCATATAACTCAGAGGACTGTACACATGGAACCAAATGGACCATTTGGAGTGTACATAATGTACCCTTAAGGGCCCAATTGGTTTGTACACACTTCAGAGTTAAAGTAACGCTGAGGATTTTACTGTGTACAAGCCGCTGGGCCTGGATGGGTTAATAATGGGAGTGAAAGTGAATGCTATATTGTAGCATCTGCAAGTACTAGCTAGTAGCTACACTCTCTCAAATGCATGGCTTGTGGATAATGCAGTTCTTAATGCCAGCCGTCAGATTGTCATGGATAACAACATAGCATTCACTGATGTTTCGTTCCAAATTACAACGCAGCAAATTGGAAACTCAAGCATGTAATTATGTTGGAATAGAGTGGTTAATACAAACCGGCTGTGATAAAATAAAATAAAAAAAGTGGGAAATAAAAAAGAGGACGGTCTGGCAGAGAGAGAGTGCTTCGTCTCGACAGAATCATTTTTATTTTACTTTTCATATGTATATTCTTTATTCTCCCTCTCTTTCCAACTTTCATCCCAACTCAAAAGCCATTTTGGTTCCTTTATTTATGCTCTATCCGGCAGATAGCACGTCTCCTAGCAGACAAAGAGTCGGGTTGAACTCAACAGAGTTCTTCATCATCAGAGTCACAACCTTTTCGTGCCTCCTCTTGAAATGAAAGGCAGAGAGAGAGAGAGAGAGGAGGGGGGCGGGGGGTGGTGGGGGAGATAGAAGCACATAGAAACAAGGGAGAATAAAGCAGAGAGAGGGGTGTTGGGAGATGAAAGCCAGCAAAAGAAAGAAAGTTGCAACCGGGCTCCAGCAGCAGCAGCATCCATTTAGTGTCAGGCATCTGCTTTTTTATTGCAACCTGATGGCATTATTCTCCCCAGGTACCAGCAGGCAATCACCTCTTTATCACATGGCAATTATCTCTGTGGCGCTCTGCTCTGTGACTCGCTGACTCTCTCTCTGCACTGTCACATGTGACCTCTCCTCGCACGCCCCGACCGACCGGCCCAACCACGAAAACGAAAGGGAGAGAGAGACAAGACACAGAGGCAGAGGGAGGGGGAGAGAGAGAGCGAGAGCTAGGAGGTGAGGAATGGAAGAAAGAAGGCATAGTCACAGACAATGGGACAATAAGGCGAGTTCAAAGACTGAACACTGTAGCTCAAGTGCCTCATTTGTAACCTCCTGGCTTGGAGGCTATATTTCCACAGTAAGGTTTTAATAGGTTTTGTTTCATCTCTGATCCCACTTTGCTGTCTGTGGCACGACACGCGCTTGCGTGCGTGCGCGTGCGTGTGCGTGTGTGTGTGTGTGTGCGCGCGCGCGCGCGTGTGTGTGTGTGTGTGTGTGTTTGTAGCATGCAACTGAGAGTGTGTGTGGGCACACGCAAATCATGTGTACAGTATCTCTACGTGTGTGTGTGTGTGTGTGTGTGTGTGTGTGTGTGTGTGTGTGTGTGTGTGTGTGTGTGTGTGTGTGTGTGTGTGTGTGTGCGTGCGTGCATGTCCGCACGTCGCCGGCTTAGCATTTAAACAAGATGGCCAAATGATGCAGTAATCTTTCACTGTAATTTTCCTGAGCTGTGCTGTGCAGCGTTCCAAGAGACCGCTCTCACAGCTCCCGCTCCTCCGCTCTGATCCGAATCCTTCCAACAGGGGGAGATGTTTCCTAATGTGAGCTTTACAGTCATCATCTTCTTCCCTCTCAACCCCTCCCACCCACACACACGCGCACACACACACACACACACACACACACACACAGACACACACACAGACACACACACACAGACACGCACACACACACACACACACACACACACGCGCGTGCGCTGCTGTCAGTATTAGCATCCAACTAAAACCATTTTCTCTCCTCTCATTTATACGTCTCACATTCAGCCTAATGCATCTTTTAGGGAGGGGAGAGCGGGGGCACGGCGCCTGAGGTGCCTTCAAATCTACAACCTCGCTCTGCAGTCCTCTGACACGGCATGTGGTCTCTCTACTCTAACCACCTAGAGACCCGGGCATAAAGCTAAAATGGCTGTCTCTCTCTCTCTCTCAGTGAAGAAGAGGAGGGAAAAGCAAGGGAGGGAGAGAGAGAGAGAGAGAGAGAGAGAGAGAGAGAGATGAGGAGACTTCAGATGATGGAGAAGGAAAGTTGCTCTACATCACGTCTCGTCGTATACAAACACTCTGTGTGTCTTGACAAGACCTAGGCTTAAGTTGGCTATATACACTGTAAAAATCCAGAGTGCTCATTTAAGCGAGGGTGTTGATGGAACCTGTGTGAGGGGTCCATGTGGTCACATTTGTTTATAGGCTCAGAGATAAATGAACGCTCAGGATTGTTGTGTGTGTGTGTGTGTGTGTGTGTGTGTGTATGACTGCGTACGTACACATCCTGGGATTCTTCGGGGAACAATTATCACTTGATTCTAAATGCTGTTATGGAATCTCTCTCTCTCTCTCTCTCTCTGTCTCTTTCCCTCGGCTTGTGTTTGAAATCACCTTTTTGCAAATAGGATGTCTCCTGTCAGAGCGCACCAGTGTCTGTGTCTATCTTGAAAACAGCACATTTCTCATTTTTTGGCGCATGTTGTCAGTGTTGTACTCTCCAATTTGTGTTCGCGCCCCCCCCCCCCTCCCCTCCACCCCCCCCTCCCTCCCT